>NC_141536.1:104538634-104844770 GCF_021556685.1 Rattus norvegicus
TTTTTTGGTTCTTTTTTTCGGAGCTGGGGACTGAACCCAGGGCCTTGCGCTTCCTAGGCAAGCGCTCTACCACTGAGCTAAATCCCCAACCCCGAGAGACCCTGTCTTAAACAAACAAACAACAAACTAAACAAATTCTAGGAATGTAATCTAATGGTTTTTAGCAAGGGAGTGAAAATGGGAGAAGGTCAGGCCTGCCAGAGCCGTGTTTGCAAAGCTCAGGATTCTGTTAGTCATCTGGGACCTATTAGAGCCCCTTCAGAAGAGTCTTGAACCCCAAAGCCAGCTGGCCTTCATGCTCCCTGTTTAATGGTAATGCCCTCCATTTCTTTAAAGACAACCCAGGAGTCAGTGCTGGGGAGTGGGGGGCGGCAAACAAAAATCAGCCTCTTTACATACCAAGTAAGTGGGCTATGTGAAGAGACCAGACCCAAAAAGCACTTCCTGTGCCAACCAGCATGCCCCAGCAAATATCAGTAAGTTGCAAAGCAGAACTAGAGGCTCAATAGGATAGATGAGGAAATGTTATACATATGCATGAGGAAGAGGGTATCGTTCAAGCACAGGTGCCATCACCTGTAAGCACCAGGCAGCTGCTGCCAGGATTCTGAAAGGATGTCTCTTGGAAACTAGGAGACAGCAAGGGCATAATGAAAGAAAAAAGCCAGAAGTGCCATGATGGCTTATGGAAGGGGAAATAGAAAGAACTAAGGGGCCACAGGTTATGAAATACAGGTGAATGGTGGAATCTAGAAACATAACCAACCAAATATGTTCTATGGAAAGTCAAGAAGACATTGTGTCGACTATAGTTATGAGAGGAATTAAGAAGACAGAAAGCTCCCTAGGATTGGTCCACTCTCTGGGGATGGTCCACGGTAGGGTGGGTGGCACATGAAAATAAAGGAGTTATTAACTACCCAGGGCTGGGGAAGTCATGGATCTTACACCAGCAGCATAGCTCCTAGCTACATTGCAAATAGTTGCCCTCAAATCCATATGTATGAGTATAATCCTCACCTATGATCAAGGAAACTTCTCTTTGCAAGAGACAGAGACCATTACAGAAATACAGAAAACCACAGCCAATCAAAATGCAGAGTTGTAGAGAGCCCAGTTCCACCTGACACACCCACAGTCCGACTCCTACAACAAAGGCTCTAGAACCATTCTAGAATGTCGGGGACAGCAGCCTTTGTAAGAGCCAGAGGAGCAGCGAATTTACTGCAAGATTGCATCTTCTGGGACTGTCAGAAGCTACACGCATCACGTCTCATAAAATGACTGCCTAAGCACGAGTTAAACAGGCATAGCACAGCACACATGCCAGTGTGGGCAGCGGAAAAGCTCAGGAAGCCTCAACCCTGCTCCAGGGACTACAGCAACTAAGGAATGCTTTGAGGGGCAGAAAGCCTTCCCAAGGGACTAGTACACCAGTGTCTATTGGTCAGCCCTAAAAACATAGGACAAGCAACATTATATAGACTGAGCAGGTTGTTCTCTCTCTCTCTCTCTCTCTCTCTCTCTCTCTCTCTGTGTGTGTGTGTGTGTGTGTGTGTCATGAATTTGAAAAAGAGCAGGGTTGTGCATAGGATAGTTTGGGGGCAGGAAAGAGAAGGGGAAGAGATGTAATGACATTATGGTTAGGTCCTGAGAAAACCTGAGATAAATGGCTAACTGAGGTGCCTATTAACATATCAAAGTAGATGCTGGTCAACTGTCCTCTTAGTGTCTGCCAGCATTGTAAGCATCTGCTACAGAATTCTGGCTCCTCTCTCCTCTTCTCACCCTCCCCTAAACCCCTCCAGCCCCTAAGCTCAGCTTCACTTCCTCCAGCTTCTCTTTCCTATAAAACACCGCCATTTTGGCCATGCCCTCTTTTAGCTCTTTGTCCACATGTCCTCCTGGTTCCCTTTCTTGCCCTTTTCTCTTCCTCTCTCACTCACCTCCCCCTTCTCATGACCCAGTCTATTCTGGCCCCACTCAGTCTGGACTTTTAAGTGTTCTCCCTCATCTCTACCATCAAAACCTTCTCAACCATCCCTAGGACCAGCTGTGTCCTCATTCTCATTCACTTACAATCAACAATAAAGGAAATAATTTAAAATTTAATAATAAAGGGAGAAAGCTGTGATCCCTTGCCCAGTTTCTAGAATGAAGTTTTATATATTCCTCCTTTTGACTGAGGAAGTAGCCTAGTGCCCTGCAGAGCCAAGTATGTAAGGGAATCATTGCCTCAGTTCCCTTAAGGGTCCTGTGACCATTTACACAAGTAGCCATATCTTGAGGAAAAGAAATTCTGTGTAATGAGGGAGTCAAGACCCAAGATGACCTGAATCACTGGGAAAACAAGGAGCCATCATAAGCCCTTCATGAGAATGAGGACATAATAGGGACAGATGATACGCATGAGAAGAAACAGCAGACATATGCAAGTTTTAAAAGTTTTAGCAATGAAACGTATGATTAGTGTTTTTTAAAAAGTATATAAAACTGGCAAATCTGTAGTTAGATAAAGCAGTAAACAAAAGAGATGTCCAAAGAAAGAAAAGTATAACTGAGGAGGAAATGTTACAACAGATGATTTGGAAATACCAAGGACCACCGGGTCGCCTAGAAGCAAACAAGCATCAACCAACCAGATGAACTAAAAGAGATCAACTCCCAAAATCACACAACCACCCACAGCTCAACTCCAAAGAAAGACACCATCTGACTAGACCAATAATAAACAAGAATATTAAGTTGATAATCAAAAGCCTCTCCCAAAGAAAACTCCAGACACAGATGACTTCACTAAGGAACTCTAACATGGAAAGAATTATGCCCAATCCCCAGTCATTAACAAACTCATCCAAACATCAAAGAGGGGGAAACATTTATAGCCTCATTTTCTGAGGCCACTGTTACCCTGACAACAAAGCCACTTAAAGACACTTTGAAAAGAAAACTATAGACCAAGAACCCCTAATGCTATAGATGTAAAAAAAAATGAACATTAACAACTCAAATTCAATAGCACTAAATAATGATATGCCATGATCAAATCCATTGCCATGCTAGGGACAGGGATGGCCCAACTGCCAGGTACAAATCAATCACGGACACACCTTTGTAACAGCATCATGATCACCTCTCTAGAGGCAAAAGAGGCAATGCCAAAACTCAACCTTCTTTTATGATGTAAGTAATGACCTCATCATACTCAACAATGGATAATGACTTCATCATAGTAAACTGTGGATAATGACCTCATCATATTCAACTGTGGATAATGACCTCATCATATTCAACAGTAGATAATGACTTCATCATAGTAAACTGTGGATAATGACCTCATCATATTCAACTGTGGATGGTCAGAAAGAAAAGGATGCCTTTGTCACGAAACAGCATGGTTCTGCTTCTTCTACCCAACCCTTACCTTCATCATCCCTCAGATCTTGAGAGGGCCCTTAATAAGTCTTGCACCCCAGTTTCTACCCCAGACTGTTTTCTGAAGAATAAAATACAATATACATAGATTCCTTTAAAAACCTCCATACATTTTGATCTAGTAGCAACCTCTTATGTAAGGCAGTGTGACGGAAGAAAGATGGAGTCAGTTTGGAGTCACTGTTCTGACATTTCACAGTTACAACTATGAATAACTACATGTTCAGTAAGAGAGGGATAAGTGTGGAACTCCACAGCCTTTACAATTCTAATTTCTTTTAATGTCAGAAAGACTTTCACAACCCAATTTCAAATGAAAACATAGGATGCTATTATAAACTATACAGTTGGTGGCACAGGCCTTTAATCCCAGCACTTGGGAGGCAAAGGCAGCTGGATCTCTGATTTCAAGGCCAGCTTGGTCTACAGCGTGAGCTCCACGACAGCCAAGGCTACACAGAGGAACCCTGTCTCAAAACACAACAGAAAAGTTCAATAATATATCACTTAAAAAGCTGTCACATAAAGGAGTCACACAGTAGAAATGTCTGAGGAAAACTGAAGGAGACAGATTTTGCTTAACTGACTAAAGCTCTACCACCCAGCCCAGCTTTAGGCAAAACAATGGTAGTGAACTTCCGGCTCCATGAATTACAAATGTAGAGTATGTATCATTAGGAGAGCTGAGTCATGATCTAACCATTTAAGGGGTGGCACTGGTGAGGCTTTCTCACATGGGAAGGGAAGCTCTCAGTTGAGAAGTTGCCTTCATCAGACTGACACTTGGGCGTGTGATTCTGGGGTGTCTGAGTGAGCAAGGTGAACCAGTCATGGAAGGCAACCCAGTGTCATTCCGCCAAGGCTTCTTGCTTCAGCTTCCCTCATCTCCAGCACCCTGCCTTGAACTCCTGCCCTAGTTTTCCTTGATAATGGACTGTAACCTGTAAGCTAAAATAAACCCTTTTATCTCTAAGTGACAACAGAAAGCAAACTAGGACAGGTAGCTTCTTGCCCTCTGTAGTGCCTCCCTTCCGAGGATAAGCGTCTTTGCAATGTGTGCTTTGCTTTGCCTAGTTTTTCCTTTAGCACCTTAACTCTTAGAGATTTCTGATTTCTTTGACAACTCAGAGAGAAGGAATTTGCTTGGTCATTCCCACCTTAAAACCCTGTAACCTTCAGACCTATAGGATAAGAAATAGAAAGAAAAAACTGCAAACAAAACAGTCCCTAAAGACTTCTCTGCCTTTAGTGACTGATGAGGTGGGAAAGAGGTCTATTAAGAGAACGGGCATGCTTTTTAAAATAAGGTCTTATGTCATATAAACTAATTGTGATGTATAACTGTGTTCTGTTTCTAAAAGTCCCATGTGCACGTTATCTCACTTTCTACTGAGCCCAGCCAGACCAAAGAAACTGACCCCTTTCCTTGGCCAAACCCCAGACATTTTCTAGATGTGAATAAAAATTGAACACTCATGTTCCCAGGTCCTCACTCACACCTAGGATGCTGCAAATACCTAGAAGGATCAATGAGAAAATGGAACTTAGGGAAAACCTGTCCCCTCCTGTCTAGTCCTAACTTAGCAATGCTTGGTAAACTGCAGAGTGGAAGGAAGGGATGGGAGAGGGGAGGTTAGGCTTCTGAGAAAGTCTGACTTCTTTGTGCCCTCTACTTTATTGAAGAATGTCAGTCTCTGACTGTCCCTGACACGTCTTTTCTAGTCATGGATGGCCTACCTGGACCATGGATGAGGAGAGCTTCAAAACTAGCAAGACCCACAATTCTCAGTAACTGTTAAGATGTGCTGACAGTCTTCGCAGCTCAGTTTTTCTCTGCAATATGCTAAAAATGTAAGAATACACTGAGAGAAGTTGTACAGAGAACAAGAAAAGACAAAAGAATCCAAAAATGATAAATAATGTGCTAAAATAGAAAGTTAAAGAAGAATCATGGATTGAGTTTCCACACATTGTCTGTTGAGTTAGGGAGTCTAACCTGAGAAGAGCATGTGGAACCAATGACCAGTATTTACCTCACAAATTTCTTTTAGACTTCTTTATTGTTATTTTGTGCATGTAAGAGTTTTTGCCTGCATGTATGTAAAGGTGCATGCCTGGTGCCCACGAAGGCCAGAGAGGGCATCAGAGCCCCTGGAATTCAAGTCATTGAGAGGTATGAGCCACCACGTGTGTACCCTGCACAGGCACATGCGCACATGCATAATGACTCACACACGCGCAGCAGGTACCTCTGCATTCCCTAACCCAGGAACCTGCCTGATACCGGGAGACAAATACAGAGCTTGTGACTAGGGCAGTCACTCAGCTAGTGCCAGCTGTGAGGGACCAACAGTTGCACACTAAGTTGGGGGTGGGGTGGTATATAGGCACCCCTCTTTATTTCATTTAACCAGTCTGCTGCTGCTTCTCATCTGGCTCCCAGGATCTGTGTTGTTGATTCCCCACCTTCTTACCCCCTACACACAAGTATCATCTGGAGCGGTGGGCAGGTAGGGGATGGGGTGGGGGGTGGGGGAACCACAAGGGCTAGGGCAATTCTCTACAAGACCATCAAATACTCTTAACTGTTTAGCCATCTCTCTAGCCCTCAACAAACATTTTAAAGCACTCCATATCCTCAGGGGCACCAAAAAAAAAAAAAAAAAAGGAAATACCAACCAGAAACACCCTGCAAAATTACCAGGGACTACTCAGGGAAATCCGCAGAGGTGTGTGCCTATGAGCCTGCTGGCTTTCCCTCTTCACTCATGCAAAAGGACAACAGTGAATTAGAAATCACATACATTAATAATTCTGCAGTCACTACTATTTCAGCCTGAACAATGGACGTATCCCAGGATGCTCTGGGTGAAAGTACAAGGTAAGCAAAGTCAGCCTGCAGCCATCCTAACTAACTTCAGCACCCATATCTCAGACACCACGTGCACTTAATCTCTCTCAATCTGCTCCCAAATCCCCCAATAAACATAAGCTTATTCCCAGACGTGCTATTAGACTTGTGTCTGATCAAAACTTCAATTGAGTCTTACCACGAATGCTTCGCCATCCCCTGGCAGACCTTCCACAAAGAGAGCCTGAGGTGGTAATGAAAGAAGCAGAGGTTTAGAGCCAGGGAGGCATGGTTTTCCAACCCAGTTCCACTACTCACTATTATGTGGCCTGGGGCAAGCTGCTTAACTTCATTTAAGCCTCAATGTTCTTGGCGTAAAAATGTGGAAAATTTATGCCTGCCCAATTATATCTGGAGAAAGGCTAACTACAAACAAACTCTTCATTTCTCACTCTATCTTCCTTCATCTTGTAAGAGGAATCTAGAAAACTCAGCAAAAATAAAACAAACCAGCTACTGGCAGAAATCACACCAGGAAAATAGAGACTGTCCTGGTTTGCTGTTGTTGACTGCCTTGGCCGGCAGGTGAGTGGTAGCCTCTGGTCCAACGTGCAGAAACCCAAAGGAGTAACTCAATAGGACCTTGTGCAACGTGCAGGGCAGAAGCCATCTTTTACTTACCATCCCCAAATAGTGACTTCTGCCATTGCTTATGACCACACACATGACAAAAATCAACCTGTAGGAAGAAGCATTTATTTTGGCTCACAGAGGCAGGGTAGAGTCCATCAAGATGGAGAGGTAGAGAGGTGACTGGTCATTTGACTCTGCAGTCAGGATGCAGGGAGATGAAAGTTGACATTATAACCCTTTTTATTCAGCCTGGATCCCCCAGCCCATAAGATAGCACTGCCCACATTGAGAGAGAGGCGTCCCACTTCAATTAAACCTCCTAACACACCAGAGGTTGGTCTCCTACATTATTCTAAATCCCATCAAATTCAAAAGCAATATTCAACATCATGGCCCTTAAGGGAGAATATCAAAAGCCAAGTATAGCCTTAGTTACTTAAAAAGAAGTGAAGATAATGAAGAGAACACAGAACTGGGACCTATTTGCCATCGGTGACATTATGACCAATACCTAAGAGTAGCCTCTACCACTGCTTACTTCATCTATGAGGTAAAGGCTGCATTCCCACCTCCTACCTGGACTCCCACTTACGCTCTTAACTGCCCACACTAGACTCTAATTCACCACGTCTTCCCTGAACAGCAATCCAGCCTGTGTCCTGCCCCTGAGCCTTCCCATATATCCAAGCTCTCTCTAGCTTAAATGAATTCTCTGTTGGCATTGGTAACTATTTAATAAAGCCAAATGACAGGATCAGTGCTGATGAGGCCAGGGCACGGGGTCCTGTTGTGGCCAGCCAGTATGGGATGGACTGGCCAGAGACCTGGGATTCTGTCCTTGGAATGTGTTGCTGTATGATACTATTCCTGAGAAGACATAAACATCTTTTCAAACCAGATAGGGAACCAAGTACATACCTAAGTAATGGTATCACTAAAGTTCAACTGGGTAAGCCAGAGTTTATTGTGTTACTTCCAGGAGTATGACTGAAGAGTTACTTACAGGAACATGGACAACTCAAAGCAGCAGCATTGGTTGGACACCCTCCACAAGATGAGTGACTATTCATAAAATCTAGAACCCTGAACCTCTCTGCATGACCTGCAGGCAGCTTGACGAGTTGAGGAGCCTCACGTCCTGAGAAGCCCTTATTGCTTCTATAGCCTTGAAGAGACCCAACCTTGTGAATCTTGTAAGTTTCAGAACTTTTCTGAGACCTCTGAGTTGTTTACTTCCCGAGACTTAAGGATCCCCCTCCATGATAAAATGTTTTAACTGGGAGGAGTTACTACACAGTAGTGTCCTTAGACTTCCCAGAAGTTTTACAAAGATACAGAGCCCAAACCCAAACTTCTTTAATCTAAAATAACCTACCAGGGGGAAGATAGGTATGTGGGCATCCACATTTTTTAAAAGACTCCACCCTGAATTTTAACATCTAGCTGGAGTTTTAAAAATAATCTACCAGCCTGCAGTAAGAACTGGATGCTACGGTATTACTTCAAACACTCCAGGGTACAACAGCAGCAACAGCAAAACGAGCTGTAAGTGAACAACCTGAACATTCCCAACTCACAGGGGCTGAAAAGTAAGTAGTTCAAAGTATTCAAAGATCTGAGAAATCAGTAAACTGTGTTGGCAAACGGCACACAGAGGGGAGTAGAGATTGAAAATGTCCAGATATACGTCCTAAACCCGAGTAGTGCCTCTGTGACTGTTTGAACAAAACAAGGAGAAAACATGCATTGGACGGATGTTGAGACTGGAGTCTCCGGAACAGTAAACATGAGAACCATCACCAGGTTAAGGGCACAGAACAAGGGGATGTGTTGTCTTGGTGATTGCAGGAGAAGAGCACAGAGACAGCAGATGTTTTCTGGACTAGGTGCAGAGCTCTGTGCAGCAGCTTATAAAATTTTGATTGCCGACGTGGCTCACAATTGGCAGGAGAGCAAGTCACATGGATGCAACTCAAGAATTATGAAGAAGAGGTAAGGCTCTGTGACCAGGCCCCACCTCAGGAGGTGCTTGGCAACTTGTCCTGGGGGGTGGGGTTTGCTTACTCTAGATTTAATTGTATGTTGTAATTAGAAAAAGACCTCTGGGAGCTGGGGGAAGGGGAGGAACTCTGAAGGCAACTTGAAAAGTGAGATGAATAAACAAAGATTTAACCTCTAGGCAAAAACAGAAAGGGGAACTTGCAGGTGAATGCAAACGACCTCATTGGAAGAAAGCTCGTAAGAGCTGAACTACACACAGAAGTAAAAATGGGCACTGCCTTTGGGGCCGGGTGTCAGATTTGTGGGACTTCTCAGTGTCCCCCAACCTCCAGATCAGTGTCAGGAGGAGTAGAGGCAATGCTGGACTAGTGAATGGGTTGACAGCTACCATAGATAATTTCTTTCCAGAAAAAAAGAAAAGGCTATAAGGAAGGTGCCTTATCCAAACAAGCCAAGTGGACATCTTTATCCCGGCTCCTACCATACTTTGTTCAATGTGTGCCAGCAGACAGAGTAAGCCAGTGAAGTGTCCAGACGGCCTCCACAGCCTGGCCTGGCACACAAAGGGAACTTGGGCTGCTGGGTGTTTATTTCATTTTATTTTATTATATCAATTTTATTTGCTGGAGAATGAACTTCACTGTAGCCAAGGCTAGCCTTGAATTCCTGCTGCCTTTATCCCCCAAGTGCTGGAACTACAGGTTTACACCGCCGTGCTTGACTTAGGAACTAAAACATGAACCCATCAAACCCTTCTAGAATTTGTGCAGAATATTTTAATCTTAAATATAGTTTTCATTATACTTTAACATTTAGTATAAAAACTACTCATCTCTGAATATTTATCTTGAATACATTTAGTATTGTCAAATTCCTAATAATTTTTCAGTGGAGTGTGTTAGTTTCTTAAATAATCTGTAACATGATCTTTTATAATAATTTGCTGTTGTAAAGCTGGCCAAACTGCCGCCTTATTTGTGAGATGAGCCAGGCCTACTTGTAAGAGTCCATCCTGGCCAGCTTGTAGGCTGCTGGCCTTCCCTTATGGAAAAAGAGAATGCTGAAAATTCTTGAACACCCACCTGAGTGTCTGGTCACTCCTCCTAGCCATTGTATGGAACCGCATCCTAATCTTACATGGCTTTTGAATCCCCTGGCAACATCTGGGAAAGATTAAGTGAAGGAGACTCTGTGTGACGACGGAGGGGGCCATCATCCATCTTGAGAGGAGACTTTCCAGAAGCTGCTCCTACCAGGATGCCCTCAGCCACACTCTGTACAAAGGTCCAATAAATGTATTGGTTCCCAGGAAAGAAATCCTCACAACATTTATGCTGGTAACTGTCCTGCAACGCCAGACAGACCATCATTGTTCTGGTTCTCATTCTGTTACGTCAAATAAGCCGGTATTTTTTATGATGGATTTATAGTCATCGCTTCTTATGCCTTTCAGTCACAAAAGCTATTTTTATGATGGCTTCTCAGCAATCATCTTCTCCACAGCCACTGACAAGCAGGTCAAGGCTGTACGTGCAGGTGACGTCATCATTACACCAGGACAGGCTATAGTAAGCAACCCTGAAACCTCCAAAGTCTAGATCAATGAAAGTCTCTCTCTGACACAAGTTCTCCATGGGTCCTGAGAGGCTCTGACAGACTTTTGTCTGTGACTGACACCTACCATTGAATTCCCAATCACATTTTACTGACCAAATCGAGTTGCATAGCTATGCTTAGCTCTGAGGGCTTAGGAATTCTGTCCTGACATTTTTCCAAAAGGAGAACTGCTTGGCAATATGGCAGATAGCATGAGATAGCACAAGCATATCCCACACCAATCGAAAGATGATCACATCCCACGCCAATATAAACCATACACATCCATACGTATGCCCACAATATAAGCATATAGATTCCTTCGCTGTTAGAGACAGGTTTTGACTATATCTCGGATTTCTAGAAGGCACTGAAGTTGGCCTAATTGCTCACATGACTCTGTGGTTACTAAATAGACCCAAATCCAATAACCCTTACCTTCCAGAAAGATCAAAGTTGATTTAAGGATTCATTTTTTTAAAATAGCTTCTTCTCTTCCCCAAAATTCAATTTTACTACAATTTGCTTATGATCGACTACTTTAGATTATATACAATTCACAAGTGATATAGCATGGCTAATTATTTAATTATAAATTTAAGCATTCTTTAAGAAGTCATAGTTCAAGCAGATCTTACACATTTCGGATAATTTGGGTACTCTGTACTTTAAGAGACAAATTACCTATGATACCAAGTAGAAGAAATGGGTGCCACTCAAGGGATCCTGAGCATTCGTTGTGCCAAAAGTCAAAGTCATTATTAATTCTTTCCTCATTTAGTTAATTACATTTCCCATATGTTAGACGTCAACAGACTGGGTTGAAGGGCACTCCATTCCTGGGCAAACATTAATCCCAAGCATGTCTGTGAAGGTATTTTATTTGAATCAGTAGACTGAGCAAAGATCTTCCCTCACCCATGTGAGCAACCATTTACCAACCCACTGAGGGTTTAATAAGATGAAGGAACATATGAAAGGCAAATTCATCCCCTACAAGGTCCCTACCCCCCCTCACCTGAGATATCTTTCTTCCTCTGATTCCACATATCAGAACGCCAGGCAGACCCATGGCCTCAGGCCAGCAGCCACCATGTTCTCCAACCTTCCTGCTCCTCAGTCCTGGCTGTCAGACTGGATTGCATCATCTGCTTCCTTAGTTTTTCAGTTCGTGAATGATATATGGAATTTCTTGGTCTCCACAATGGTATGAACCAATTTCCATAATAAATCCCCACTTAGATGTCTATATATCCAATTACTTCTGTTTCTCTGGAAAACTCTAATATATTATATAAGCAACTATTTACAAATGAAGAGAACAGTCATTCAATCTAAACCGATCAGACCTTCCATTACGATAGCGTCCTGTGGTTGACATGCCAGAGAGCTGAAATCAGAAAGGGTAACTTCTGGAAGGGAATGGCCTTCAGGAACTGGTGCAGTTGTCTACTGCGAATCGAGCACACTCATTTGGCCCTCTGTCTCCATTTTCTGCCTTTCTGTAATGAGAGCTTAGGAAATTCACTTTTGATATAGACTAGCTTTTGGATCATTTATAGACACACAAAATAATTCTGCTGACTGCATTACAATAATATACTATAGTTGTGCCTCCTGTAGCCTGTGAATGAACAAGCACGCACTAGAGGCTCCTGGCCGTGACCTGGGATATGTGCTTTTTCTAAATAAAGTTTCTGTCTTTTCTCCTTTACTTTAAGAGGTATTGCCAGGTGGTGGTGATGCACACCTTTGATCCCAGCACTCAAGAGGCAGAGGCAGGGAGATCTCTGTGAGTTCAAGGTCAGCCTGGTCTACAAGCTCCAGGACAGCAAAAACTACACACAGAAACCCTGTCTTGAAATGTGTGTGTGTGTGTGTGTGTGTGTGTGTGTGTGTGTGTGGGTGGGTGGGTTACCTTTGTGTGCCTGTAACTGTGGTACTAGATTCCCTCCAAAAAACTCCCAACTGATGGGGAAAAATTAGTTTGGCTCACAGCTTTAAAGGTTTTTAGCCTGTGATGGCAGGGAAGGCAGGACAGCGGAAGTGTATGACTGGCATCACTGCAGACCAGGAAGCAAAAAACAAGAGTGATAATAGTATGACCTTCAAAGGCCCTAATGACTTCCTTCTGCCAGCTAGGCCCCAACTTCCAAAGGTTCCATAGCCTTTCAAAATCGTGTCACTAGCTGCGGCAGACATATGTAAAACAGCCTGTGGGACCATTTTAGATTCAAAACATAATATACAATGACCTGTACCCACGCATGGTTTGAGTTGGGTAATTTATGGGTAAATTATGACTTTCACACCCATGATCTCACCAGAGATGCCTAGGAACAAAGTTGAGCCTCCTAAGCGCCTGTTACCTTGGCAGGACCCCACTGCCTGCAAGGTCACAATGACTGTAAGGTCACACCCTGTTCTATTGCATTGCTGTCTCAGATAATAGCTTGTCCAGGCTTTTATATCAGCATCCTTTTAAGACATAGCCAAGGCAGCCCCCTGTATTAGAATACGGCTAAGAGAACAAGGCCTCTCCCTGCCTGATCTGGCTGCAAGTGAGCAGCTGCTGGCTTGCCATGGACGTCGTCTGGGGGAACTCACTCCTCTGCGTTTGCCATTCAACCATATTTCTGTTTGAAGATGTGTTTCTGTTTTCCTTTTAGTTCTGTATGTGTTTAAAACCTAAACTACTCACAGAAAATGCAAACTGCTCCTGAACACCCACATCCAGGACATGTTAGTGAGTACGTGTTCTCCACATAACTGCTCTTGAACTCCCTGTTTCCTGTGGACCCTCTCTTTGGAAATCAAAATTGTTTTGAGATCAGTTGTGTTTGTTGGGGATATGTTGCCATAATTAAGAACACTGAAACAGAAAAGAACTGAACACTTTCCTTTATTTACTCATGTTGTGAGACTTACTTGTGTTAATAACACAGCTCGCCCTGGATATTCATTCATTCATTCATTCATTCATTCATTCATTCATTTGCTCTTTCATTCCCAGAAGGCGAATGCTACATGCTTAACAGGTTGACGACCCTGTACTAACAAAACTATCTAGGAAAGAAGCATAGTCTACTTGAGAACAAGATGTACACACACACACACACACACACACACACACACACACACACACCACTACTTAAGCCTTTGACTAGTACAAGCTCTGGAAACACAGCATCTGAGTGACCAGAAAATCTGCCAACAAAGAAGGCACAAGGCAACAGCCCACGCAAATCCCATCAGCCAGGGAGCCTCAGCCCACAGCCCCCATCCGGGGGAGTTCATTACTGCTTGAGTTAATTGTTCCCCTGGCCCTACAGTATTTGAGCAAGAGGGGAAAAGAAGGACTTGGAAGAACAGTCTTTCCAAAATGCACTTGGAATCCTCAAAAACACAGACGTTGCTTTCTGGGGTTCTGATGGATGCTCAGATGCTAAGTGGGCTTAGTAGAAATAAAAATGGTGGCTGTGCATGCAAACGTATTCATTGGTCTTTCTTCTGTTTCCAAAGGCCCAAACCTTTCTGAATGAAGTCATTTAAGGGAGAGCTTAGGCATCATCTGTACAATAAAAATCTTTTCTAGGGGTTGGGGATTTGGCTCAGTGGTAGAGCGCTTGCCTAGCAAGCGCAAGGCCCTGGGTTCGGTCCCCAGCTCCAAAAAAAAAAAAAAAAAAAAGAATAAAAAAAAATCTTTTCTAACCCTCTCCACCCTCAACCTTGCACCCACGGCCAGGCAGTGAGCCCTCTGCTCTGTGTTCTCACACACTCATGCTCACCCCTCATGACTTAGACCTTATTATCAGCATCCCTCCAGCCTTGGCAGACACTTGGCATACAAGAGGCACTTAATAAATGATCTCAGAGTAGCTGTAATGCATATAATTTTCAAGAACACAGATGTAAAAGAACACAAAAGATTAAATCTGCACATTGATTTAAATAATGAAAAAAAAAATATATATATATATATTTGTAATCCTCCACATCTTCCAACCTGCTAAGAGTAATTAGAATAAAGGTAACTTTCAACTGGAACTGCTAAAGGTGTGGGGCCCATTTGCTTTCACTGGTAGTCAGGAGAAGGTTGACACTCATGCTCATGGGAAGCTGTATAACCAAGCTCCTTAGGTCTTAGACAAATTACCATGTTAGGTGGGGGGGGGGGAGAGCTTAGCCTTCACATTCTGTAAAGTAGACAGAGAACAGGTGAGGTTATAGTCAATAAAACTTAGACAAGTTGCTTTAAGACATTAACTGCCACACTTAATTATTATTGTTACATAGCAGTCATAGTAGTTAGGTGTTGGTGGCAAACAACTCATGCTATAATTAGCCCAGGTGAATTACATTTTTTTTTATTCTCTAATGTTTGTAGAAATGTCTGTCTATTGTGCTTCTAATATCATGGTGTGTTTTTATTTTCGTTTTGTCGGTTGGGTCTAGTTTGGAGGGATTATGCTTGCTTGTGTTTATTTTTGTTTTTTGAGACAGGGTTTCACTTTGTAGTCTAGGCTAACCTTCCATCTCAACCCGCCAAGTGCTGGATTACAGATGTGCACCACCTGGCAGAGGGCTGGATTACAGATGTGCACCACCTGGCAGAGGGCTGGATTACAGATGTGCACCACCTGGCAGAGGGCTGGATTACAGATGTGCACCACCTGGCAGAGGGCTGGATTACAGATGTGCACCACCTGGCAGAGGGCTGGATTACAGATGTGCACCACCTGGCAGAGGGCTTGCCTTATTCTTCTGACACTCATCATTTTCTTCAAGGAAAGGTAACAGAAAACCTGGATTTATCACATAATCTGGAGTACACGTGTGAAAACTTTAAGCACTTTGAAAACTTACAATTTGCAAGTGGCTGGTGTGAAGGAGCATGTCCTTAGGGAAACTGGGTTCTTTTAGAGCTTTAATCAGCTTCTAAAGCAAAATTGCAACATGGCAGTTCTGGAAACTCCACTGTCTCATGGTTTTTCAGATTCATGGATTTCCTTACCAGGGACCTCTGAGGGCCACCCAGTGAATAACCAAGTCGTTGGGTAGGAACACACCTAGCCCAGGCCAACTACTGTCCAGGAGCTCAGGCTAAGAGCTTAATCCAAATCCCTAAAGCATTCACATCCTATCTTAGGAGCTTTCCAGTGTGTAGTCTTCACCTTAGGAAGTCCTTCGTCACTCCAAAGTCACTGCTGTTGTGAAGGTCACATGATTGGAATCTTTTCAGTCTCAGCAAGAAAAACAAGTCCAGGACTCAGACCCATTTTCCTCTGTAGTCAACCAACTTACTTACACTCCTTTTTAAAATAATCGTATATAGTCAGTACATATGGTGCTGTGTAGGACATAAGAACCTTTCATGAAAGTCCATATTGGACATCGGTTTTACTCTCCCACAATCCCCTTCTGCCCTCTTCTCTCCTAGGCACATTCACTTCCATGTCATATGTACATAACATGTCCCATAAACATAAAATATGACTCTATAGATCTATATAAAGAGAACGTGGCATCTGTCTTTCCAAAACTGCCTGATTCGCTTGACAGGCGTCCTCTGGTTGCATCCCTGTTTCTATAAATGACATAACTTTGTTCTTCTTTTGGCTGAAGGAAATGACACTGTATATGTGTGCTGCATTTTCTTTGCTCCTTCCCGTCCTTGGGGACTCCAGTGACGAGTGTGACAAGGACTGCTGCCAAGAAAACATCTTAGAAGTGTTGATTTGGAGTTCTTTGGGTAAATGCTTGGGTGTGGTGTAGCTGCTCACATGATAGATCTATTTTTAGTTTTTCAAAGAACCCCCCTACCGATTCCCTTAGTGACTGGACTAGTTTACATTCCAACTAGCCATGTATAAAACAACCCTTCAGCTTGGGCTGAGGAAATGGCTCCTTGAGCAAAGGGCTTGCTGGGCAAGAATGAGGGCCTGAATTTGCATCCCCAGGACCCATGTAATAGGAAAGTCAGATGCCGTCCTAGCAGAGACAAGAAGAAGAAAGGGGCTTGCCTGCTCATCAGGCCAGCTGGTTAGTGAGTTCATGGTCAAAGAAAGGCATTGTCTCAAAGACTAAGGGAAGGTATTTGACATTATCTTCAACCTCGTGTGTGACTCAAACACAAAGTCAGGATGGTCCCTGGGATTCCCAATTGCAGGCAGAATATCTAACATCTCACTTCACTCTACAAAGGAGTTGGTCGGTACTATGTTAAATAAAGTCTTACTCTGTGGTGACTAGAGATATGAGAGTCTCGGTCGCTTCCTATAGCATAAGCCTGTTTGAGAATGAAAAGCCACGCCCATCTCTAAGGCCAACAGTAGAGAGAATAAAGCAACTTATGAGGGACAAATTTTTATATTTAACAAAAAAGTGTTGTATTTAGCAGAATAGGTGAAGAGGCTTTCAAAGGTTTAATCTATGACCTGCCTTTATTTCTGTACCCTCCAGGGGTAAAAAGAGAGCTGGCCAAGCATGAGCAGGAAGGAACAGAAGAGTAAAAGTTGTGGTCAGAAGTGGCACCAGCGTCCTGAGCAGCAGGAAACAAGAGCCAACCAGATGAAATGATAAGACACCAGGAGGCAGTGTGGCCCATAGAGTTGGTAGGTTTAGTAGCTCGAAACTAATCTCTTCAATATCCACCATATGGAAGCAAGCTAGAAGCCTGTCGACTGCTCAATGGAAAAAAGAAAATGAGGTATATATACTTCAACAAAGGAATTCTGTTCAGCCATAAAGAATAATGAAATTATGACATTTGTGGGAAAATGAATGAAACCAGAGATCATTATGTTAATGAGCTAAAACAGACAGGCAAATGCCACAGTTCCTCTAGCATGTGAAATCTATATTTAAATGGGATATGAAAGTAGGAATTTTGACAGGAGACCATGAGGCCTAATAGGAAGGGCAGAGGACAAGTGAGAATAACAACCAGAAGACACAGAAGCAGGAGGGGAATCCATGCTTCCACTCACTGAGGAGACCACACACACACACACACACACACACACACACACACACACACACACACACACGAGAGGGAGAGAGAGAGAGAGAGGAGAGGGAGGGAGCACACACACACACACAAGAGAGAGAGAGAGAGAGAGAGAGAGAGAGAGAGAGAGAGAGGAGGGGAAGGGGAGGGGGAGAGGAGAGGGAGGGAGCACACACACACACACAAGAGAGAGAGAGAGAGAGGAGGGGAAGGGGAGGGGGAGAGGAGAGGGAGGGAGCACACACTCATGCACACACTCATGCACACACTCCCATGCACACACTCCCATGCACACACTCCCATGCACACACTCATGCACACACTCATGCACACACTCATGCACACACTCCCATGTACACACTCATGCACACACTCCCATGCACACACTCATGCACACACTCATGCACACACTCCCATGCACACACTCAAGCACACACTCCCATGCACACACTCCCATGCACACACTCCCATGCACACACTCATGCACACACTCCCATGCACACACTCATGCACACACTCCCATGCACACACTCCCATGCACACACATGCATGCACACAGACTATATCCTTTCTACTAAAGATGGCAACCTCTGCCCATTCCAGTACTTCTCTACAGTGTCCCAAGAGTGTGCTGAATTTCTGTAATCTGGTCACGGCACGTGGTGATCAGGAATATGGTTGGGACCTCACAGCTGCCTAGGAACCTTGTCTCCTGCAAACCTTGTTTTCGCCAGGACAGCTGGATTACCATGTTGTGTTTAGGGAAAGACTCTGTGATTGTATTCAACATCTCCAAGGCCACTGCCAGCTTTAGTACCGCAAAGCTCTCCCATAATGCCTCATCCAAAAGGTGTGGAGGAGGTCAAAACTTGTGTTGTCATTGTCGTTGTCAAAGAAGCCAAGCGACAAGCTGTCCTCACCCCTTAGTCTGGGCAGTCCGTGGCCCTAAAGGGCAGAGCCTGACTGAACCAGTTCCATCAGCAAAGTGTAGCTGGGTCTGGGAAAGTGGATGGGTTTACACGGGGAGAGAAGCTCTTGCCTGTGGGCTCTTACATTCATCTCTGTGGTACAAAATTCAAGAGGAAAGAGGATCTCAAGGCCAACCCTCCCAGAGCAGTTAGCTCCTAAGGTCCCTGCCGGAAGAATTAGTGCTGAGCAGAATATTTAAAGCAATCACCTTTCGCAGAGCAAAGGGACTGAGGAAGGAACTGGAAGGGACTGGAAGGGAAGAACTAGCCTGGCTGCTGATCCCCAATCTTCAGATTGTGCAGCTGAGTCAGTCTGTGACTTCGAGGACAGGAATCTAGTTTGACTAATCAACCAGTAGAAACTTTTACTCCTGGCTCTGAATTTCTGAAGTCTAATAAACAAACACATCTTGGGAAATACTTAGCTACAAGAGGCACTAGCTGAGTAGCTGTGTACCCTGAGTAACTAGGAAACACTCTGTAAGTCCCTCCTTATGTGTACACACACATACCACACGCACACACTCACGCACCTTGTCACAGAACACTCCCACACGAAGAAAGTGAAATTGCTGTGTGATGAGCATAAAGTCGTGGGTGTTTCCAAGATTTGGGAGTCCAGCCAGGTGGAACTGATAAGGGGAGGGAGCCCCAACAGATCCTCAGTCTGCCCCCATCCTGATTCTGCCAAGATCCTTATTTGGTGATGCTTTTACCTGGGTCCCTGGACTCAGAGCCAAGCCTGTTCATGCAGGGCCACAGCTGGAGAAGCGTCGCTGCTGACGTCCCTTCCCAAAGAGATGAATGGAATTCCAGGAAGCTAGAGTCATCTTGGCTTGGGACCGGTGGCATAGAGACCAGACTTCAGAGACAAAGCATCAAGAGCAGGCTACTCATGGAAAAGTGTATATTCACAGAAATGTAAACCACACCTCTGTTTTGGGAGCCGAAAATGAAAAAAAGAAACGTTTAGGGAGAAAGACAGGAAATAAAATAATAGGCAGAGAGCAATTTATTACTCTATGGGTCCGTTCTGTAAATAGTGTAAGATCCTGGAGCCAGGTGGTTCAGCAAATTCTCCAATCTGGAGTCACGTTAAGAAACACGAGTGGTCACAAAACTGTTTTTCAAAACATAATTTCAGTTTGCCTTGAGGGTGCTAGATACAAATTTGCTTTCTTAAAACGCGGCTAAAAAACTTCGCAAGGATCCCCTAAATCAGAATACATATACCGCCCCCAAGCGGCCATCTGGGGAAGCACAGAAGAACTGGGGAAGAACTCTGGAGTTGGGAGAATGGGAAGGCGACCTCGGTGCACCGTCCTGCTGATCCAGCGCAACACCGCACTGCCACCCTTAGTGAGTCAGAAGGAAGGCTATCGTGCGGGGCAGGAGTGGAGCGCGAAGTATAGATGACAAGGGATCCCCCACCCACCAGCATAGACCCAGGAGGCAGCTTCTTTTAAGAAGTCCGACCTTTTGCCCTTTTATTTTTAAACCAGACTGTCTCGATCCCTAAGCGTCTCCATCATCGAAGTATGCAAGGAGACGGGCTTTAGTGAAAGATACCCTAAAGGGTCTTAGTTGGTCCCCAAAGGAGCATCTTGTCTGGGGTCCCTCAGGCGGAAGGTCTCCAGCTCGCGTGGCGCAAGATCCTAAGGGCTGAGTACGCCAAGGCTGTGTGGGCGGAGAGCTATTTTTCTGAGAAGTTCCAGGGCTCCTGTGCGGGATCGGAGTCTTCCCCTTCACTTTCAGCCGGCGAGCTTCGCGCCAGGCAGCAGGGGGCGGAGAGAGGAACCCGTCCCCCGTCCCCTCCCCCCTCCCGTTCCGTGTGCCCCCCCCCGCCCCCTCACTCCCCCCGCACTCCCCCCCCCCCCCGCTTCCTGCCCATTGGCCAGGAATGCGGGAGCCTCTTTAAAAGGTCCAGGGATCCTCAGTCGAGCCAGCCACTGCCTGGAGTCAGCCAGCCTCATCGGACTTCTGCAGGCACTCGCGACGCAACTACCCAGTCCTGCCACGGTCTATCCGGCCGCACCAGCAATCTCAGCGTCTTTACCGGACTCGAAGTCCTTGTCCTTCACTTCGCCTTCTCCACCACTCCGGGCTGCTGAGCTCCGGTGCACACAGGTAAGCCTTCTCCCGCCTCTGCTGAGCACCTGGCCGACCAACCCAAAACCCCAGGCTGCAGACAATCGGAGAGACTCCCCATCTCCCACTCTCCCCCTTCTGGTTTTCCTTACTGTCCCTTATCCTGCCCCATCTATCCGCTGGTAAGAACTTGGCGGAATTGGTTCTCTCCAGCCTTAGGGTTCACCAACTTTACCTCCAAGACACTCCAAGATTTTCTTACCAAGTAGTCCCCAGGTTGCTCCTGACTTTTGCCATCCTTCTCCCCAGGTACATTCTGTATTCTTGTCTAAGAGAACAAGAAAAAGCCCAAGTCACTTTACGCCCTTCGTCCTGGAACACCAACAGTCCCCTGCCTCTGGCACTCTTTTTATACTGGATACCATCTGGAAAGTAAATGGGGCCAAAGAGCGCACACACACACACACACACACACACACACACACACGCTCACACCTCTGCCCTACTACCTTGCTTCCTGGTCTCTAACTCAGTCCTCCTGTGCTTCTTGCTACAGGCTCCGCGTTGGGCACAAAGGCTCCACCATGGAGCTCCTCAGGGGACTAGGCGTCCTGTTCCTGTTGCATGTGTGTGGAAGCAACCGCATTCCAGGTGAGTCTGTGATAAATCAATCTCTCTCTCTCTCTCTCTCTCTCTCTCTCTCTCTCTCTCTCTCTCTCTCTCTCTCTCTCTCCCCCCCCCCCCGCAGGTGTATGCCTCCTGGGTTCTCCTTAAAATGTTTCCTGAGTCCAGGATGCAGCTCTCAGTATTCCCTACTTGCCAAGATTTCTCACTTTGGCCCCTCACGGCCAGGACTTTACACCCTTACACCTAGAAAGCCCATTGTCTTCTCTCGCCTTCCAGAGTCTGGGGGAGACAATGGTGTGTTCGACATTTTTGAACTCATTGGAGGTGCCCGCAAGGTTCCGGGTCGCCGACTGGTGAAGGGCCAAGATCTATCCAGCCCCGCCTTCCGGATCGAGAATGCCAACCTGATCCCCCCTGTGCCAGATGACAAGTTCCAAGACCTACTGGACGCTGTGTGGGCCGACAAAGGCTTCATCTTCCTGGCTTCCTTGAGGCAGATGAAGAAGACTCGGGGCACACTCCTGGCCGTGGAACGGAAAGACAATTCTGGCCAGATCTTCAGTGTGGTCTCCAATGGCAAAGCCGGCACCCTCGATCTGAGTCTGAGCCTGCCCGGGAAGCAGCAAGTGGTGTCAGTGGAGGAAGCTCTCCTGGCCACTGGCCAGTGGAAGAGCATCACGCTGTTTGTCCAAGAAGACAGGGCCCAGCTCTACATTGACTGTGACAAGATGGAGAGCGCAGAGCTGGATGTTCCCATCCAGAGCATCTTCACCAGGGATTTGGCCAATGTCGCCAGGCTCCGAGTCGCAAAGGGAGATGTCAATGACAATTTTCAGGTAAATCTTCTTACCTGTCACAGGGCTATGTGGAGTTAGTATCTGGAGACTAAAGTTGTCCCAAATGTGGAGAGGAGCAGACCCCCCCACACCACTACCAGAGGGCTGGTTAAATCATATATGGATGCCCCAACTCCAGGGTTTCAGATTTGGTAAGTCGGCTGAGTGACCTGGGAAATTGCGTTTCTAATAAGAAATAAGCTATAATGACACCAGGACCTGGGAACCATGCTTTCAAAGCCACCCAGAAAGATAAGAGATGGTTTTCCTGTTACACTCAGCCTGTTTCGGTATGGGGCACTCCCTGCGCCCTTAGGAAAGTAACTTGTATCAAATGTACCTATCAATTTTAATAGGCATGAAAAGAATACTTTGTCAGTATTTGGGCCCCTGGGTAGGGTGTTCTGGATGCAAGGCAAGGGATGAATAGCAGCCTGGTCATGTGCTTCTGGGACTTCTTCCTTGCCTTAACTTTCAGATTCTTTCTTTCTTTCTTTTTTTAACGCCCACGTTAACTCTTTGTCACTGGAGAGTATCATGTCCTCCAGACCTGGGATCAGATTCCATTTCCTGTGTACCCCCAGCAGCCTGATAACTGGATTCTTTGTAAAATGCTCTAGTTGGCAAAAGACACAATTAAGATCTTGAAGTTGTTTGACAATTTATGTCTATGTGATATTTTGGCAGGATGACCTTAAGTTCTTTTAAACTTTTTGAGCACTCACCACAAGCAGACAGACAGGCTACCCCACCCCCACTCCCAGCATTCTACAATGTCTGTCTTCTGCCCACAGGGGGTGCTGCAGAATGTGAGGTTTGTCTTTGGAACCACCCCAGAAGACATTCTCAGGAACAAAGGCTGCTCCAGTTGTGAGTACTCCTGTGTTTTTAAGATTTGGAGAATTCTGGGGAATTCCACCAAAAGCACCCTGAGAAATGTAAGCAGTAGGGTGGATGCACATCTCAGGGGAACAGAGTTGGCGCCCACTCTGTCATCACAAATGAAATGTCTTTTACAACCCATAACCTGAAGGGTGGGCGGGTGAGATAAGCTGTGGAAGCCTTGAATGACTGTTGAATATTTTATACCTCATTTCTTAGCAGCTACCAACGTCCTTCTCACCCTTGACAACAACGTGGTGAACGGTTCCAGCCCTGCCATCCGCACCAACTACATCGGCCACAAAACAAAGGACCTCCAAGCCATCTGTGGCCTCTCCTGTGACGAACTATCCAGCATGGTCCTGGAACTGAGGGGCCTGCGTACCATCGTGACCACGCTACAGGACAGCATTCGCAAAGTGGTCAGTGGCCTCTGCTCCCATTTGCCGGCTCCTGAAGGTCACCACAGGTGACCATGGGAGTCTGGACGCTCATGAGCGTTTTCCCTTTCAGACGGAAGAGAACAGAGAGCTGGCTAGCGAGCTGAGGCGGCCTCCCCTCTGCTTCCACAATGGAGTCCAATACAGGAACAACGAGGAGTGGACTGTAGATAGTTGCACAGAGTGTCACTGCCAGGTAAGGGACACTCACAGACTACAATAAGACTTGACACCATATGTCTCAGTAGATATTTTTAAATGTGCTCTGGCCTGCTACCAAAAATGATTTTTTTCTTTCATATGTAATGACGTCTACACATTCCTCTTTAAATCTCAGAAGGTTTATCAACTTGTAATTATACCCCAGGCTAAGCAGCTAAGAGAGCAAATCTATCTAACCACTGGAATTATTTACCTGCTTTAGTTCAAAGACCAAGTATTGGATGTCAGATACACAAAACCTGCTTACAGCATTCTTTTTTGAACAGCCCTAATTTGTATTCGGCTCTGGCAGGCAGATCCTTCTAACACTGTTCGGATCTCTGCATCACCAGGAAAAGTTTAAATGCAAATCCCTGATTACTGAATTTAAGACACAACTTCCATTAAGTTCCTATTTTCCTCCAATATGTGATAAGACCTTATCTACATTTGAGATACTCACTGATATGGCCTGCAGCCTGTTGCTTTTCCTTATATCTGTAACTTCCACCCCTGACTGAGTAGCAGTTAAAAAGAACTTTCCCAGAGAATGGAGAATTAGCCCTGGAACTATGTGACTCTAGGGACTATAGATCCAGCAGACATCTGTCCTATAAAAACCATCCTGCCTATACCTCAGCTTATAATGGAAATGCCACAGAAAGCTCCTCTTAGCAATATGCTTGGTAACATGTTTCCCTCTCCTCCTGCCTTGCAGAACTCAGTTACCATCTGCAAAAAGGTGTCCTGTCCCATCATGCCCTGCTCCAATGCCACAGTTCCTGATGGTGAATGCTGCCCACGGTGCTGGCGTAAGTTCCTAAAATGGTAGAACCATACCTCAGTGGCTAGCTCAGTGGGGGCATCCTGACAGCTGGGCACAACACTGGAGCCCAGCCCCTCGCAGGTCGTTCAGGCATATCCTGTCAGATAATTGCAGACAGACTTGGGTAACTATCAGCTTGTCTATTGTACAGAGTGCAAACCTCCATGAGGACCAGATCTTAACCACCCATCTGGATTGTAGCATAGGCAGTGGATGATCTTGGCAGAGCTCATGGACTCTGGTTTTATGCTATAAGGAGGGGAGATGAATACAGCACTGGACTTAAGCTGGTTGCTTTCAGGAATTGATCTTTTTGTTAGAAAAAACATGATCTACTGGAGAAGGGACAGAAACTGGTGTAAGCATTGGGCTGTTTGAAAAGTCACCTGTTTTGTGTGCAGTGATAGGAGCCCTAAGAGATTTGTATCTATTGAATTTCCAGGGTAGTAAAGGAAATCAGCCACTACACTGCTGTGTAACGCTCTGCCTCCAGGGCTTGTTGCCAGCATAAGCACTTTGCTAAGATGTTTTAATACAGAAGGCACAAGTCATAAAAGTGACTCATCATGCCTCACGAAGAAAGCAAGGATGTTGAATTGCCCTTCAGAGAGAGAGAGAGAGAGAGAGAGAGAGAGAGAGAGAGAGGACAGAGACAGAGAAATAGAGAGACGCACATATGAGCCACAGCTCAGAGTTATCAATCCCATGGTAGCAATTTTGGCACAGTAATGTTTTTCTGTGTGTCCACTTCTGTCCAGCCTCTATCTGAGGGTGAGTTACAGGGAGCAAAGCCCACGGAGAATAGCACAACTCTGAGCTGGGGTTGTTAGGAAGATGTTTATTGATGGAAAAAACAATTTCCCTGTCGTCTGATAGACAGGAGTGGTTGTCATCATGGTGTCTGAGCAGATAGCAAACAAATACCCTCTCCTCTTGAGAAAGTACAAAAACACCAGAGGTCAGCATGAGGAAAACAAACTGATCCACCTCACGGCCTCAGCCACACTGCCTCCCAACATAGACCAGGGCTTCTCTGATAGTCAGAAATGATACAGGCCACTTGTCTGACACACTGGCATTCTTGGACACTGGCCTGGAAGCATCTAAGACATCCTCAGTCAGCAAAGGAGAATCTGCTTAAGACGAACATGGGAGACTCCATGATGGGTGAACAGGAGAGTCCACACTGTAAGCGGGTTCAGCTGTAAGGACCAGGCAGAGCCTGCCATCACCCCCAGACCTTTACGATGACCTGGGATGAACTCATGGCCCACTGGCCCAAGACTGGCATGTCTGGAGTTAATGATATGACTGCATGCTTGCTCCTGCAAAATAAGGGATGTGTGAATTGGCTCCACTATTGTTTTCACTTCCCAAGGCACTTGTGTAGCCAAGCATCTGCTGTGTACTAAAATATACACAGTCACTATTAGTTAATGGTCCTTCCATTAAACTGGGAGTATGGAAAAAGAAGGATTTTTTTTTTTTGGTTCTTTTTTTCGGAGCTGGGGACCGAACCCAGGAAGAAGGATTTTTTAAAAAGAGACCTATTAGGTTGGGGATTTAGCTCAGTGGTAGAGCACTTGCCTAGCAAGTGCAAGGCCCTGGGTTCGGTCCCCAGCTCCGAAAAAAAAAAGTCCTATTGATTTGCAACCTTTGCCAATAAAGGTCCCTAAACACATACATAAACTGCCTGAAGAGAAGTGGATCTTAGTCAGGAGATGCTGAATGGCCTCCTTTCTCCCCACAGCCAGTGACTCTGCTGACGATGGCTGGTCTCCCTGGTCTGAGTGGACCTCTTGCTCTGCCACCTGTGGCAATGGGATTCAGCAACGTGGTCGCTCCTGTGACAGCCTCAACAACAGATGTGAGGGCTCTTCAGTACAGACGAGGACCTGCCACATTCAGGAGTGCGACAAAAGATGTAAGCATCATGGCCGCCAAGGGGTGGCAATGTCACCCCAATGCTTTGTCACCAAGAGCAGCTCTACAGCAGAGAGCCTGAGGGCCCAGGTTCTGAGCTCTCAGTCTCAACCACACCCCTGACCTCTGCACTCTTGAGCACAACCTTCCTTCCCAGATGCTCCTCCTCATCGATAACATGAGAATAATAACCATTCTTGATAAAAGTTATTTTAGGCATTTCCTCAAGATAATTCATATGGAACAATTAGAATAGAGCTGGGCTCCTGACCAGCAACTCTCTCTTACACACACACACACACACACACACACACACACACACACACCATTTTTCCTATGATAGTTTCTCCGTTGACATGTGGCAATAGCCAGTTGCTACTATACACTGTATACTATACACTAGTTTAAGTTGCTGTTGGTCAGCTGTGAGAACGATTGCGTGTTGAGATTTTCTTCGTGGTCCCCCTCCAAGGCAGCACCATTTGTGACCGTCAGCTTTGCCTTTCAGTTAAACAGGATGGTGGTTGGAGTCACTGGTCCCCGTGGTCGTCCTGTTCTGTGACCTGTGGTGACGGTGTGATCACGAGGATCCGACTCTGCAACTCCCCCAGCCCCCAGATGAACGGGAAGCCCTGTGAAGGTGAAGCTCGGGAGACCAAAGCCTGCAAGAAGGACGCCTGCCCAAGTAAGTGTGGGCCTGCCCTGTGGGTTCATGGGAGGCAGCCCTACCCAGCTGGTGGCCTGCTTGCTCTGCGGTTCAGTGGACCATGGGGCATGGGAGCTCACTCACTAGAGAAACAAACAGAAACAAAGTCCTGCGTACTCAGCAGCTTCTATTAATGAAAAACATTTCTGCCTCCCTAATTTCCAAAGATTCTCCCCATGGGCCAGGTTAGAAGGCATTTGTAACAGGCTCCAGACAGGCTTCTGGGACAGATAAGGCACCTGAAAACTACATTTTTACATGTGACTCATTTCCTTACAGTCAATGGAGGCTGGAGTCCCTGGTCACTATGGGACATCTGCTCTGTCACCTGTGGAGGAGGAGTACAGAGACGTAGCCGACTCTGCAACAACCCCACACCCCAGTTTGGAGGCAAAGACTGTGTTGGTGATGTGACGGAAAATCAAGTTTGCAACAAGCAGGACTGTCCGATTGGTAAGCTGTGAATCCAGGGACACCACCCTGGGAGCTTTCTCTATTAGGAATGTCATAGTCACTATTCACTGGGTGCGGGGAGGGTGGGGATGCCATATTTGATTGGTCCTGTTGGGCTGATTACTGTGAGACGGAGGCCAATCATTACCAGTTACAGAGACCCTGCAATGTTCTCTTCTGTTTTAAGTAATACATGGCGGTAACAGCAACTTAAACCCAAGCACTTACCTGTCTCTTACCTCATCTCAGATGGATGCCTGTCCAATCCCTGCTTTGCTGGTGCCAAGTGTACGAGCTATCCTGATGGTAGCTGGAAATGTGGTGCGTGTCCTCCTGGCTACAGTGGAAATGGTATCCAGTGCAAAGACGTCGACGAGGTAGGCAGACAATGGCTCTAAGTGATCAGACTGAAGAAGGCAGCTAATCTGGCCCAGGGCCTTTCCTAAAAACAGCATTTGCCAAGTGCTGAACAAACTCCCATTTCCTCCATAGTGCAAAGAAGTGCCTGATGCTTGCTTCAATCACAACGGAGAACATCGGTGCAAGAACACAGATCCTGGCTACAACTGCCTGCCCTGCCCACCACGATTCACCGGCTCACAGCCCTTCGGCAGAGGTGTCGAACACGCTATGGCCAACAAACAGGTATAGTGGACAAGTAGGCCAGAGCAGAATATCGTGACTTTGGCCAAACAGTGAACAGAGAGGGCACTGAGTGCACAGTCTCAGATGCATGAAAGTTCTGTGCTGAAAGCTGTGATCAGATGGGCTTGTACATGAAGAGCAGTTCCAGGAAAATCCAGTGTCAAACAGTGTTTGCCAATAGCCTGGGTATCCTCAAAGAGAATGGAGAGGGACAGAAGAACCCCACCTTTCTCCTGCATGGGGCCACTATCTTTTTCAAGATGGGAGGGGTCTGGACCCTTTGGTGGCTTGGGACTTTTAGACATTCTGTGACATCATTGGGATGCTGTACCCTCAGGTGTGCAAACCCCGAAACCCCTGCACCGACGGGACACACGACTGCAACAAGAACGCCAAGTGCAACTACCTGGGTCACTACAGCGACCCCATGTACCGCTGTGAGTGCAAGCCTGGCTACGCAGGCAATGGCATCATTTGCGGAGAGGACACAGACCTTGACGGCTGGCCTAATGAAAACCTGGTGTGTGTGGCCAACGCAACTTACCACTGCAAAAAGGTACAGCCAGCTTCCCTCATGGGCTTCCCCCTCAGGAATTGGGCTAAGGAATTCTAAATGTTGAAAAACTGAAAATGAAACAAGGGTTGAACCTCCCAAAAGCAAGATGACAGTGACTCTCATTAACATGGAGTCATTCAGTGCCAAGATCAGGTTCTTTGGGCATTTGTATCCCAGAAAGACTGCTATACTGACACACTGAAGAGCATGATTTGTGGTCATGGCATGTATGAAGCCTAGAGCATTTGTACGGACTGTACATAAGTAACCTCCCAAAATACCTTCCGTGGCTTCATCTCCCCATTAAAAACATGGCTGCACCTGAACATTCTAGTAGGCTGTCCCAGTGTGACCCCTCATGCCTGTGCCAAGCTAGCGAGTGCTAACCATGGCTGTCATTTTTCTTAGGACAACTGCCCCAATCTTCCCAATTCGGGGCAGGAAGACTATGACAAGGATGGGATTGGCGATGCCTGTGATGACGATGATGACAACGACAAGATTCCTGATGACAGGGTAGGTGCCTCCTTCATCCTTGTGGTGTGATGACAATCTGAAACACTAGGATTCAAGGGGTCACAGAGTGATAACAAAAATATATACCACACTCATATAGAGGATAGTTAGAAACTTGTCACTATGTCTTGGTGATTTGAGGACACAGATGTTGCTAGAAGAATTATTAAAGTGAGTTTCATTTTTCATCACAGACTACCTCAGTTTGAACATCTGGTATTCCGTTCCCCGCATTCACTTCAGATATGTCTAAATGACTGTAGTTTTATAATGAAAGCGTAGATGATGTGATCATATACTGTATCTCTCTTAATTGCAACCGAAAAGAATCCAGTCTTCACCTGTAGTGTCTTCCTGTCTGGGCATTTCACTTATGCTGAATGCTCCATTAGTATATGGGCCAAGGATGAGATAACTGCAGTAGATCTTTGAGGGTTTTAACACTGTGTATGGGGTTGAAGGCATCAGCTGACTTCCGAGGCAGCACCACAGAGTGTCCATTTTCCTCTTTGCAGGACAACTGTCCATTCCATTACAACCCTGCCCAGTATGACTATGACAGAGATGATGTGGGAGACCGCTGTGACAATTGCCCCTACAACCACAACCCTGACCAGGCAGACACAGACAACAATGGGGAGGGAGATGCCTGCGCTGTGGACATCGATGGGGATGGTAAGGCTCCTGGTCTGGCGTCTGAAAGGACAGAGACAGGCACAGCTTACTGAGTGGCTGCTAGTGTGTGACTTAGTTACAATATATGGGGCCGCAGGACTCATGTACACCCCCTCCGTAGGAATCCTCAATGAACGAGACAACTGCCAGTATGTTTACAACGTGGATCAGAGGGACACGGACATGGATGGGGTTGGAGACCAGTGTGACAACTGCCCCCTGGAACACAATCCAGACCAGGTAGGTGAACTCCTTTCAGAATCGCTCAGGGAGGTGTTGTGCCTCCCTTTCTAAACATGTCAAAGTAGTGAATTATAGACTCCAAACCCTCCCATCACTGGGGTTCCCCAGAGCCATTTGCAATGTGTGCCTGCACGGACTTTGCCTGATTTAAGCCTCTGGCAAACACTCTCAGAGATTATTGTGGAAATCTTGGGACCTCAGACTTGACTGTGACCACCATTAAGATAAACTACACAGAACAAAGAGCCAAGACTGATAGTTCTATAGTCGTTTCTCAGTTTTACACACTGAGAGGAGCGCAGTATGCAGAAGTGACACAAACACCTATGTGATGGCCAGGAACAGAGTCTAGTAAAACATTAGGAAGCTAAAATACTTCTTAGAGCTGGAGAGGTCTGGTTTCTCCCATTCCCCCACTGATCTCAGCTTCATCCTCCTCCTGGCCTGAGCTGCAAACAGATATTGATATTGGCTTCTGCTACCAGAGTGCTTCTTCTCTCTGTGTCACTGCACATCACGGTTTTCTAAGGATAAAGTAAATCAATTTTTTCTTCTTTCTAAAACAATGGTTCTAAAAGGTTAAGTGCTCAGAAATTTGAATAGATTATTTTCCTAAGGATTAGATAAATGAGAACTCAAGTTACTCCTAATAATCACCCTTATGAAGTCTATCATGCTAAACAGCAAGGTGACTTAAGTCACTGTCACAGGACCCCGGGCCTGTGTGGGCAGCAGGTCACACAGTACAGAGAGCTTCTGCCTTGGGTGGGGTCTACCAAACAATAGATATCTTACTAGCATTCAACCTCACAGAATGAACTTGGATTCCTCAGATTAGAAAAACTTTTATAAGCAAATTTAAATAGCATACAGAATCTCAAAAGCAAAGAGCATAAAACCTGGAAAGAAAAGATCCAGTTTTCATATAAACCATCCCAAAGCATCTCACGCATACTGAATGCTAAGTCCTCTGGGAAAGTCTATTGTGAAAAAACTCTAGACTTTGATTTTATCTGAGCCAAAAGATAAAATCTTTATGGGATAAACGTAGAAAGCCAAATGCTTTTAAAATAAGAAAAAAGTCATTAACATATTATGCAGACAGTCTGCACAGACCACTGCCATGATTAGGGGCCTGGAGTAGACGTTGACTTTATTCGACTCACCCACCGTTGATGTCTCTCTCCCAGCTGGACTCTGACTCGGACCGCATAGGGGACACCTGTGACAACAATCAGGACATCGATGAGGATGGCCATCAGAACAACCTGGACAACTGTCCCTATGTGCCCAATGCCAACCAGGCCGACCACGATAAAGATGGTAAAGGAGACGCCTGTGACCATGACGATGACAACGACGGCATCCCTGATGACAGAGACAACTGCAGGCTGGTGCCCAATCCTGACCAGAAGGACTCTGATGGTGAGTCACTGTGGCCACTGCTAGCCAGCATAACTGACACTTTGGCTGTCTAGATGGAAGGAACAGGGAGGGCATCCCAGAGAACGGTATAACAAAACAACAATTTTTGACAAGATGGTGAATTAGTGACCCACTCATAATGGCAGTTCAGATTTTACTGAACTCTTGCCTTCTTTGACCTCAGGTGATGGCCGAGGCGATGCCTGCAAAGACGACTTTGACCATGACAATGTGCCAGACATTGATGACATCTGTCCTGAGAATGTTGACATCAGTGAAACCGATTTCCGCCGATTCCAGATGATTCCTCTAGATCCCAAAGGAACCTCCCAAAATGACCCTAACTGGGTTGTCCGCCATCAGGGCAAAGAACTTGTCCAGACTGTAAACTGTGACCCTGGACTTGCTGTAGGTGAGTAGTGAACTCCTCAGATCCAGGTGGGGATACACTGAAAGGGAGAAAATATAAAATCTGACCACTACACCTGTAACCTTCGACCACGCCAGATATCCTGGAACGTTGTAGAGAACACCATAAAAGCCAGTCTTTAACTGACCCTGGTCTTGCCTTCCAGGTTATGATGAGTTTAATGCCGTGGACTTCAGTGGTACCTTCTTCATCAACACTGAGAGGGATGACGACTATGCTGGCTTTGTTTTCGGCTACCAGTCCAGCAGCCGCTTCTACGTTGTGATGTGGAAACAAGTCACCCAGTCCTACTGGGACACCAACCCCACAAGGGCTCAGGGATACTCAGGCCTGTCTGTAAAGGTTGTAAACTCCACCACTGGCCCCGGCGAGCACCTGCGGAATGCACTGTGGCACACAGGAAACACCCCTGGCCAGGTAAGAAGCCTCATCATCTAGAAGGGAGAGTTGGCAGGCCCTTGGGAAGCATGAGAGACAGCACTTTGGCCAAGTTCCCACTAGGGAATCTTAGCTGTCAAGTTCTCAGCATCACCAACCATGGTACAAAACCATAGTAGTGTGTAGAGGGGAGTGGACTCTGACCAAGAGCTGCCCTTTAAGTACACAGACAGCTTTAGCCACTTCAAACGAACCCCTCCTTCTCCCCCCCCCCCGCCTCCCCACTCTCTCTGGCCCTTGGCAAATAGAGTTCAACTCAGAGCCTTTCCAGCAGCAGTTTCTCATGAAATGAAATACGAATCTTCAGAGGGAGCTGTGTTTCAACCTTCTCTGGTCCTTTTCCTTCAGGTGCGCACCCTGTGGCATGACCCTCGTCACATTGGCTGGAAAGATTTCACTGCATACAGATGGCGTCTCAGCCACAGGCCAAAGACCGGTTTTATCAGGTAAGACTGCAGGAATTAAATTTCACTGTAGTCACACTGAGTAGGCTGGAAGGATAAAACCAAGAAGAGCAGCCTCATGAGTGAGTTTGGTTTTGTTTTTGTTTTCCTGTGTAGAGTGGTGATGTATGAAGGAAAGAAAATCATGGCTGACTCAGGACCCATCTATGACAAAACCTACGCTGGCGGTAGACTAGGCCTGTTCGTCTTCTCTCAAGAAATGGTGTTCTTCTCGGACATGAAATACGAGTGCCGAGGTAGGGTGCCACTGTGATGTACAGTTAATGTGCCTACAGATTTATAAGGTGGACAGTGATGGGAGGGTCTGATTTAAAGACTATGTTGGGGAGAGTGTTCTGTTTTTTCTTTTCTTTTGAGGATACAATTTTAAACAAGAGCTAATGTCTTTGCCATCCTGAATCCATATCAGGACTGCTAGCTTGCCCAGCAGTCTCTGAACTTTTCCTACTGGGTCAGAGGCAGACAGTAAACAAGTAGCTATAAACATGAGCCCTCACTGGTAACTAATGCCTTGAGGCTCTGGCTTGTGGTTTTATTCATGCCAGCACAGCACCCTGAGCTGCTAGTCTGATGATGACTGCTAGGATGACTAGTGCTTGCTGACTCGTTTCATGTATATGCATCTGTGTTTATTTAACAGACTCCTAATCACCACCCCGATCATAACCAGCCTGGCATTGCACCTTCCGAAACCAAGGGCTAGAGAAAAACCCCTCCAGGATCGCTTCTCCTCGCCTTCCCTGCCTCTCTTCTTGCATAGTGTGGGCTTCTAGAGTCTGTGACCTGCCTCAAGAAAATGCAGTTTTCAAACCTAGCCAGACTCAGAACTTGGCCTGTAAGGAGTGAGAATGCATCTTCTAAGAACATGAAGAATTACTTTGGTTTGCTTTTGAGAAAGCAAAAGCGACTATTTACTTCCCACTGGGAAGGTGCCCACTCCACTCTGCCTTACTCACAGAGCCAGAGCTTCTGCGAGGCCATCTCCGAGCTGCACACTCAGAAGCATTTTCGGGCCTGTCAAAGAAAAAACAACATGGCTCACTAGAACTCACTGCCAAACCACCTCTGACATAAGTCCTCAGCAGGGGAGAGGCAGGAGCCAAAGCACTAGGAGCCATGAACCCAAGAGATGATTGTGCAAAGAAAAGATGGAGGAGCTGTTACTTGGTCGGTACTAATCATTTTCAGGGGACAGAGAAGGCTTGCTGCTTTCCTCATGCTGCCCCTGAGAGCTGACTACCCAGTCTTCCACAGGCACCTGAGTGAGCAGGGGAGGGAGGGAAATCCTGGCTCCTGGACTTCCTCCACACTGAAACTGTGGGCGTCTTCTGCATGTATAACATGCGTGTCTAAGGACAGCAAGAGAGCCCTGCCGTCTCGGTGAGCTCTAGCTGCCTCCGCAGGAGGGGCAGTGCGCCTTCATTTTATGGTTATAAAGGCACAAAATTTTTATCAACCTGAAACATTCCTTTTTCTTTTTGCCTCAATTATCATGGAGTTTTCCAATTCTCTTCTGGTTTTTGTTTAACAAACGCTTTAACAATGTAATATATTTATTTTTCCCCCTATTCTGGAGGATTCGTCTGAAGGATTGTTATTGAAACAGGATGCGTGGGACTCTCTGAATCATCTTCATAGTGAGTCTTTATGACTGTAAGATTGTAAATACAGATTATTTATTAACCCTGTTCTACCTGGAATTAAACTGCATAGAGCAAATGTTTGCAAGCAGGTAGCTGAGGCTGTCAGCAAATCTCTCCAAAACTAGTGTGGAAGTCAGCAGGAGCTGCTGGCTTTCATTTGGGGGCTTAGAGCGAATGATTTGGACTCCTTTGGCTTTTCCCCTTGGTTTTCTCTGTCTTTTCAAGTGGGAATGGGTGGCTGCCCATTTGCATTTGCCTCTCCTGCAAAGGAAGCCTGAGCCCTCCAAGGCTCACCCACCCCACCCCTTCTGCCTATTTCCAGGGAGAAGAAAACACAATCAACTTTTTATTTCATTTTCCCAAAAGAGACAAAGGTGGAACTTATATACAAATATTACCTCATTTGTTGTGTGACTGAGTAAAGAATTTTGGATCAAGAAGAAAGAGTTTAAGTGTCAATAAACTTAAAACTACTGTCGTGTCTAAAAAGTCAGTGTTGTACATAGCATAAAAATCCTTTGCAGAGAATGATCCCAATACAGAAATAGCTTTGAAATGTTAAATACAACTCCTCAAAGTTCTGGTTTTGTTCTATCATCTTGTACACCATTGCTTTTATTTTTATAAATTATTTTCTCATTGCCATTGGAATAGAGATCTCAGACTATGTAGATATGCTATTTAAATAATTTATCAGGAAATACTGCCTGTAGAGTTAGTATTTCTGTTTTTTATATGTTGCACACTGAATTGAAGAAATGTTGGTTTTTCTTGTTTTGTTTTAGTTTGTTTCTTTGGTTTTGTTTTTGGTTTTGCTTTTTACTTCCCAGGTTTGACTATTTGCCAATGCCCTGTGTTCTAGGAACGTGCTTTTTTGTACACATTTTATCCATTTTACATTCTAAAGCAGTGTAACTTGTATATTACTGTTTCTTGTGTACAAGGAACAACAATAAATCATATGGAAGTTTATATTTATACTTACTGTGTCTGTGTTTGTTTTGTTCTTTACTGTTTGGCTATTATGGGATCCGGGCAAAAGCCATTCCTAGCCAACAGTTAGCAAATATCATTCACGATTCCTGCGTGATCGGTAGGCACTAGATTCAGATGATATATTTACTACATTTTTGGACAGAAAAAAAAACGTAAGTCTGCCACATGACAAACAAAATAAAAACGAGTCTTGTGACACAAGCCCCGCCCCACTGAAGAACACATTTCATCATTTTATTAACATTAGGTGTTGACTTCTCAAAGTCCAGCAGTGACTAAGGTGAGGACAGTTGTGAGATGTGACATTTTCTGATTCTGAGTGATGGATCCCAGGATGGATGTCAGAGAAGTGCAAGGGAGGAGCTGTCCTGGGACTTTGGAGAATACATACTTTGGGTCAAAAACAGGTAACTAAAGAAATGCAAAGTTGGAGTTAGAGAGATGGCTCAGCAGTTAAGAAGGTTAAAGCACTGACTGCTCTAGCAAAGGACTCTAATCACAGCAACCCTTGGGGCAGTTCACCACCTCCTGTAACACTGCTTCCAGGGGATCTGGTGTTCTCCTCTGGCCTCTGTAGGCACCTGCACTCACATGTACAAACCTACACACACACACACACACACACACACACACACACACACACACACACACACGCACACACGCACACCCTTTTGTTACAGAAAGGTAAATCTTGGATGGATTAACCATGGATGTAAAGATTAACTGATTCCTAGTTCCAGTAAACAGTTCAATAAAGGGATTCTGCTAGGTGAAGGATCTGGCTTTGAGGGCTGTGTGAGGTGGGATCCACCTCGCTGGCTGGCCTCTATTACTCTAAAACCACCAACCTGGCTGGCATGATAGCAAGAGTGAAGTGTCCCTGTCACCCTATAGATCCAGAATGAAGCAGTAAAAACTAGCATGAGCTGGGAAAATGATCTGAAAGCAATAATTATCTGCAAAGCGGCACCAATTTCTCTCAGATTGTTCAATATGTGGATTCCTAAAGGAGAATTCTATTTAATTTTTAGCAAAACATTGTGATGGGGAGTGGCAAGATGCAACAAAAAGAGTGGCCAGATAGAGCTTTTAGCCCAGGGTGGCCAGATCAGAGCTTTTAGCCCAGGCTTGCTCCATTTCCTTGTGAGAATGACCTTCAAGTTAGTAGAGTTACATAATCAAGATGACAGACTTCAAATCACACAGGAGTTTACTGTCATGTGTTCTAGGGCTGTTTGGCTGAAAAGTCATAAAGTGGTTCCTGGAGAATTTATAACTAAGTCGTGCTAGTCAGTTACTAAAGGGTCTGTCTAGAAAACTATACTGCAGCCCCTGGATCATCCCTTCCTAAAGTATATCATATTCTCTCTCTCTCTCTCTCTCTCTCTCTCTCTCTCTCTCTCTCTCTCTCTCTCTCCCCTCCCTCCCTCCCTCCCTCCCTCCCTCCTCCCCCCTCCCCTCTGCCTCCCTCTCTCCCTTTCTTTCATGCACACACACTTTTTCACTCTCCCTCTCTCCCCTCCCTCTCTCTCTCCTCCCCCTCCTCTCTGCCTCCCTCCCTCCCTCCCTCTCTCTCTCATATGCACACACACTTTCTCTCTTTCCCTCTCCTCTCCCCATCTCCTATAATCTTTGTTGTCTTAGAGGAAGCCACTGAGGTGATAAATTATGTTGTACATCTTGTTCGTTCATCCTTGCCACTTTCTGCTACGGGATAATGTTACTCCTTTTAATTAAAATTTCCATTACTAAATGTCATTATCTCCTTCCCCTAACCTAACTCTGGCAACTCGTGTAAGCCGAGTCGGCCTCATATGGGAAAGTCTAGTTCATTCCTAATTCACAATAAGCCAGACTCCTTATGCCTCAAACACCCTGTGCAGAAGCATTCTGTGAAGTTATTAGCCTGTGCAATCCCTAGAGAAACAGTTTCACTTGGTGTTTCTCTCTTACCTTCCCTCTTCTTTCTCCTCTCCTTCCTGTGTCTGTCTCTCCCCTTCCATACACACACCTCGAAGACAAGGGAAACATGGATGTGGAAAGTCGAAATCTTCTGAAAGGCTCGTGAACAATAACGGCTTCTCTCTGTCCCACTCCCAATGCCCCACTGTACCACCCCTGACCCCTGATTGTTCCCACCAAACTGCCACAAATCATTTGGGGAGAAACTAAAATTGTGATTTTTAATTTTTGTAGGCCAGCAAAACTCAGGCATTAAGATAAATCCCACTGTAATACATGGACGCCAGTGTATGCCCTTATCACTTTAAATGGACAAACAGCAGGCTGTGAGTGTGGCTCAGTGGCAGAGCGCTTGCATAGCATGTGCAAGGCTCTAGGTTCAATCCCCTGCACCTCAAAAACAAACCCAGCACAAATTAACAAGCAATAAAGGGAAACAGAAAGACTGGATAAAGATATTCATAAGAATGTGAGTGCCCTTGAAAAATGCAATTCTTCATTTCAGTAAGTCAGGAAAGTATGTAAGCATGTATTAATGTCAAGCAGGGCCAGCAAACGTTTGCTGGCGAAAAGGAACAATGTTGTACGGGCTGTAATTCAAACTGTATTAAAGGCAGGGCCAGAGACAGCTTATTGTGAATTAGAAATGAACTAGACTTTCCCATATGAGGCCGACTCGGCTTACACGAATGGCCATAAAACCTTCTCAGATCAGATTCCCGGCTCATGACTGGACAAACCTTCTCTCCTGAGATAGTGCTGCTTTTGATAAAGGTCACCTCACCTTCATTCCCTTCTTACTAAAAGGCCTGAACTTCAGAAGGAGATAATAAACTGAGAGTAATAAATAATCCGCCACACTCAAGGAAGGCACCATGGCTAACAGGAAGCACAGACTCTGCCAACATTCCTTTGTTGCCAGAACTCAGTTCTTCCAAATGTAAGCTCTTCCTACTGACAAACTTAACAGCAAAACAGAAGGGGAAACTGAGGCACAATAAAAAGCCTCCAGAATCATCAGAGAGTTAAAACACATAAAACCCAAAGGAGAGGACGGGAGAAACGGCCGAATGACAGAGTGTGTGCCTCAAATCCACAGGGCCCTGAGTTCACTCCCCAGCACCGCCCCCAAAACGTGACAAATAGAGACCAATAAACTCATGCCCACCAGATTAGCACAGCGTGCATATGTTACAACGTTGGTTTTTACAAAGTATCCTTGAGATTGCAAGATTAGTGATAGAGTTGTAAACAAATTTCCTAGGAATATCAATGATAAAAAGCCAACCATTTCACATTTACACCCCAAGCTTCAAAAACATCAAAGAAATACAATCAGCAAAGAAGGGAATTCAAATGTTGATATCGTTTGAGGAATAGTCTCTATGTTGCATTCATTGAATACAAAGAATTCAGAAAAAATATAGTGCCAATTTTCAACTTTCTTAAGTTTAAACCCTAGAAAGTCATGCTTCGCGTTGCTCTCCTGGTTCATTCACAGCATCCCCAGTCTCCTGTCCATCTGCAAATAAGATAACCACAGTGATTACAGAATCAGAAACACGTGAATTATTAAGAAAATCAGTCGGCCTGTTAAGCATTACCCCATTTGCTTTGCTGTATAACACGATGAGCACAGCCTGGCTGATACTACAGAAAGGTCAGCACAAACTGCAAAGTCCATAAGGAAAGTAAGGTGACTGTCTTCACCAGGGCTATAGTTCAAAAACACAACTGGGGGAGGGGTGCGTTGAGAGAGTTAAGATTTAGGGGAAGACATCAAAAGCACTTTCTTACTTTCTAAAGTTTCCCAGGAAGGGGCTGAGGCTAAAAGCAAATGCTACTGGAAGATACATGAGCGCTTCCTTCTTTTCAGAGAGAGGGAAAAATGTGTCACAAATAGAATGTATCTTTATTACCTTTGATTCAAAAAATAAAATGGTAGGACAAAAATGAAATCAAATGAGAGAAGACAATAAAAGCAATCAGGAGAAAATTCGCAAGCTGTAGGATGTGAAATAAAAAACTGCCTGCCAAATCTGTGAAACGTTACCATGGGCCAGGCAGTTACACTCCTAGGAATGTGCCAAAGTGGGCAGGGAACATAATGTCCAACAAAAACTCACACAAAAATATTTAAATCTGCATTATATATAATAGCTGAAAAGTGGGAAAGCCCTAAGGGTCCATCAAGTTATGGACAGATAGATAAAATGGGCTGTGTCAAAACACAGGGAATATCACTCAAAGATAAAAAGAACAGACCATGGAAACACGCTGCAGGATGGGTAAATCTGGAAACCGCTGTGCTGTGTGTAAAAGGCACTCATAGAAGGCTGTGTGTGTTACAACGCCACCTACAGGAAATACTCGGGATCTGCACAGTTACAGAGACTCAAAGAAGAGAAATGTGGTGACATTGTTGCAGCATGGAAAAGTACTAAACAGGGTGGAGAGGAAGCTAACACAGCAAAGGAGGGACCCTGGCATCCCATGCATGCCCTGCCTTTGTTTGTTTGTTTGTTTGTTTGTTTGTTTGTTTGTTGTTGTTGTAAATTTGAGTCCTTTTCTGTGCAGTAGTCAAATTCTCACCAACTGAAGGGCCATTCGCCCTTGAGGACTGACCTTTAATTCCACCTCCCATCTCCCCAGCATTCATTACTTCCTCTGTAATGTCGCCTGTGGACTTCATCTTGAAGCTATGATACATAGCTCCCTTGTGTGAGTTCTCATATTCATTGAAAGACTGAGAAATATCTCAAGTATGACTGTGACCTACTCATTTTATATCCTAGGCTGATGGTCCTCAACTGGGAGAGAGGCCCAGTGAACACTTGGTAATGTCTAGAGACATCGCTTGTTGTGACTGACATCTTGAGTACAGTCAGGGCACTTTATTAAACTTTAGAGCACACAAGACAGCAGCCTCTACACTAAGAAAATATCACACTGCAAATGTCAACCTTACTTAAATAAAGTCCTAGAACCTGGAGAAGTATGTAAAACACAGAAGGATCCTGAATATTTATATTGTAGATATGTAGATTGATCACCTAACTGGCAAGCCCTGGGTCCCAGTGGAAGACCTTGCTCTAAAAAACAAGGTAGACATCTCCTGAGGAAATATGTTCAAGGCTGAGTCCAGGCCCTGTGCACACACACCGAAGAAATCTCTGTGTGGGCGTGTGTCCAAAGATGGAGTGACCATGTCACACAGCTCGTCACACTTCCACGGTCCCTGCAGCAGACACACGGTCCTCCATTCCTTTGAAAGTCACGTCTTTAAGGAAGTTGCATACGCACATAAAATATCAAGGCAGGGTACGTAAAGTGATCCGCTAGAGAGCTAACATGCTCAAGCATTCAGTGAAGGCAGAAAACATGCATGGAGTGATCAAAGAGGATGGGTCTAGGTTCATCCCCTTTGAAGGAACACACAGCATTGGTGGTTCAGTGAGTGTAGCTGCCATCCACTAAAGGAACATGTGAACCCATCCAAGTTACAGAAGAATCTGAAAGAACTTGAAGTCCCTGGCTAATCTAGCTGTAACCAGAATTTCAGTCAGGCGACTAATCAGAGACTGACAGGAGGGGAACTTGAGGTCAGACTGTGGAGGCCTTCAACAGTGAGTAAAAGAAGTGCCAACTCGTTCAACAGGTAATGTCCAGCTACCAACTGTCATGAGAAGTGTGGTCATCAAATGCTTACTCTGCCAACAGTGGGAGGGGTGGAAAAGAAGGCGGGATTGGAGAGACACCGGTGGAGGGATCAAAGTGTTTGGAGCTTGAGAGTGCAGAGCCTAGGAGGTTATGAGCAAGGAAAAAGACAACTCAATAAGGACGCAGGTTTTGAGCATAAGAGATTAAAGAAAGAGGAGTCAGAAGAGAAATGTGAGTTGAGAGGGAGAGATGAAAAACTGAGTGTGAGGCTGTCAAGTTGCCAGCAGGCAGTTAGAGGCATGAGACTGAGGTGTTGGCTCAAAATCAACTTATCACATTCCTCAGAGAGAGTATAGACAAATGATAGATAGATAGATAGATAGATAGATAGATAGATAGATAGATAGATAGATAGATCAATGATTAATAGATAATAGGTTTTAGAGTACACTACATTAGAGATTAAAATTTAAGCTGTTAAAATAGACTCACAAATTATGACATCTACTTCTGACCCAGATAAGTAATTGAATATTTTTATGCTAAAAATAAAAAAACACCTGCCCATAGTGTTTGACTTCTGTGTCATTATACTCTTGTAAAATACAAGATGAGCCATGAAATCCTATCTGGGAATGAGGGTGTGGTCTGGGCAGGCATTTTACATGTATTTTATAGTATTTACATATTTTTGAAGTTATATTTATAGGTATTTTGCAAGCTCACTCCCTCAAACAAAATTTTATCACTAAAGTTTGGAGGCTGAAATCTTTTTAAATTACTTATCACCACTCAAAATTTCTCTACAGTCTTTTTCTCTACAGTCAGCAGTCGACATCATTTTCTGAACAACAGAATTATCATGAAAGACAATACATTTCAGGAGAGTGTTAACCTCTCCCTGAACATTGGTAAGTATGCTCCTAGGTTTGCAGGCTCATAGGGACAGCATCTGAGGCTAACAGTACATAACTACACCTCCCTCTCCTTTTACTCACAATGTCTTCAGGTCGAGATGTCTAAGAAATATTCACAAAGCTCATGCTCTTCATCCTCACCTCCTATTGATTTCTCCGCAAGGCTGATTTTCGACTGTTGGTCGTCTGAGGAGGAGTTCATGCTGATGTCATCCAGGGGATCATCCAAGAAAGGGGGCTTTTTCAGTCTCCCAATGCCAATGGTCTTTGACATAAAATAGTCTGCTGCATCATTGAAAGCCTCCTCCTTGGAGAACTGGAGGTGCTTCATGGTCTCTACTTCGATGAGGAGAGCTTCTGGTTTGTAGTGCCCAGCCAAGGCCTTGGTAAGATAGGAGTCTGTGGAGTGCGTACATCCCTCATTCTCAAGCCTGTTCGCATCATCTAGCTGAGTTTTCTGGACCTTGGCTTCGGACTCCTCCAGTAACTCACAGACGGTGGGTGGGCAAAGCTGTGAGGACCCAACTGCTGCACCAGTGTCTTTGTTTTCTCTTTCAGAAGAAAGACCCAGACTGATGCCCTTCTGTTTGGATACACACTCGTCCAGAAGACACTTCAGCTGTTCCTCAGAAAGACGGGATGGGGGGTTTAGCTGAAGAAACAAACCAAAAGTTCTCATGGTCAATCGGTTGATTAAATGTGTTTACTGTAGGTAAGCGTTCAGGAATATGCCAGAACTTCAAGTGTCAGAAAACCCCTTACCCAGTATATGCAGACAGGAAAGCAGGTTGTTTTAAAGTGTCTAAAGCTGTAGGGGACTAAACAGTAACCTGCAGAACAAATTTTTTATTCTTTTTTTTAGGGGGGCGTTAAAGCAGGGTTTCCCTGGCTGTGCTGGAATTTACTCTGTAGGCTAGTCAGGCCTCGAACTCAAAGGCCCCTATCTCTGCCCCCCCCCTCAAAGAGCTGGGATTCCGCCCATCCAGAATAAATTTAGAATAAATTGTACACATTAATTGGGAGGAGGGAATCATATAATGCTGATTAAAATAATCTAAACTAACCACTAGCACCCTTATAACACACAGAAACAACAGGAGAAAAAGACAAAGTGTCTTCCATGGGTCACACAGAAATGAACCCTACCATAATTTCCAGTCAGGTTCTTCTGCCTCCACCCAGCCCTCAGTGTGAGCCATGCACTACCCAATTCTGCAACTGGGAGAGACCAGGGCCAATGACAGCAGCCCCTGGATTCACCAGCAGTGCATCTGTCCACAGCTTTCAGTAGACAATACTGCTGAAGACAGAAAAGGAAGCATGAGGCGGGGCCCATCCTGAGACGTGCAGTTGCTTCAAAATTACAGGCACAGGCCGGGGGCATTCCAAGAACTTTGTATATGGAAGAAAGTTGTGGTCACACATATTAAATCTCCTTTTGTAAAGAATGTCCAGGGCTGAGGGTTTTAAACAAAGCATGAATTTTAAAACACTTTCCCCCTTACTGTTGATTTCCACCACACCTGGTTTATGCAGCACCCGAGACTGAACCCAAGACTCCGAGCACACTAGGCAAGCATTCGACCAACCAAGTTACAGAGTGGTGCTGTGAACTGACTCTGTGTGAAACTGTCTAAAATCAAATGTAGTCAACATTTAAAACCCACATTTTTCTTCCAGCAATGTTCTGAAGAAACATAAAAATGCACCAAGTAAAAGCATGGGGGGAGAGAAGACAGAAATTCAGGAGAACTGCAGCAAATTACAACCAGCTCAAAAAGGAACAGTTTCCAAATGCATTAACACACACAAAAAGTAGTGTCCTCCTCCGGTCTAGACCTAATCCCCACCTGCCGTGCACATATACAGCAGATGTGCATCTCAATCTTCATGCGGGCCCCCCAAAACTGGAGTGGGGCTGTCCCTAAAGCCGTTGCCTGCCTGTGGAATCCATCCCCCCACCTAGGCTACCTTGTCTGGCCTCAGTGGGAGATGTGCCTAGCCTTGCAGAGACTTGATGTACCAGGGTGTGGGGATACTGGCTGCGGGAGGGAACCCTCTCAGAGAAGGGGAAGGGGAATGGGGAGAGGAACTTGTGAGGAGGGGACTGGAAGTGGGGGTGGTGGTGTGTAAACAAACAAACAAACAAACAAATAAATAAATGGGGGGAAAGTGCCCTCTCCAGTAAGTCGGTATTCAAGGATATGGTGGAAAAACTCACAAATGCATACCTGACAGCTACCAGGCCCCATAAGAAGGCTTATCATCTACTGCAATAGCCATGACTTCTACCACAGAAATGTTCTTCTTGGCTTACTGGGAAAATACACAAAGATTGAAGGGATGAGAGATGTAGCTCAGAAGGAAGGTACCTACCTAGCAAGCACGAGGCCCTGAGTTCAACCCCAGTAACACACACACACCACACACCACACACCACACACCACACAGACAGACACACGCACACCCCAAAACCAGGAAAAATAGCTAAACTTTCTGCATACATTGTATATGTAAACGTACAACCCTGGTACAACTATTACCAGAAAGGCATAGTTAACTCTGTGCTTTTCATCCCCTTTCTCAGGCCGTCAACAAACTACAGTAGACAAGTTCTGCACCATGTTTTAAAAATATACCATGTGTTTTCAAATTATATTGAACTTATCTGTAAAACACCGTGATGCCAGGCATGATGATGTACGTCTTTAATCCCTGCACTCGGGCGGACAGAGGCAGGTGGATCTCTATGAGTTCAAGGCTACCCTGGTCTATATAGTGAGTTCTAGGCTACCCAGAGTTGAATGGTAAGATCTTCTCTCAAAAAACTTTTTAAAAAAATAAAAGATAAAAACTCAGTGGCAATCACCATTGTGAGTTTGAGAATAATAAGAAATTGTACTGGGAACTGAACTTAGGTGCTCTGGATGAGCAGCCAGTGCCCGTAACCATTGGACCATCTCCACAGCCAGCAGATCCTAGCTGTAACTAGGTAACTGTCAGCACAGCTCCTTCACCGACTATATAAATCACAGTCAGGACAGCATAGGCACAGCACAGCAGTGGGTGCTTAAAACAGTGCACCTTCTAATGCTGCTTATGCAACGCTGTTCACAATGAGAGGACCACAAGCTGGGGTTTAGAAAGAAGACACTGCATCATCATCAACAACAACAAACATTTGTCATTGTAAAATTCTCAGGCAACTGAACAATTGGCCCTTGTTGGACCAGGAGGAACGAAGGATCCTGGAAGTTGGGTCTCTGGGGTAGCAGGTGGTAGGGAGAGTCGGGAAGTAATCCGCTATGTTTGACTGCTTCCAAAAGTAATACTGATATGTTAGATACTTGGAAATTCTGACAATGTATTTGGCTAGATACCCAGAAAAGTACAGCAGTTATGAATACTGAGAGGAAAGCAAAACCTTTTATAAAAATGAAGGGCATGGAGTCGAATACACAGAGGAGGAGGAAGAATGAGAACTAAGCAAAAGAAAAATAGTTTCTAACTGTAGGACAAACACAAGCCTTGGGAACAGAGAGTGGAAGGCATTCTCTCCACTACTCTGAAATGGACTTTCATAAGCAATTATTTTTAAAGGGGTACAGGACAGAGGTGCAGCTTGGTGGCCGGGAACAGACTCCCAGTGTGAGTTCTGGGTTCAGTCCTCAGCACCACCATGTTGATGAGCACAAGAACGGCTTTAAAAATACTACTTGTATTTCTTTACCCACAATACCAAAGGAGAACTGTTATAATTTTTGCTCTCAAAACATTGTCAGCAAAAGTCAGTCAAATATAGTAATCTTGAAAAACTAAGTTAGTTAGGTAACAGTGTTTCCAGGCAGTGGTGCAGCTCAGAAAATGCCATGTGACCCACTTTTCTCATCCTTTGGTTCCCAGCAGAGCCCTGCCCCCATAAAAACTCAATAAATGGATATAGTGGGAATCAAGTGAGCAAAGGCTGCCCCGAGTGTCTAGATAGCACTTTATCACATAAGCAACTCACAGGTACTGGGCTGGATTGGACTCAGGCTCTATAGAGCCATCCCTGGCTTCTCTCAGTAGTTACGCATGACGGCAGAGGTCACATACAGATTACTTGTGATGCTTCTGAGCTACTGAGCTCCAGGACTGAGCCACTCAGTATGAGCAGTCAAGGAGCCATCTGTTCAAGCATTCACTTCCAAGAATCCACCTACATGTCAGCGGACTTCCACACTCTGGTAAGCTGGTTTCTCTTAAAATCCCTGCCCATAAAACTTACTGCAGTGCATTCCTTCTCAGGCTTCGTTTTGCTACAGAAGAAATCAAAAGCCCCTCCTCCCACCTTCACTTTAGCCACCTTTATATGCATCTCCCTTCCTTTCATTTTTGAAGGTTTCGTACACGCATATACTCCATGCTGAGGACATTCCCCATGTGACGCCTGCCCATGAGCCCCTTGTTCCCCTGAGGTGCTTGTTTCTACTTTCCTGTCATAGTTATGTATATGATTTATGTCTATATATAAAGCAAAAGTCATGGGTGAGAGAAAATCAGCTAATATATGTCTCTCTGAGACTGGCTAAGTCACTTCATAGGATTATCTCCAGTGGCATCCATTTTCCTGCAAATGGCACAGCTTGGTTCTTTATGGGAGAAAAAACTTTGCTGACTGTGCACCAATTTTGCCCAGCCACTCCCGTATTGTTGATCCCATAACTTAGCTACTGTGAGCAATACCATAACAAACACTGTTGTGTGAACATCTCTGTAATACACCAACTTGCATTGCTCTGGGTAAGTACCCAGGAATGGTGTGCCTGGGTCATATGGGATTTCTATTTTGAAGAAATCTCCATGCTGACTCTCACAATGGCCACACCCATTCACCTCTGCACCAGCAGTGCATAAGGTTCTCTAATGGCCACATCCACCAGTATTTACTGCTGTTTATTTTCCTAAGGCCTGCCCTTCTGGCTGCGGTGAGATGGGGTCTCCATGCAGTTTTGATTTGTGGTCCTCTGAAGATGCACTGCTGGTGAGGTTGAGCATTTATCCTGTTTACTGGCCATTTGCATCTCATCTGCTGTTCATTTCCTGAGCCCACCTATGGTTTATCTCTTGTTTGGCTTCTGCAGTTCTTTGTGCATTCTGGATACTAATGCTCTGTCAGATGTGTAGCTGGTGAAGAACTCTGCCCGTTCTGTGGGCTATTTCTTCACTCTGTGTTTTCCTTTGCTACACAGCAGCTTGTCATTTCATAGGGTCCCACTCGCTGATGGTTGAGCAACTACAGCCCTGGTGAAAGACACTTGCCTGCGTCAATATCTCGGCAAACTGTTTTCTCAGCTGTTTCCCTCTGACAGTTTCAGGGTTTCAGGGCTTAAATGAAGGCATCTGAATCTTTTAGAGTTGGCTATTTTGTGGGACAATAGACAGGAATATAGTTTTATTCTTCTGAATGTGGCTATCCCATCTGGCCTTTTTTCCCAGCTATGCTGATGTTGGCTATAGAGTTGTCATAAATAACCTTTATTATTTTGAAATACATTCCCTCTAATTCTTGTCTCTTCTGGACTTTTAGCATGAAGGAATGTTGGGTTTTGTGAAAAGGCCTTTCCGCATCTATCAAGATGATTATGTGATTTTTTTCAGAAGATTTCTGTGACATATTACACTTATTAATGTGTATATGTTAAAGCAAGCCTGCATCTCTAGGACGAAGCAGCATCGCTGTGGTGAGCAGAATTTTTGATGTGTTCGTGAACTCAGTTCGCTGGCATTTTAGCAGCTATTTTGATCTGGGCTCATCAGGAAGATTGATTGACACTTTTCCTTGCTGCTGTGTCTCTGTCTGCTTTTGGTATCAGGGTGATGCTGACTTTGTAAGCAGAGGTTGATAACAACATTCCGTCTTTGACTTCTTCATGGAGAAGTTTGAGGATGCAACATGTTACTTTGTATTTAACAGTCCCGCAGGATTCAGCAGTGGACCTATCTGGGCCTTCCCTTTGTCTAGGCGGGAGATTTTATATTACTGTTTCAATGTCATTGCTTGTTAAAGGTCTGACATTTTTATATCTTCTTTTAGATTTAACAATTCAGTACACTATAAGTTTTTAAGTTATATCCTGATAGGTTTTTTTTTTTAATTTTACTAGTATGTGTCTCTCCTCTCATCTCTAATTTTATTGGCTTAGCGCTCTTTCTCCCCTCAGCCCCTCCCTCCCTCCCTCTCATTTTGGTTAACCGTTTGTTGATCTTGGTTATCTTTTCAAGAAACAATTCTTCCTTTTACTGATTCGTAAGCTCTGTTTTCATCCCTAGTCCACTCATCTCCATCCTGGTTTCCTCACTCACTGCTTGGAGTTTGGCTTGTTCCTATTTCCCCAGGGGCCACATGCACAACCTTAGTTATCTGCTTTGGATCTGATTTCTCTGTGTGTCACTGGAGCTGTAGAGCTCTCTGGAGGACCATTTTCATGGACCCCCTATATTTTGGTAGGTGTGCTTCCTTTTTTCTGTGGGTGCAGTGAACTTTCAAGAAAGTAGGGAGGGCTCCCTAGGCCTCTCCTGTCATTATGGGGGTCTGGGAAGGAATTGTGAGGGAGATGCTCAGTGTTGGGGGCCGAGTTGGGATGGGGACTCCTCAGCAACCAAGGGCCTCTCTCTTGCTCTCAGTGTCCTTGCTGGGCTGGGGTGGGTGGTCCAAGGTTTCTTACTGCTTGGAGGCCATGTAGGCCACAATGTCCACCACCCTTTTGCTGTAGCCATATTCATTGTCATACCAGGAAATGAGCTTTACAAAGCTGTCATTGAGAGCAATGCTAGCCCCAGCATCAAAGGTGGAAGAGTGGAAGTTGCTGTTGAAGTCGCAGGAGACAATCTAGTCCTCAGTGTAGCCCAGGATGCCCTTTAGTGGCATCATAGCCCTCGGATGCCTGCTTCACCACCTTCTTGATAACATCATACTTGGCAGGTTTCTCCAGGCGGCATGTCAGATCCACAACAGATACATTGGGGGTAGGAACACAAAAGGCCATGCCAATGAGCTTCCCATTCAGCTCTGGGATGGCCTTGCCCACAGCCTTGGCAGCACCAGTGGGTGCAGGGATGATTTCTGGGCTGCCCCATGGCCATCATGACACAGCCTTCCAGAGGGGCCATCCACAGTCTTCTGAGTTGCAGTGATGGCATGGACTGTGGTCATGAGGCCTTCCACGATGCCAAAGCTGTTATGGATGACCTTAGCCAGGGGTGCTAAGCAGTTGGTGGTGCAGGATGCATTGCTGACAATCTTGAGGGAGTTGTCATATTTCTCATGGTTCACACCCATCGAAAACACAGGGGCATCGGTGGAAGGGGCGGAGATGATGACCCTTTTGGCTCCATCCTTCAAGTGGCCCCAGCCTTCTCCACATGGTGGTGAAGACGCCAGTAGACTCCACGACATCCTCAGCACCAGCATCACCCATTTGATGTTAGCGGGATCTCGCTCCTGGGAGATGGTGATGGGCTTCCCGTTGATGACAAGCTTCCCATCCTCAGCCTTGACTGTGCCGTTGAACTTGCCGTGGGTAGAGTCATACTGGAACATGTAGACCATGTAGTTGAGGTCAATGAAGGGGTCGTTGATGGCAAAAATCTCCACTTTGCCAGATGCAGAGCAGAAGGCAGTTCTGGTAACCAGGTGCCCAATACAGCCAAACCCGTTCACACTGACCCTCACCATCTTGTCTATGAGACAAGGCTGGCGCTGCACGAGAAGATGCAGCTGTCTCTGGAACAGGGAGGAGCAGAGAGCCAGTATGTGTGCGTTCATCTTCGTTTGGTTCTATGAATTTTATTTCTTGTTTTATTCAAGAACCCATTTATCATTCAGAGTAGCATATTGTTTAATTCCATGAGCGTCTGCATGTTCTGTAGCTCCTTTGAAACTGATTTCTGGATTTGTTGCACTGCAGCCAGAGAGCACACAAGGAGTTAGTTATCCTCGTTTCCTGTGCTTGTTAAGACTTGCCTTGGGTCCTGTTACATGATCTACTTTAGAGAAAGCTTTATAGGCGGCTAAGAATATGTATTCTTTACATGTCCCATTTAACTCAGAGGTATTCCTTTGTTGTTAATATTCTTTATTATCCAGTGTGCAAACAGAAAATAACCAGGGTAAATGTACCGGATTTTGTGTCATCAGGAAAGTGTAGTGTAACATGTGCAGTGTTGATTGTCAGAAACCTTACTAAGTTACTGACACCACTGGATGTCTTGCAGAATAGTAATAACTAACATTTACTAAGTACTTACTCTAAGCCAGGTATTGCCCCATGCATGTTACATGCATTGATTCACTTAAACTTTACAGTGACATAAGAGATAGATGCTATTCTTACTATTCTCACTTTATATACATGGAAAGCGAGACACCAATAAGTTAAATAATGTCCAGTGTCTACAGCTGCCCAGTAGTAGAGCTGGGGTTTGCTGAACACAGATGGCTTGAGTCCAGCATCTGACTGGGACTCATTGTAAATAATGTTTCCCTCTTTCATCCTCCCAAGAACTCATGGCAAGTGAGACACCAATAAGTTAAATAATGTCCAGTATCTACAGCTGCCCAGTACAGTTACAGCTCCATGCCCAGGCTGCCCGCCATTTCTGCCCCTCCACCCAGATAATGCCAGTTTGGTATAGGAATTGAATCTGATTCAGAGGAAAGTTTGGGTTGCTGGAGTTAAGTGGGTGTGGATTGCCTCACCCTGTCCCCACCTCTCCTCCTGCACTAAACAGCTGCAGTTTCCCCAGCCATAAAAGCCTCCAATTCTTTGGGCATCAGATTTGTTGACAGAGCCATTGAGAGTAGGTGTGTATCGCAAACAACCATAAAATCCATCATTAGAGGCTTGCAGAAGCAATCCGGGGCTTTGATGTGAGCTTAAGTTGTCAAGTATTTTTCCCCAACAGAGTTTCTAAAGAACACCATATAAAAAAGTCATATAAACAAAACCTAATTCCATATCATGAGGGATAATGGGTGGGGAGACAGAATGTCCTAATCAACCACAACAGCAAAGGTAAAAAAGTATCCATTGAAAACTACTTCTACTCCAAAACAAACAACAAAAAGCATTCCTCCTTTGGCTTAGTTACCAAGATAGCAGTTTACAACTCTCCAACCACTGCTGGCAACACATGAGAAGAAGTTTATAGAGACCTAAAAAAAACAAAACAGGCGGGGATAGCTAGAGGAATGGCTCTAGTTGAGTTAAGAGAGGTCATGATGGGAGCCGAAGTCATGACATTAGCCAATTGTCTTAACCTTGGGTGGAGCCAAATCTTGCCTCACTCTACCTAGAAGTCAGCTGAGCAGTGAGTAAATTGGAAATACTATATATCACTGAGCACTTGGGAACAATTCTAGGCTCCCAGGGCTGCCTCTCTACAGTTTGTTACCTTGTGTTTGTAACCACCCAAGCTTTGAACCAAAGCTATGGTACCATTAAAGCACCATCCCTGAGATCTTCAATGATGTTTCTTGGTTGGACTAAGATGTCTGAGTCCAGGGTCACCCTGCAGAAGAACTCATCTGACACCAGCTCAGATCAACAAGGTTTAAAAGATAAGTTATATCCATTCACATATGGCACCGAGGAGGCATTTAGTGTTACAAAATCAAGGAAGAAACAAAGGCTTAGTCTAGAAGGTAGTACCTGGCCTCACAGCCTGTCAAGGGTTTGGACAAGGCCTTCGCTAGGGGACATAAGTACTTCTGCTTTTCAGGGTTGGAGCCACAATATGTTCATAGCTGCCTCTGGCTTGTGAGATGATTTATACGGTTGTCCCTCCCCCATGAGAAAGAACACTCACCTACACTCACAAAAGAACTGGTGTTCAACCCTAGGAATTAAAAAGAAGAGTTGATTAACTCCTGGCGTGGCCCAAGAAATCTCCTCACAGCATCATGTCCAGGGGCCAGGCTGTCCCGCCACTGAAACACTCCAGTGTGAGGAGATTTAGTTTGTCCATCTAGATCTGCATGCACGTGATAATCAGTGCAGGAGAATAAACACTAAAGGCCAAGCTCAGCCAATAGAGGGGAAGGCACTGAACAAAATCCTTCTCCCAAGAGGCAGTCGCTCCTATGACACCCCTGGAGATGCCTCACAATATCAACCCATCAGTCACACTTGTCTGCAAGCACTGGTCACATCAGTTACACCCCACTTCTATTTCTCCATTGTCTTCTTGAATAATTAAGTGGTAACAGTCAAAGCATTTCTCCATGTTACGCTGTTCCCAACTGAGACAAGGAGCAACAGTTTCCTGCCAAGGTTCTGAGGGGATAGGCTTGAGCCCTGCTGAGACTGGAAGAACAGCACATAACCCCAAGTGCAGGGTGGAAGGAGAAAATCCCTGGGAGACTTGGAGGACAGTAATCCAGAGCAGCCAAAAGGAGCATGGAGCGAGGAGATGAACTGAGCCAGGGGAAGAAAGTCAAAATCAGAACTAAATAAAAAAGGAATGACCAGATGGAGTGAAGGGAAGACCATGCCGTGCTGTTTAGTCGCTAAGGGTGCAAGACTAGGTTAAACGGAAGCATCGCCTCACAGCCCTTCCTCCCCCAGGAATCAAAGCAAGACTAGGCAAGCCAAGCAAACACCTGGCATCCCTTTGCATCCCAGATGTGTCTCCAGCACCCTTGATCCATGCTGTTTCTATGCATGTGCATTCCCATGGCCATTTGGGAAAGGGCCTCCATGAAATGTTCCTTGAGCTTGCACGGTATCTAGAAACTATTGTCTCCTCCCCAGAGGGACAGGAAATGCACTTAGCAGCAACGCAGAATGGCAGGGGGACGCTAGTATTTCTAACTTTAAATCTGCCCTCTTTTTCCTCTGCCTGTTAGAAGTTGGACAAATGACGAAAACCTCCCACTCAGACTTCCCATTGACAAGTAAAAATACTAGCATCACACTGCTCCAAAGCAGCAGCAAAAAGCACTAAGGAGCAAGTGCTTGTACTGAGCAAGGTAGGCATATGCAAGGTTGCACATGGTGTAAGCCTGGTGTGGAACCAGTGCAATTTCAGCCTACCAGGACGTGAGCATGCAGCTTCCTCTGTAGCTGGCAGCCCCAGCTACTAGATAAGCTTCTCAGGAAACTCCACACTGAGGTTTGCACTGTCCAAGTTCAACTGGCCCTTAGCTTCGAGGGTCCTCTCTGAGGTACCAAGAATGGATGGTGCTTTATAGATAATCTCACACACTTTGCGGTGAGTAGATTAGCATGTATCCTGCTGGATTCAAGAGGCTACAGAGACCATTAGATGCTGGGAGAGAGCCAGTATGGGACAATTCAAAGCTGCCACCTTACTGTGAGGTCAACTATATCTCCAGTACCAGAAAGTACCAAAGTTAGTAACCAGGAAGGGGTGGATGTCAAGATATTTTTACCTTTGTCCAAAATAATAAGATTTCCCTGAGAGAATGTGGGGGATGTAGGGAATAGGATTGTCTCTTCATGAACACAGGCATCCACTGTCCCTTTCCCCCACCCAGACCCTAATGCACCAGACCTCCTGTTGCCCCCCTCTTCCCTCTCCATCTAAGCACACACACACACCCGGAAATGTTCTCTGGTCAAAACTTCAAAGCATTTCCTACTGCCTCTCTTCATAGCCTACCTGTCTAAAATGTGCTCCCCCATCACCCTCCTGAGATTGCAATATGTAACTCTTTCAAGGAATGAACTGGCATTTAGAGAAGGCCTTTGAATCAGAATGACGTAACCCAAAGCCCTGATTCTAGGAAGGGAATCCAGGCCCATGGCCAGATGGCAGAAAACAATTTGGAAGACATCCATCCCTTTCAGCACTTCAAATCAGGCCACACCAGGCATAGCCCTAGCCCAGTTGGACAAACCTTCGGTCCTGTCACATTGCATTAGCTTTGATTTTCCTGCTGGTCAGAAACCTTGTACCATAGATCTAACCTCACACTGAATTTGTTGATGAAGGAGAGCCGTTTCTGGTCACAAACAAGTGACCTGTGGTGTTTCCCAGGGTTGAAGCGCTCCCGCGGTCCTGCCCTGTCTAGACATGTATCTGAAGCATCTAATTACCCTGTGCCTTCTGTATGGCACACAAAGCCCGACATAAACACATCGCTCCCACTAACAGTGCTGCTCAGTGAACTGTCCTTTTACATTTCCAGTCTCAGAGTGAGATTGCACTGCCACGGAGAACGATACACTGTGGATAGCACGCTCCAAGCTATCCTGGAAGTTACATTCTCTAGCCAGCAATAAAGCCACCTAGAGAACTGTACACAAATGCAGAAGAATCTGCATGGCATGCTTTGCTGTCATAAATGATGCATTAGATGTTCCCTTTCACATAAAGCTGGGATGAACCTTTCTGCTTCTCTTCACATCGCCAGGGCCTTTATTAGGCAAGTGTCCAGTCATTTACACTAGAGTCAGGATAAGTTAGGGCTGAGGTGGACAAAGCTGATAGCACCATATTAATATTAGAAAATTAGGACTTAGAGAAATTGAATATCTTCATCTAAGACCCAGAACTAATAAACAGTACAGAATCCTCACAACTACCTTCCCACAGATACTCAAGAGTTCTGTTCCCAGGGAAACACCTTAACAACAGGTACCACTGTGATACCTCCCCTTCCGCTTGACAGCTAGCAGCAGCCCATAGCAAATGTCCCTTTCATCTCACAAGCCTGAGGCCAGTGTGTGAACAAGAGGAGAAGTTCAGGGGATGGCAACCACCCTCTGAGTGCCCCAAACACAGAACTCCAAATTCCACCCTTTCAGTATTCACTGTGTCTACTTTCGTGCACATGTTAAGGTCTTTGAAGAGGGAACCAGGTTCTCTTTAATCCTGTATCCCATACCTTCCCAGGACTTGGCAGAGACAGACAAGTGATGAAGATTTGTAGACATCACAATTTCTTCCTTTTAAACTTTACTGCCTGTTTGTACTTGTGGGTGTGTGGGTGGCTGCCTCAGAGGACAATTTACAGGAAGGGAGTATCTATCCTCTCCTACCATGTGGGTCCCAGGGCTTGAACTCAAGTCGTCAGATTTGGCAATAAGTCCATTTGATTGCTGAGCCATCTTGCTGACCCTTTCTTTGAGAGATCTTCTACCTGCTATAGTGACATCCCCATGAACTCATAGATCTTGGTCTCTTTATTGACCAATGGTCTCAGGCCATGGCTGAGCCTAACCCCAGTACCCTTTCTCCTGAGCCCTGTTCCCTCTGGAGCTGCTTAGAAAGGTAACAGTTCAATTTAAACTTTGCTTGGAATTTGGGCAGACCAGAAAAAACTGCTTTAACTCCTGAAGGATTCCCCAACATGGGGAATTTCAGGTTCCATTGAAGGCCGACAGACAGATAACGCTGTTGAAGGTCTAAGTGTGTCTTGTTTTCTCCATGTCACAATCCATAAGCTGTGACTCACCCCATCTTAGGATAAAGGTGATAATAACTGAGGGAATATACCTCACAGTCACACACACACACATACTCACACGTACACACACACGTGCACATGTACATACTCACACGTTTTCTCTCTCTCTCTCTCTCTCTCTCTCTCTCTCTCTCTCTCTCTCTCTCTCTCTCTCTCTCTCTCTCTCTCCTCCATAAAAAGCCTGAATCACGGGCCTGTGATAATTCATTACAAGTCAGACATAGAGATTAATTTGTTCTGCCAAGAAAACAGACAAATAATATTTCATTTTTTATTGTGGTTAGGCTTAATTATAGACATCTACTTGTGTGTTTAAATAGAAATCCTCACAAACATGCAGTAAAGTGTGTCCTTTCATAAGAACTTACAGTGCAAAGCTGTTCTCAAAAGCTCTTTATTTGTAAGGATAGACTTCAATTGAACAAAACAGGGACTGCATGTTCCTGTGAACATTTTCAGTAAATATGTCATCTTTTCTCTTTTGATTTTCAATGATGGGCAGATGAGCCCATCCCTGCATTGGTTCTGGGTCACTTTGGAAGGAACACGGATGGTCCAAAAGCAGGCAGGGATAAGGACAGCTCAATGTGGGGTCATTGAAAAGATCACCCAAATAAATACATGAAAAATATCCTGTCTGAAGAAACAGAGGAAGAGCCTCAGATATTATACCTTCTGATCATACAGTAAAGTGTCACTCAGGCAAAACTAATAGTTTTGTTTCCATTTGATTACATTTCAAATTAGTGTTTTAAAGTCAAGTATGTGAAATAAAATCACAATTTCCCCCAGATCGCATACTAACACTAAGTGTAGGGTGCTAGTTTGTGTCTGACCGGCAAATAGTAATGCAGAAGTGCAGACTGAAAGACATACTTCCACTCGCTGCATGCAAGTGCCTCACAGAAATGTCTACCAAGGCTTTGCTGCTTCTCCCCACCCCACCCCCACTGTCTCCCCTTCCTCACTGGGTTGTTTCTTTCCACAGACATTTAAAAGGCCGAAAGTAAAGAACCACCACCACCACCACCACCACCACCACCACCACCACACACGCGCACACACACACACACACACACACACACACACACACACACACACACACACAAAATTTCCCCTATTTTCTTTCTTCTGGGGAAGAGTGGGGAGTGGGATGAGGGTTGATACAGGTATTTCCTACGTAACTTCACAATCAATGATAATCCTCCTGCTTCTGCCTCCTGAGTGCTGGGGCTTACAGCTTTATACAACCACATTTGGCTTCTCATTTTCTTTATGAAAAAGTTGTCGTAATTTTTATTTTTAAAGAGTAACATAATTAAACTTAAATTGACATCAAAATCCTCTTAAAGCCATTACCAGGGACCTGTCTATCTCTTAACTGACATGTTCTTGTCCAGGGACCAGTTTCCTCCACATCTGTAACACTGATGTCAGTGCTCAGTCCCCCTCATCCACCCCAGCCTCATTCATTCATTCACTCATTCATTCATTCGTGCATGCACATGCATACAAGTGAAAAGGATAGTCCTTTTCTCCTATACCATCCGTAAAACCCACACAAGACATGGTTCTTCTACTCTTAACCTGTCTCCGGGCTCTAAGCCATTCTCACTTCCTCCACACTGCAGTTCATCATTCCTTCTCCTCAAACCTCTGCATTCACCTGTAATTTGTCTTTCCACTGTTACCTGTGCTACCCTAAACCAAGCCCCAATCCTGAGTGATCATATTGCAGTGTGTAGAACAGTTGTGTGTGCTCTCCCGTCTGGAATCATCTAACCGAACTCCCACAGAGTCCTTGGGAGTTAGGTTTCTCATCACTTCTCAGCTCTTTCCCGTATGTCCCCTCCCCTTACTGCAGCCAGCTTCTCCCACTGGCTCGCTAGTCCTTGGGTATGGCTTCCATGCTCTCGCATCACTGCCCTTTTCCTTGCTGCCCGTCTTCTGAAAACGCTTCACACGCAGACATCAGGGTATGTCCCTTCATCCAATCATCAGTCTAAATGTCACCAAGCCCTTCCATGACCACCACAGTCAAAACCACCAGAGTTTCTACTTGCGCTGTCTCTCCTCGTGCCCATTCTCTGCTTCCTGGTGCTGCATATGTAGCACATAGCCCCTTGGGACACTACAGCAGTCTGCCTTTATCCATGGTCTCACATTCTGGGCTTTGTTTACCTTAGTCAAATACAGTCTGAAAATATGAAGAAAATTCCAGAAATTCATAAGTTTTAAACTGTGCACTGTTGAATATCATAAAGAAATCTCTCACTCCATCCCATCCAGAAGGGAATTCATCCATTTGTCCAGCAGTCTATGATACCCGCCACCAAGCAGCGATCTTAGTTATGATCCACTCTATGGTAACAAGCATCCACCCAAGTAAGTTTAGCCTCATGCTGTGTGAAATTATACAAGACCTGAGTCGTCTTGCCCCATCACATGAAGAACGGTGAGTATAAAACAGTAAGACACTCTAGCAACAGCAAGATGTCACACAGAACTTCTGTTGTACTTCCCTACTTTATCATAGGTTCCTGCTGTCAGCTCTCCCTATACCTAATTTATCAGGTAAACTTTATCTGTATGTATTGAAAATCACAGACCATGTGGATTTGGTACTGGCCATCATTTCAACAACCACTGGAGATCACGGAAAGCATGCCCCACAGATGAGAGATGAGGACCATCATCATCTCATATTTGTTGGACACTCTCCCTTCTGACACTTAAGACCCACATGTGTAGGAGCCTGGATCAATTTACTGCTCTATTCTCAGAGACTAGAGCAGTATTTTGGTATGTTAAGAATATAGTGGGGGTTGGGGATTTGGCTCAGTGGTAGAGCGCTTGCCTAGCAAGCGCAAGGCCCTGGGTTCGGTCCCCAGCTCCGAAAAAAAAAAGAAAAAAGAATAGAAAGAATGGAGTGGATATTTAATTTTAAGAAGCTACTTCTGGAAGAGTATGTACTGCATACAGATATGTTAATCCATTACTTTATTCTCAGAAAGATCCCTTGCTTTTATGCTTTTGGCTGTGAATCTAGCTGAGCCATTTCTGCAGGTCACCCTACTTTTATATTATGCTTGCACATCTTAGGTCTGCGTTTCAATGGATGCATACGTTAGTTTCTTTACAACTTTGTCATAGTAGAGTCAAACCAATTTCTTTGGGGCATTATGGAGTTCTTAAATGCCTTTGAGAAGCCAGCCAGTCCTCCAGTCAATCAGAATGGTTCTCTTCCTTGTTGTCTCTATGTCATTCATGCTATCTACCTGTCATGTTATTGGAACATTTGCCAAAGGCAACACCTTGCTAGAGCATCTTATAAACAGTGTCTCAGTTCCAGCTCTCAGAACAATGTTTTACTTTGCCATGTTCCAAAAATCTCATTTATCATCAGTCGGGGTGAGTGTGGTGCAGTACATGTATGGAATTCAGAGGACAGCATTGTGAAATCCATTCTCTTTCCACCTCCCGAGGATCCTCGGATTAACTCCGGTTGTGAGGATGGTGACTGCAGCTCACGGTTGCATGTTGGGGGTGGTCTCCTTCCCAATAGCACACACACCTTATATCAAGGCATAGCTGGAACTTGCTATACCTTCCCCCCAAAGTCCTATGAGCACGATGTCATACCATACCAGATGAAGAGAGCAAAGTATCCTGTCTGATGACCCTGCCTTGTAGACACAATGTTGACAGTCATAAAGATGATATAACTCTAGATAAGGCCATAAAGTTACTGTGCTGCTTCTAAAAGTTACCGTAAAGTTACTATGTTCACTTTGCAAGCTCACTTGAGCTGTTTGGAACATGTGCTCATTTGCCTATAAGAAAGAAACTTTTCCCAGTTAAGCAAACTCACTTCAAGGATCTAAACGTAAGTTGAGTTGCTGCCGGCAAGAGACTGTCTCCCAAGCAGCACACATCCAGGAGTCTCGGGAAGGTCTCAATGCTTTCTTTCCCCATTGCTTTAAGAAATACATCCAAGGGTCTTTCATAATGCCCTATTTATGGATGATGAACTTAGGAACTGATCTGTCTGGGAACTGGGCAAGGGACACAATTTTTTGTTGCAATGGCTTAAATCAATCACAAAGATGTGTTATAAAAACCAGTGGCATAGTTGGTTCTGAGACTGTTTCCACCACAGAGATCCAGTTACTGACGGCCATTTCCAAGGACCCTTTCCCTTATTCCTGTGAAAATGTGCATTTTGCTGACTGCTATGAAGCTATCATACCACCTGATGGTCAACTGCTGGAACTTCCGACCCACTGCTGCACGCTCCTAATGTCCCTACAACAAGAGCAGCCCCACCCACCAGCATCACTGGCTAGTGCGGAATCTTTCTTATTCCCAATGATGTCCGTGGTCCCTCGTCATTTAATCTTCTAAGCCCTTGTCTTAAAGTATCCATCGATACCCTCTTAAGGCATCCACGTGGCATACATGTCTCCAGGATCATAATAAATGCCAACCCCTGCATCAGTCTTAGCTTTGCGTGTTGGTATTTGTGTCCCCGTAACATGTAAAGGAATTCTTAGCATCTCATTTGGAGCTAAGGTTCAACTTGTAGTCAACAAATCAAAGAAATTATTAGAATCAATGCCATCTACTCATGTTCACATATTGAATCCAGACCCTCTGGCCAAGTGCTTCCACAGAAATCAATTTAACCTATCTAAGACTGTATTCTTCTTCTGGAATCTTCAAATGTGATTGCCATACATGTCCCCTGGGTGTTTTGTCAATGATAATTGACAAGATTTGGCAACTTTTTAACACCATACACTGACTTCCAGCTTTGCCTTTGTCAATGGTGTTTTTAAAGTCTGCTGGAATCTATTAGTAATTATAGCTTCTCAGAGTGAATAAGGAGAACTGATCCACCTGAATAACAGCCGAAGCCAGAAGGCAGATATTTCTATCAACATAAGAGCAGCCCAGCAAAGAGGGACATGGGGCTTCTTCAGGTGGCAGGGATGGCTTAAAGGACTCTGGGGACTTAAGGGTACTCTGAGTTCACCAAATTCTACTGTATCCCCTGCCTATTTTTAGGTCCTACCTTCTGGATGTGCCAAAACTTTAACCTAAGGAATTTAGCCAACAATGTAATTTGGTAAACTGCATTTGGCTTTTCACCTTTTCAAAACAAAATTCTGTAAGAGAATTCTTTATATGCAGTTGTTGGAATAGTTTTCATTTTGATCCACACTAAGATAAGGAAATTGGGGATTTTAGTTCCTGTTCTCTCTTTAACTGCCTGTCTCTATAAGAAGCAGTAGCCACATTGCCTCGCTGTTCCTAGTCCTCATCCCTTGACAGAAACCCCACATAGTCTTAAGAGCATTCCCTTCTGGTGAACCTCATCCTGGCAACTCATGGAGTCTCCTGGCAGAATTTCCTCCATGTGCTATAGTTTGCCTACATCCCACCCTTGCTACATCTGGGTTCTTCACTACCATTAGCGCCAACTAACCCAGACAGCAACCGCAGCTGTCACCACGTTCTGGCACTTCTACTTCCTGTAGCCATCCCCTGTGCCAAATCCCACATCTATCAGGGTTCTTAGAAGCAAACAGTAACAACAGCCAAACTGATATGGGTTTCTGTAGGCAGAAACTGAATTAAAATGACGTCAGGTATTTTCATGTCATTTTAAGAAGGCTAGGGAAGGGTGCCGGCAAACAACCAGGAATGAACAGGCGCTACCCAAAGAAAGTCACTCAGAGAAATCTGTGGCCATGATTCTGCTGAGCTGAATGCGCCAACGTGGAACCAGCTGAGTCACAACACCACTGCTGGGACAACTGTCATCCCCACCACCTTACTAACTGGGCATCTCCACCACCCTGGCAAACACTGGGTGAACTGTCCATTCTTATGCCCCTTCCTTTAGTTTGGGGTCTACATACCCAATAGCCTACATCCAGCAGCCCTTATCAAAGTCAGCTAGAAAAGTCAACAGGGGATTCCAGAAACCTCAGTGAGATGGGAGTCCTATTAAAGTCACACATGGCGACTGTTCCAATCGCAAACTAGGTGAACAATGAGGTACAAGGATGAACGTCCTTTATAAGCATCTCTTTAGAAGCATCTCTTTAGAAGCATCTCTTTAGAAGCATCTCTTTAGAAGCATCTCTTTAGAAGCATCTCTTTAGAAGCATCACTTTGCATCCTTAGGGAAGCATCAGTACATCAAAAAAGATAGAATTTTATGGGAAGCAAAGTTGGAAAATTTTTGTACTAAGTTGAAAAATTACTTATTTGCATGACATTTTAAAGATTTATTTATTATATATAAGTACACTGTAGCTGTCTTCAGACACACGAGAAGGCATCAGATCTCATTATAGATGGTTGGGAGCCACCATGTGGTTGCTGGGATTTGAACCCAGGACCTTTGGAAGAGCAGTCAGTGCTCTTAACTACTGAGCCATCTCTCCAGCCTCAGAACTTTTACTTATTGAAGAACCAGCCTGCCTCCATCTTAAGCTTAGAAGTCATCTTATAGTAAGGACAAACCAGGTGCATTCCTACTAATGATTAAACCTGTTTCTCAAGGATTGGGCGATGCCCCTCGCCCTGTAACTGTAACTACAAATGGTTCTCTACAGCCTGTTCCAGGAATAGGGATCACATCTTTGTTTCCAAAAGTTAATAGCCATCTTGCAACCCTACCTTTGTTTCAAAAGGGTTGCTATGACTACTGTGTTGTTACAACCGTTACCTTGCAGTCCTGTCTTTGGTTCAGGAGGTTGTTATGACTAACTTGGTATGCTTATGTTCTTCTCCTGTGACCCCACCTATTTTGTCCACCAAATCTTCTGTTTAGAAACCCCCTATCCCTGGGCTAGAAAAACCTTGTCTTCCTCACATCCAATGATGACATCTCTAACCCTGACCTTAGTGGGAGCAACCTAGGCACACCAATAGAAAAGTTTGCTTGAATCAATTGCTCGCTCTGGTTAACTTGACCGTGATGATTGGGGCCGGTGTGCTTCCTCCCATCTTTGGATTAACAGCATTTGGCACCAGTGATGAAGAAGAGTGTTTTGTAACAAATGGAAAGCTGGTGAGCTACCTCCTTGATCATGCAAATTACAGAATCTGGAAATAATATCGTCCATCCTTCATCTTTTCTCAATCCTCAATAAGGCTGATTCATAAGAAGGGCTTAAGAAGATCTGCTAATATTTTTCCAAGAATATTTTAAAATTCCACAGGGACCCACAGGAGAACATTTGCTATCAATTGAACAGATATGTGCATCAAAGAAGAGAAAAATTCTCAGAATAGCTAGATTCCATATTTCCCTGTACACAGGTTTAAAGCACATTGCAGCGCATGTCAAAGCCCTCCGCCTCCTGAGAGGCACAGCTAAGAGGAGGAGGACAGAAGAACAATGGAGCTAGAAATCCAAAGGGAGGAGAACAAAAGCAAGCATGTGGCTAGTAGGCAAAGGAACTGGTGAGCCTTTAGTGATTCCTGGCATTTCAACACTGCCAAGTATTTTTTTTTCACAACATTAAGCAAACAAAGAATTTTTATCCCCTGCTTCCTCCCTTCTGCCCAGACAAGCTTCCCCACCAACTCCATTGTTCCCAACCCCCACTTCACAGCACCCATGTCTGGCATCTGACTAGCCACCCTCCCCCTCCAGCTCTGCCCCTAAACCCCAAGGACCCTTTTACTTTCTAGGTGTTCGACTCACATCTGAAGCTAGGAACCACGGATAAGACAGAGCAGTGCCACATTTGTCCTTCTAGGTCTCGGTTACTGAATTAGATGGGGTTTCTATTGTTATGATAAAACACCATGACCAAAAGCAACTTGGAGAGGACAGCTTGTTTCCGATTACAACATTCTGATAACACTGAGGGAAGTCAGGGAAGGGGCGGATACAGAGGCCCTGGAGGAATACCGCTTACTGACTTGCTTGGTTTTCTCAACCTACTTTCTTATACCATCCAAGACCTGCCCAGGAGTGGTACCTCCCACAACAGGCTGGGCCCTCCCATCAGTTACTAATTAAAAGGCCCCAGCAGCTTGTCTATAGGCTAATCTTATGGTGGCATTTTCTCAGCCATGGATCCCTCTTCCCAAACAACTATAGCTCATGTCAAGTTGATATCCCTACACATAGAGAAATACAAAAGACAGTTACTTTACTCAAAATAATATCTTCTAGTTCTACACACTTACACGCAGATCTTATGATCCCAGTTTCTCTTTACAGCTATGTAGTATTCCCTTGAGTATTTGTACCACATGTTTCATTATCCATTCATCAGGGATGACATTTGTTTCCACTTCCTAGTCACTGTGAACAATGGAGCAATGGCCATGGCTGAGCAACGGTCTCTGGAATAGGATGTTGAACCTTTGGACAGATGACAAGGAATGGAATTGCTGGGACATAATGTAAATATAGTCCTCATATGTGAAGTTGAAAATATAGCAGAGAGAAATAATAGTTACTCATGTTGGACTGACACTTTTTCCCCTCACCAGCAAACCATCTGAGTGCTTAGATCAGTCCACACACTAGTGCTGAGCTTCTATTTCACGCTGTGCATTCTGGTTGCAGGTAAACAACTCAGTGAGAAAGCACGAAACACCACTGTGGCTGCTGGGTGGTCCACAAGGAGGACTGAGAGTGGAGGGCAGGGGAGGGGAGCTAGGAAGAAACAAAATTTGGAGAAATGAAAGGTTGAGCTATTTATTCTGCGTATGGGCATGTGACTTTAGCAAATCTGCTCCATTTTGACAGAAGCCTTAAACCCCATCTCTCTTTTTCTATCTTCCTAAATTATAAAAATTATGATGATGATGATGATGATGATGATGATGATGATGATGATGAAAAATACTAATGCCAGGTTACTGAAGATTCAGCGTGACAAGCTGAGAACAGACACCGAGAGCACTCGGATTTTAAACATAGTCTGTGGAATCTGAGTATTGTGAAATGAGGAAGGGAAGGGGAAGGAGGATTGCTTCAAGATTCCAGCTAAACATGCGCCAGATTCTCTTGGTTCCCAACCAACACCAAAGACAAAAGCTTAGTATTCTGCTTTTTGCTGAGGATGCACCCAAGAGGTCACCGCCAAACCTGGAAGGCAAGCCTGTGGGGATCCTAGAGGAATTCAGGAGGCCTGCGCTGGAGGTATGAACCAGAACAGGCTCTTTCTTCCTCTTCTGACTCCCTTCTCTTAAGTACAGCTCCACCAAGACTCACCAGTGAGAGAAAAGAAAGCTAGGAAACCATGATCCTGGCCTACCATTGGAACAAACAAGTTCAGCTAAGTGTCATTTAGGTAGAAAAACAAAAGAGAATTAGAAGCTGGTATGCAGAACTCTGTAATCGTGGCTTCTCAAAGGCTGCACCCAGAAAGGGATATGCTGTGTTTTCTACTGCAGTAGGAGTGAAGATGCTGGGGGTTCTCACGAGTCCTATAATTTTCAGGGGTTTGCCCTTTTGGCTCGTCCTCACACAACACAGTGACGTATGAAGAGCACCCTCCCTATCTGAAATCACAAAGACAAAGGAGGAATGCATAGTCAAGTGTTGGCTCTTCACCAGCATGCTCTAGACACAGACAAGCTTGGAGACTGGCTTTATTTTTCCATATCCATTGAAAAAAAAAGATTTGTTTTATTTATTTTTATTGGGATGTGTGTGTGTGTGTGTGTGTGTGTGTGTGTGTGTGTGTGTACAAGTCTGAAGACCTGAGTCATCCACATTAAAAAGATGGGTGTGGTGGTGTGTGTACCCTATGCTGAGAAGAGTAGAGCAGGATCTCCAGAGACCATTTGACATCCCCAGACCCCAGTTACTCTGTCTCATAAAAACAAGGTGATGGCTCTTGAGAACAACTTTCAAGTTGGACATCCAGCACGGGCTCACACAGACACACACACACACACACACAGAGAGAGAGAGAGAGAGAGAGAGAGAGAGAGAGAGAGAGAGAGAGAGAGAGAGAGAGAGAACAACTAAATGTTTAGAAATCAAAACAACATGTAGTGACATATTTCAACTATGCTGTGCCATTTGGGCAATGGCCAAGGTTGCCTTGCCATGGTTGTCATCCAAGAACGTAATAAATTGCCTAAGAGAGAAGCTCAGAAAGAATGTATTGACTGGACAAAGGAAAAGTATCACGGTGGGGGGGGGGGTGGTAACATACTTCAGTAATTACTTTGTGTGTGTGTGTGTGTGTGTGTGTGTGTGTGTGTGTGTGTGTGTGTAAATTTTAAATTAAATTATTCTTAGGCCTCAAATAAGAAAGTAATTAAGAGTGAGTTGATGTTGGAAGGTAAGACTAGCAAAGAAGAGAAACAAAGCCACAGGAAGGAAGGCTATCACCTGTCTTGGGTATTCCAACCCATTACTCCTGGTACCTTGAGAACACATCTTCAGATTACTGGGGGATTCTTACTAATGGGGTGGCCATGGGAGCCTCGATGGAGAGAATCTGCCAGGACACAGACTCCTCTGCCACCCCGGAGGCCTAAGAAACATGACCGAGGCCTCCATCTGCCTGTGGTTACCGAGGCCTCCATCTGCCTGTGTTGTTTGGGAGCCTGTTATCAGCAGAGAAACAGAGCCTAAGCTGGAAGGAAACCTGTGGAGCACTTGGCTCAACCCCTTATATACGAGAGGAACTTCTTGGAGTGCTTGAGTGCTGTGTGCCTGTATCTATGGCAGCAGAAAGAAAATCTGACCCTCTGTCACACAGACCTCCGAGACCTGACACCATCAAGACACTCAGTAACTTGCACTGGATATAGTTTTTATGTTGTTTGGCTTTGGTTATTGGTTTTATTGAAACAGGGTCTCACTCTGTAGCCCTGACTAGACCAAGCTGCCCTCAGGCTCACAGAGTCTGCCTGCCTCTGTTTCCTAGTGCTGAAAATTAAAGGCATGTGCTACTCTACTTGGCTTAGCAATAATTTTAACCATTCGCTTAAAATACAGTATTTGGGGGCTGTTGTGAGGGCTAAGAGCACTGGCTGCTCTTCCAGAAGTCTTGAGTTCAGTTCCCAGCAATCACATGGTGGCTTACAAACATCTGTAATGGAGTCCAATTTCCTTTTCTGGTATGCATAAGGACAGAGCACTCATATACATAAAATAAATAAATACATTAATCTTTTCCTGATTATACAATATTTCTTTAACCACTCCTTATGTGGACTCCCCTCTGCTTCTACTGTGCCCACAGCCTCACCTGCTCATTCTCCACAGAGCTCATCAGCTAAACTCCATTGTGCTAATGGTTCATCTGTACAGTAAGTGGAAACGATCTTAGCAAATGCACAGGGCTCATGAGTCAGCCCCTGCCCCACCCCCCATGTCGTTCTTTCTCTCAGTGTTAGCTAAAGTTTAACAGGTAAGCTTACTAAGCTCCGTACATGCTGACAGCCATCCCTAACTATCCCCTGGTATCTTCTACTGAGATTCTGCAACACAACTAACAAAACTAAAAGTCGGGGGGGGGGGGGAGATAAAGATAGATGTCCACAGCTACTCGACTCTCACAAGGGCTGCTCTCACAGAAGCTTCGAAAATAATGAAATTGCCTGTCCCCCATGGCACCCGTGAAGATGGCTAACACACCTTTGCTCCTGTGAAGCTCCATGCACATCTGGAAATGTTTAGAGACAAGCGAGCTTCAAACAACCACAAAAGGGGAATGTGGAAGGACAGTACAAGTTGCACATACAAAATGTACCCATTTCTAATTCAGACAAAGAATGTTTACATTCCCGTCGTTCTCCAGGAAGCAGGACCGGCTCCCGTGGTACAGCAGGTTGGGTTGTGGTATCAGCTCCTTACCCCCCAGAATGAAAGAGCGAAGTTCGGGGTTTTAAGAGGCACCGTGAATGACTGGACAGTGTCAGGGCTATCAGCGGTGAGAGATGCAACCTCCCTGAAGCCTGCTGTGTGCCTTGATCACATGTGCCAGCCAGGGGCATTAAACTGACAGAAATAAAACAGGAACCATGGAACCTGGCTATAATGAGCAGAGCTTTTAATAGGACAGCCTATCAGCATGGCAGATAAACTACGATGCATAAAAAGACATGAAAGGGAGGAGGATCTGGATAAGACTGGCCAAGCTACATAGCGATGAAGCCTTGTCCCAAACAAGCAGATCTTCTTCCTGCCTTCCAGTTAACAGACTTTTTTGGTGTTTACTGATGAAATGTTGCTTCAGATATTGAGTGAATAACGTACTATGGCATCAATCTGTCACCATCGACATAACCTACAGCCGAAGTCTGCCCTGTCTCCTATGCTGTGACAGAGTTATACTGGATTAAATCAGCCCCAGGCTGAAGAGATGCATGCTCTTCCAGAGGGGCAGAGTTTAATTCCCAGAGTTCCATCAGGTGCTTCACAACTGGCCATGACTACAGCTGCAAACATATGTGCACATACAGACACGCAGACACATGTGCATACACATACATACCCATATGCATAAATAGAAATCAAATCTTTTTTTTAAATTTACAAGTTCCACCACTCACATCCCAGGGCCTTTATAATCAACAAACAACATAATAGGAAAACTCCAGAACTCAGAACAAATCACCCAGCTGCTAGTGTAAAGTCAGCACAACTGTAGGCCTTCTAATATTGGGAATACTCACAAAATTATTGAGTAGTGCTCAATTACAGGGCGCTGCAAAAGTCCAAACTGCAGTCACCGAAATAGAATGTGGGCCGCAAGCCCTGCAATTACTCTTCATTTTCTCATTTCATAGTTAATACTTTGATATAAAGCCTCCAATGTTAATGCTATACTTGCCAAAGGTACTGAGGTTGAAATGGGTCATGTACACTATTGATGACTCTGTTATAAGCGCGTCATTTGACATTGTGAGCATTCACAGTCCAAAGAAAACCCCTTAATGGTGAACTCTCCGTGGTGCACACTACACTAAGCTTGCTCTCTGAGTTTCCTGGACAGAGCTTAATGCGCACTTCACCTCCCCCACTCTGTAATTTATTATTTTTTTAACTTGCTCGTGACCCAAGAAAATACTTCCTAACCTGAGCACTAGGCAGGATTAACTCATGCGAGTGGCTGGAGTGGCTGGCCAGCTCACTCACAGACTGCGGGTGGCTCTTAAAAGTCTTTTTGTACCTCAGGGTCTTTGTATTTAGCCAAATTCTTTTGTGACAGGGATCTGGAGGGATAAAGAATGCTGCTTGGGGTAGGAATGCACACATGCTTTCTTCTGCTTCATATTCAGCCCTGCTGGGACCCAGCCTGCAAGTTCAAAGTCCTAAGGCCTTCTTGCCTTTCCTTTGAGAAACTACCTCTCTAAAACTAAGAAAACGCAAGAAAATCCAAACCTGCTTTTTTAAAACCTATTTTTACATGTATGAGTAGTTTGCCCACATGTAAGTATACGACATATATGCAGAGCCTGCAGAGGTCAGAGGAGTGTGATGGATCCCCTGGAATTAGACATGGTTGTGAGACACCGTGTGGATGCTACAAACTAAACCCAGGTCCTCTACAAGAGCAGCGAATGCTCTGTAACCACTGAGCCAGCTCCAGCCCCGGCCAAACCTGTTTCTCAAGGAGACATAGAGCTTTTGAAAAGGACTTGGATTTTGGCTAAACATTAGGGAGACTCACAAAGCATCAAAATCCATTAAGTAAACCTAAGATTAAAACCCACATGCAGCTTTGCTCTTCTGGTGAAGTGTCAGATTGCTTGTTGCCATTGAGCCTGTCAGCTTTCTTTAAGACTGTCTTTCGTAGCATTTCCTAATACATTTTACCCCCAGAAGCTTTTTTTAAAAATGGAATTTCTCTAAGGGAAAGTTTCTTTATACAACTTGCTTAGTCTTCAAAGCAAGACCTCTTGGGGTCAGCAAGATCATTCAGCAGATAAAGACATTTGCTGACAAACCTGAGTTCAGTCCCTTGAACCCATGAAAGGAGAGAGCCAACTCCCACAGGTTGTTCTCTGACCTTTATAGGCATGCTATCTCACACTCACACACACACACACACACACACACACGCACGCATACACAATACACACACATGCACTACACACACAATACACACACATAATACATGTGCAGACATACAATATACACACAATACATATACTCACACACAGACATACATACACTTACACAAAACACACACATATGCAATATACATACAACACACATACACACACACACACACTGAGTTCAAGGCCAGTCTGGTCTACAGAGCAAGTTTCAGGTCTACACAAAGAAACCCTTTCTTGAAAAATAAAAAAATAAAATATAACAAGCCTGTCAAACACCAAAGAGGGAGTGGGGACCATTTCAGTCTCAAATGTGTCCGACTTTGTTCTGGAGCTCCCTACTGTATCTGATGAGACGCCGTGGGCATTGGTCAATGAGGGGGAACACCAGGACTAGCCCTTTGGGAGTTTATCCCTGTAATGTGCCACATCCTTGACAAAGGTACTTTTGCAGTCTGAGCCCCAGTATAAGTATTCTTTCATAAATAAGTTACTTAAATTGGATTCTGGCTTGAGAACTCAGCATCATATTTTTAAACCATCCAGTTTACTTTGGTATGGCTGGAAAATTCTGCAAAACTCAGGATATGTGCCAACCATAAATTAAAATAACATCTGAAGGGCCAAAATGTAACTGTGTGGTTCATGAGTCTACAAAGGGTCTAATGTCAGGAGGCCTCTGAGTTGCACACCTTGTGAACAGGAGTTTTCCTTAGCTGAAACCATCAACTAAGAGAGACTGGAGGGCATCTTGTTGGACCTTAGACTTCAGGCTTTAGTAATAAGTTCTTAAAACAGACTTCAGAAGTATCCCCTCTACCCAGCCCTCCACGCATGCCTTTGTCTAGAATGTCACGCTCATCACAACCTAAAACCTGAGTGGCTTGGGCATTTCCTCCTACTGCAGGAAAATACATTAACCTCTAGCCACCCAGCTGAGGGGCCATGCCCATATCAGTCAGACTTCTGGGCATAAAGCAGCTGTTCAGGTATAATTGATGACTGGAAACATCCGGCCCCTTCGCTTCCCAGGGGAAACCCTCTGCTCCTACCACCCGTCAAGGTGCCCTATCAAACTTGTCATGCCATGAGTCTCCCTGCCAACCCATTTATCAGTCAGCTCTACCAAGATGGTGTTCCAGGTGTGCATCTAAGACACAGGCACAAACTGCTCATGCTTTGTCTTACGGCTCTTAGGAATTCTTGAGAATTTCTGCCCCAGACCTTCAAGCTTAGAAGCTGAGAAGAATAAGTATTTCTATGAGGGCTGAAGAGCAGTATCCAAATATATTAGCATTCAGCGGTCTAAGAAAGATACTGATTTCTGGACAAGCACTGAAAAGTGAACTCAAGGCGTGCTTTTGAATTTGTAACTAAAGGATAAACTGCTTACAGCTTGTTTCCTGCTGTTTGGGAAACTCATTGCAAAGCCTGCCACCCATTGGAGTTGCACAAGCCCCAGCTATTTACCTGAAGTGTTCACATTGTTCTTGTAAAATGCTGTCCCTCCATTCTCACTCAGATGCCAGGAAGCCCAGCCATTATCCTGAGTTCTAGTCCAGAGAACCTGCTAAAAAAAAGCTGCTGCCATGAAACAGGAGAGCCAAGACCCATGACACATGATGGGCAGAAGGGATGGGGGTTAGAGAGAGGGGTTGGTAGGGAGCATCACATGTCTGAGTGTGGCCCTTCTGCTCCCAGGCACACCAAACCTATGCTCATGAGAACTGGGTGTGTGTTTCAGTGGCTTTCCCAGCATATGCAAAGCCCTAGGTTCAATCCCCAGTTGCCTCTCCCAATGGAATTATCAATTAAGAACTGAAAACACAAAAAATAGGGCAAGACATACAAAGACTTCTTATGGCAAATTTTTCAGAAGGTCCATGTATACTCTACCAATGTCTACTAAATTAGAACACAGGAATATGAGCTTGGCATACTGGTTTTTACAATGTTGAATGACATGCAAAGTTTGGAATCTAAAAGTAAGCTTCACTTTCTGAGTTAAGTCAGTCACTGGGGCATAAGGGCAGAGCTCACGGGTAGAATGTTTTTAGCATGCTCAAGTCCCTGGGTTCAATACCCAGCATCTGCTGGGATGGGAGTAGGGGTGTTGTAACATTAAATGCTACAAAAAAATCTGCTATTAAACTGTTACAAAAAGAAAAAACAAGAGAATTTTGAGATTGTACTAACAGTTGAAAACTCCTGGAAATTTTCCATTTTCATCCCTATCTTATTAAAACATTTGCCATACGGCCATGGAGCTCATGGCTTTGTGTGACTCACTGTGTGCTACTTTCATAATCTGAATTTGATATAGACATCACTTCCACAGAATGGATCACAGACCTAGCCCTTAAGGAAATCAGACACAGAAGCCGCTAAGCAATGACGGCTCTAAGTGCAATGTGTCTTATCAATACATGTGTAAGTATACATTACCTAAGATATCTGAGATGTATTTTGGAACGTTTCCCCTTTCGGTCATTTATGCAATGGTTCTGGAAAACACTTTGCCCTTCAGGAAGCAGAAAGCAGAACAAAGAGAGAAATCTCCAAATCCCCGGCAGCAAGGGAAGATCACACCTCAGCATTTGACTGACACTGCTGTGCTCTTCTAGTCCAGAAAACTGAGTGAAGATTCACGGGAGATTTTAACAGGAGTGAGACGCACTGGGAGAATTTATATGCTTGCTCACATAAACTTTTGCGATGTAAACAACACTCAGGAAATCCATGCTAACCATCTCTTAGCTGGTGTCTTAGCTGACAGAAATTTCTCATGAATTCAGTATTCTTATAAAAATAGTAACCAACATATTTTAACATTTTTACCTATTCTGACAATTCTTCACTGCCCCTCTGTTTGTCAAGATGTCACAGACAGCTGAGGGGGCACAGTCGAGCTTACTTCTTCCTTCTCATATTCAAAGGGCTCCTGGATTTGTGCTTTTCCTAGGGCAAGTCTACAAACCAGTATGTGACCTACTTTCCAGCCACAGACTCTGCTCTTCAGCATATTCTGGTCTTTTCCATCCCATCTGGCCCCACACCTCTCTCAGGTTATTTTCCCCAAATGATATTTCCACTGTGTCTCCTTCTGTGCAAAAACCAACAGGAGTCCCCTGTTGAATCAAGTCTTTAACACCCAGCTTGACCCTCCACAACCTGACAATATCTGCCTCTTCTGCTTTATGTCCACCTCTCCCAACATTTTCATTCCAGTCAAGCCAATATCCTTACTGCTTGCCACTGAAAAAGTCAATCATGTTTATGAACTCTTAAGAGGCTTTAATAAATAACATCAATTGCTAAGAATTAACATTCCACAAACACTGGGTAATCTGGTTTCCTTTATGATCCTGTGTTCCTGATTTAATGAAAAGCAACTTAGAAGGGGAGGGGCTTATTTCAACCTAAAATGCCAGGTTATAGCCCATCGTCGAGGGAAGTTAAGGTAGGCCTGACTGCTCTTTCACGAAGCATTACCTCCAACCAACTCTCTTCCCGGCCAAAGAAACCATAGTGGACGTTGCTCACTAACTGGCTTACAGCTGCTGAGGAATGGTACAACACACAGTGGGCTGGGCCCTCCTGCATCCATGAACGATCAGGACAGTCCCCCACAGACATGCCCCAGGGTCAACAAGATCTAGGCAGGTTCTCTTTCCACAAAAGGGTGCAGCAAGGTGACTGTTAAGGCTAACTAGGACATGTGAGCATGAAATTTCCACATAGCAAGGAAATCTGTTTGGAAAACACAAGTTTTATCACTTGATTATAGACTGCAGTATTATTATTTTATTCTTTCCTTATTTGTGCATATTCCAGTCTCCTTTCATTTAACTTTTTGTTGATTAGTCTCCTTCAAATGTCAAAAGATTTACATCCTACCACCCCTGTATCTGAAAAGCAAAGATTAAAACAATATGTACTTATTTCATTCTTTGATGAAAGTGTTCCAAAATGCTTAATTCGTTTTTTGTACCTTGGGAGGAACAGCAGCAGTAAATCTTTGACAACTGAAGCTGAGTGAAATCACACAGAGAGAATGGCACCACTTCTCAGAAGGACTTCAAGCGAACTACTTCCCTGGGCATCAGTGCCTTCATCCGAGCAGTGAGGAGAGACACCCAGCTCTAAAGCTTATATTCCCATATCTCGGTGCTTAAAGGGCCCTCCTAGTAGGAGCAGGGGAGACCGTGGTGCTTAGGACAACTTGAATGGTTGGGGGACAAGCTCAGGAAGTTTCAGAAGGGAGGACTGTTAATAAGGAGCCCACAGCCCATTCTTGTGATATTTTGGCAAAGGAAGTGGCTACTTTTTTGAGGCTGTATTGAAGAGATTTGGATTAATAGCTTTGACAGATGAGATCTCAATACAGCCTAAATTTGACTATGTCGTGTGGTTATTAGTGGTCACTCGTGTGGATCTGCAATAGGAAGGAGCAAGCTGGACAAAGAGAAACACAAAATACACATGCGGGGGAAAAGCTTCATTGGAGCCAAGTCCTGTGCTCACAGGAATAAAGGATGTGGTGACCTGGGGAGCAGTGAAAGAACACACCTAGCTAAGCCTCCAATGCGTGAAAAGAAGTTAAAGAAAAGCTTAAACAGTGAATGAAACCATCAACAACAGAAAACTAATGCAAATGTAACTGAAGGAGGAGGCCAAGCGCCAGCCCCATCAGCTCAGAACACATGGTTCTGGCTTTATAGTCAGAAACAAGAAAGGGGCTGTGGAATGTACCTCCCTGGCTGAGGAAAGCCGCCATGGAGACCAAGCGTGTGCCAGGATGTCCCTATACAGAGGCCCAGAGAGGCCATTGTGTGAGGCTGTGACAGTAAAGCCCTGATTGTGCTCGAACCCCCAGGATGTTGGAGATGTCAGAATGATGGGTTCCCTGCCAAGGAAAGCTGCAGGGCAGACATGGGACATGCAGGATAGACATGGAACCAGGCCAGGACAGAGAGGTGTGCTGCACAGAGCTGCAGACATGGACCAGGCCAGGACAGAGAGGTGTGCTGCACAGAGCTGCAGACATGGACCAGGCCAGGACAGAGAGGTGTGCTGCACAGAGCTGCAGACATGGACCAGGCCAGGACAGAGAGGTGTGCTGCACAGAGCTGCAGACATGGACCAGGCCAGGACAGAGAGGTGTGCTGCACAGAGCCGCAGACCTGCTGTCCTGCTGAGTGTGCTCTTGCTTTGGTTCGGAATGTTCTCGTTACGCCATCTTTCCTCCCTTTTGGAGTGGGAATGTATCTTCTGTGCCATTGTCTGTTGGAAGCATGTGATATGCTTTTTTATTTTGATTTCAAAATATTTGTGTTTACAATTGAGAGGATGCCTTGAGTCTCAGAAGAGTCTTCAGACTTTGGACTTTTAAACAGTGCTGAGAATGGTAGACTACAGAGACTTTGGGAGTTGTGCTGAATCCATTTTGCAATATGACATGGCCGTAAGCCTATGGGGGCCATGGAATGGAATGTGGTGGCTTGAATAAGAATGTCCCATGGCGTGCTCGCTTCGGCAGCACATATACTAAAATTGGAACGATACAGAGAAGATTAGCATGGCCCCTGCGGAAGGATGACACGCAAATTCATGAAGCGTTCCATATTTTTAAAGAAGGGGAGGGGGAGGGACTAGGGGGATGTTTGCCCGGAAACCGGGAAAGGGAATAACACTTGAAATGTAAATAAGAAATACTCGTTAATAAAAAAAAAAAGTAAAAAAAAAAAAAGAATGTCCCATGGCTCATAGATTTCAATGCTTAGTCACCATGGAGTAGAACTCTTGAAATGACTGGAAGGATTAGGAAGTGTGGCCATACAAAGATTAAAACAGAGACTGAAGTAACACCCATTCAGAGCCTGCCCCACATGTGGCCCATACAGATACAGCCACCCAATTAGACAAGATGGATGAAGCAAAGAAGTGCAGACCGACAGGAGCCGGATGTAGATCGCTCCTGAGAGACACAGCCAGAATACAGCAAATACAGAGGCGAATGCCAGCAGCAAACCACTGAACTGAGAATAGGACCCCCATTGAAGGAATCAGAGAAAGAACTGGAAGAGCTTGAAGGGGCTCGCGACCCCATATGTACAACAATACCAAGCAACCAGAGCTTCCAGGGACTAAGCCACTACCTAAAGACTATACATGGACTGACCTTGGACTCTGACCTCATAGGTAGCAATGAACATCCTAGTAAGAGCACCAGTGGAAGGGGAAGCCCTGGGTCCTGCTAAGACTGAACCCCCAGTGAACTAGACTGTTGGGGGGAGGGCGGCAATAGGGGGAGGGTTGGGAGGGGAATACCCATAAGGAAGGGGAGGGGGGAAGGGGGAAGGGGATTTTTGCCCGGAAACCGGGAAAGGGAATAACACTCGAAATGTATATAAGAAATACTCAAGGTAATAAAAAAAAAAAAAGGAAGTGTGGCCATAATGCAGGAAGGGTGTCATTGTGAGTGGACTTTGAGGTTTCAAAAATCCATGCTAGCCCCCCCTCCCCATGTAGAAATCTCAACTCTTTCTCCAGTACCATATCTGCCTGCAAGCCACCATGCTTCCCACCATCATGATAAGAGACTAACTCTGAATAGGCCAGCCCCAAATAAATGTTTTCTTGTATAAGAGTTGCCATGGTCATGGTGTCTCTTCACAGCAACAGAAGAATGACTACGACACACATCCAGAAGTTTTTAAAGAATTCTACTGCATCCTTCCCTCCCAAGGCTTAGGGATTGTTACAGAAGACGAGGCAAAAAGACTGGAAGAGCCCAGGTGGTGGGTGAATACAAGGAAACAGATATGGAGTCACAGTGACTGTGACAGCATGCACAAACCCTGTGCAAGCTCAAGTCAGACCAAATGCCAGCATGGAGAGGGGAGGTGGCAGCAAGTCCCACCCCTAAGCAAGGAGCTATTGGCAGTTGGCAGCTATCTGGAAAGGGAGAGTCAGTTTTCTTTACGGGTGTAATCTCCAATAAATTAATCTTGCTCCAATGGAAGGCCACACTTCCGAGAATGTGTGGGCTGTACCAAGTGACCTTTATGCCTTAAAAAGAGAAGTTGCATAGTTAGAGAAGATCTAGGAAGAATGATAAGGGATAAATAAGATCAAAATGCCTTGTCTGAAATTCTTAAAGAATAAATGATAAAAATGCATCTTTGTGCTGGCTTTAACCAATTTTCTTATTATTTTCCTTCTTTAAATAAAATAACTATTTGAGTTTCTTATCATTTGGGTTTAAATCAATAGAAGTTTTACTAGAGCTGAGTAGATGGCTCAAGAAATAAAGTGCTTGCTATCTAACCATGAGGACCTGAGTTTGGACCCCAGGACCCATCTAAAAGCAAGTCTGACAGTACGACATTAAGTAGAGTCAGAGAGATCACAGGAGCCCATTGGTCAGGCAGTAGAGCTGAAGTGGTATACTCCGGGTTCAGTGAGAAATCCCATCTCAAGAAACAAGAAAGCAAAGAAAATGAACCCTCATCTTCACATGAACCCATATGGGCAAGGAAACACACACACACACACACACACACACACACACCCCACACATACATGCACACACACACACACCACACACACATACATGCACACACACACAAACCACACATACACACCACACACATACATGGACACACACACACACACACAAACCACACACACACCACACACATACATGCACACACACACATACACACATACACACACACAAACCACATACACACACACACAAAAACCACCTACACACACACAAACCACATACACACACACAAAACACACACACACCACACACATACATGCACACACACACATATACCACACATGCACACACATACACAGAAACCACAAACACACACACACACATATATATACACACAGAGACACAAAACACATGCATACACACATACCACACATACATTTTCACACATTCTCTCATGCACACCACACTCACATATTCTAACATAGGGGACACCCTTATAGAAGAAGGGGGGATGGGATAGAGGGAAAGGGAATAACATTTGAAATGTAAATTTAAAAATATCCAACAAAAAAAATTAAAAAAGAACACTTAAGCTTAAGAAAGATAAAATATCAAAAAAATAATAAAAATAACTTATTAACTTTCTGATGAAGATCGCAATCACATGTGGTGATGTTGTGATTAAAAATTAATTCTAAACATTTGTTATATTTGGAGTTAGTACTTCCTTAGTTGTGCATTTTCAACTTCCAGCTGTATTTATAAAAGCAAATTCTACTTATTCAGGGGTAAAGGCATGCAGAAATAAATGGGTGTTGTGAATTTTGTACACACAAAGGGAATGATCAAAAGATCACACTTACCTAATGCTTTTCTTTTATAAAAAAAAAAGTTTAGATCTACACAGGCTTTGTGTCTACTGGATTTAATTGAAATAACTACAGAGAAGTAAAAGTAAGCTTGTCTATTAAACTTCTCAAGAACTCAAACCAAAAATGGTCCTTCATAACAGCATTTCATAGCTAATAACTGGCTGAAGTTCCCTAGCAAACACCATCCTTTGGACTGAGTGGAAGGTGACTAACTTCTTAGGCTTATTAAGCATTGCCTTTGTTGGGGTTCCTATTGCTGTGCTAACATGCCATGGTCAAAGTCTACTTGGTGAGGAAAGAGTCTATTCCTTTGTTCAGTTTAGTCACACAGGAAGTCGGGGCAGGAGCTCAAGGCAGGAACCGAAAGGCAAGAACTGAAGCAGAAGCCATGGAGGAGCGCTGCTCACTGACTTGCTTCTCCAGGCTTGTTTGGTGTGCTTTCTTATAGCACCCAGGACCACCATCTCAGGAATGAAAGCACCCAGAGTGCGGTGGGTCCTCCCATATCAATCAAGAAAACGCACCACAGGATTACCTACAGGAAACATTCTTGCTTGAGGTCACCTCCTCCCTAATGACTCCAGCATGTGCCAAGTATACATAATAGTAACCAGCACAAGCATCAGCTGCATACATGTTGTGCTAAACATGGGGTTAGAGGTAAGCTATTCAAAGTTCCCACCCTAGGTGACTTAATGTGGATAATCTGCGTAATGTAGACTCGGAATGGAATGGAGATAAGAATAACCATTCTGTGTAATCAGATATGAAATTAGCATCTCAGAGCCAAGAACACTGCACAGTCAGCAGCATAGCTTCTGTCTCCAGAAACTTCTGGCCTCTAGTGGAGGACTGTGAACTGCAGACTGTAGTGGTGGAAAGGTACACCTTTCCAGTTCTGCGCTGTTACCCTTCGCTCCTCATACAGTGTGTTGTAAGAGTATGGCGTCGGTCTGTGATGTGGTATATGGTACAGGCTATGATATAGGTAGATGGTGTTGGTACTGTGCTTTCTAACAAGTTGAAATTTCCACTTTCCTGGTTCTCTCATTCTCATTCAAACTGAACTGCACAGGTAAAAGACTTCAAACCCCTCACCAGAAAGTGAGGTGAGTAACTGTGGCTGTCTTTTAGGATCTAACCTTGCCCAGAAGACAAAATCACACACAACTAATGCCAATACAAGGCAGACTTAGGCAAGTGTTACGAGACAGACATGTGCTTCAAGATGTCAGGGGCTAGCTCAACAGCAGAAAAATATTAAAAAAAAAACATTTAACATGGTGTAGGAATATTAAATAGGCATTTCTCTTAAGAAAATTAGGCAAATGGTAGCAAGCATATGAGACAATGCTTAATCGTACTCATCAATCACAGGGGACGTGAAGATTGGGGGTAGAGCAGAAAACAGCGGCTGCCATTGTGGCTTTGGAGAAAGAAGGATCCTTGCACACTGCAGGTAGGGTGTAAAATGGTGCCACTGCTGTGACAAACAACACAGGAGTTCTTTAAATGTTCCAACAAAGTTACCATAGGACCCAGCAATCCTGCTTCTGGGAATATGCCCAGAAGAACTCAAAGCAGAGAGTCAAACAGTTTAGACACCCATGTTAATAGCGGCATTATTTACAACAGCTAAAATGTGGAAGCAACCCAAGCACCCATGGACAGATAAACGGCAAACACGGTGTGGTAGATGCAAGAATTGAGGCATGATTCTGCGTTGAAACGATGAACTCTGACCCCTCACAACATAAATGAAATTTGAGGACAGATAAAGTGAAATAGGCAAATGGGAACCAATAAGCTGTACAGACTCTGAGGATGCTCAGGATGCTGAGATCCATGGGGAGAGGAAGAACAGTGGCTGCCATGGACTGGAAAGGAGGGGAGAATGGGGAGCTGGTGTTTCATGAATACGGTTCCACTCAGAAGGGGAAACAGTATGGATGAATTGTGGTGCTGGCTGCAGCAGAATCTGAGACAACTTGATACCAGTGAGCTGCGCATTTTATGCTGTAGGTATTTCCCTACAATGACTGTTTAAAGTTGCTTTGTTTATCTTCTGTTTTGCTCTGTTGCAAGTGTGAATGGAGAAGGATCTTAGCCAGGCTGTAAAGGACACAGAGAAGCTAGGAGCAGGAAGAAAGAAAACAGCTGAAGACACTGAGTGAGGATCCCGTGCTGAGGAGGGTGGCCTGATGCAGAACTGCCTGAAGGGAATGGGATGAGAGCAGATGGAGCTGAGGGCACTTGTGCCTATCTCGAATGGCTTTGAGTGCCATGCTAGAACATCTTTATACATAAATAGACTTGAACCCTAAAAAAAATGTCATTGTCAGCATCAAGTAGACCCAGCTGGGACAGGGGATTATGGTCAGAATTCACAAGAACATGATGAAGGAAGAGGCTTCCTAATTAAGAAGAACCTAATGTTATAATACAGTCATTTTCAGGAGTACTATGCATTCGCTGGTGATGGTTGACACCATTAAATTAGTATTGTAATACTACATTAATATACACAATGGTACCTATAGTTGGGGCTCCAATGAAACCAAGCAAATCTACAAACCAGGGCAGTGCCATTCCATGCTCCTCCCTCTTCCTTTCTGGCACCTCTCCAGGTCTCCTACAAAACTAGTTATCGTCTGAAGATGCTATTCCTGAAGCAAGTGACCTAAACCCTGGTTTGAATGGAAGCTCAAAACACATATGCTGGAAACTTATGGGAAACACATTAAAGGGTAGGAACTTTAAGTGGTAACCAGTTCATTAGGGCTGGGGTCTTTGTGAAGTGGGCTCCTGACTTTAAAATCTCCATAGCTGTGACTTGTCATTCTTTTCCTCCCCCTAATCCCTCTTCCCTTCTAGTTCCCTTCTTACCCTCTCTGTCTTCTGCCATAAGAAGACAAGGTAAGAACACCTCTGCCAACGGTTGGGTCCTTGCTCCTGACCTTGGACTCCCCAGTCCAGACTCTAAGTAACAAATCATTGTCCTTTATAAATTACCCACTCTCAGAAAGTCTTTCATAGAACACAAAATAGACAAAACCAGGGCTCAAATTCTGTCTCTGCTGCTGACTGGCTGGAGACTCAGGAAAACGGTTTGATTACTATGGACCCATTTCACCTACAGAACATTACTTTACAAAAAAACAACACCCTTGCTTAAGTTGGAGCCGTCTTCCTATTCAGTATTAAAAGTCAGCACTTTTATGGAAAGTGAAAGGGAAAATGTAAACAGATGCAACAGCCCTGTGCTTGGCTGGATACTAAGAACAACTGAAAACATGGCCACATCAAGACGTGTGTACTCTCATAGTTAGCCTCAAAGGTCAGCCTGATGCAAACCCAGCCATACCTGGGAAGAAGAAGCCCTTACAGGTTGGCCTGCGGCCATATCTATGAAGCACTTGCTTAATTGCTAATTGATTCGGGAGGACCCAGCCCTTTGTGGGCAGTGCCATCCCTTGAAAGGTGGGCCTCAGCTGTATGAGAAATGGAGCTGAATGAACCAGACAAAGCAAGCTGACAAGCAGCACTCCTCTGTGACTTCTGCTTCAATGCCTGCCTCTAAGCTCCTGCCTTGACTTCCTGCCATGATGTACCGCGATGAAGGACAGTAATCTGTAGGCCAAATAAATGCTTCTCTACCCAGTGTTTTATCATAGCAACAGTGTTAATCACTGCAATTTAAAATTAGCCCCAAAACAGAACCAGTTCAAATGTCCATCAAGTGGTGGAAAGGAATGAAAGGTTGTGTGTGTGTGTGTGATAGATCAGACAGACAGACCGACAGACAAACCGACAGACAGAGATTGTTGGGCCATAAAAGGAAATTAAATCAGCTAAATAATAATAATAAATTAGCCTTGAAAACAATATGCAAAGTGAAAGAAACAAAAAGTAAAATCACAAATTGTGTAATTTCATTCATATAATGTCACAATGATCCGATGCTAATGCATTCAGAGGAAGGATGTGAGCTGTGACAGAAGTTTGAGGATTATGGTGACTGCGTATAGTGTTTCTTTGGAGAGCATTCCAGTATTCCAAGAGAAATGAAATAAGCACAACTTTGTGAACATACAGACTATTAGTTTAGCTCAAATTATCTAACTTATAAATTTTTATTTATTTAGAATTTTTAAGTTTGAAAATTAGTTTCATACAAGATTGTAAAGAAGGGCAGCAACCAACAGTCTTACCCAGCTGTGACATCCATGAGCTATCACGCCCAGGGTGGCACAATGACCCAAGGGTATGTAGTGGTAGCACGCATATCTTGACAGTAAGCAACAGCGCTCTTCCTGGATTTAAGACCTGCTCAACAAGAGAAAAATAATGTCCACTATAGGCACCTAGCTATTTCCTCAGGGCTAGTGAAGTTATGGATCGTAAAGGAGAACCCACAGCCACCACTTTACTAAAGCGGTATAATCCCTAAGTATCTTCTAAAAATTGCTCTACTACTCACAGATAAGTGTAGGCCTCACCTCTCATCAAGGAAACTTTTCTTTGTAATAAACAGAGGACATTACAGAACCCACAACCAATTAAACTGCAGAGCTGTTGAGCCCAGACCCAAAGACTACATCTAAAGTACAACTTCCCCGCCTGCGGGTCAGGGGTCAGATGCGCAGAAAGGCCGCAAACACCAGAGGGACAGGGAGTTTGCTGTGAGATTGTTTCTCCTAAAAATGTCAGAAGCTACATCCACAGAGTCTCACCAATCTGATTGCCTAAGTGGGAGTTGAACAGGACAATAGACATGCTAAAGTGAACAGGGGAAAGCCTAAGAGGCCTCAACCCTGCACAAAGAATTACAGGCAAATACGGAATGCAGAGAGTAGAATAAACAGTCTTACCCAGAGAAGAGCATAGCAATTGGTTATCCAATACTAAATGGTCAGTCCTAAAAACATACACATAAATAACACCATATAGACTGTGGAAGTCATGTTTATGTACTTAGGAATAGATACATATATGTGTGTAAGAATGATTAATTTAAAAAAGACCATACATTTGAAAGAGAGCAAGGAGGGATATATGAGAGTGTTTGGAGTGAGGAAAGGTGGAAATGATGTCATTATACTTTGATTTTGACATGTGTCATGACATGCACATGCATGTACACATGATATGTAAGAATCCACATGCGCGCGCGCGCACACACACACACACACACACACACACACACACACACACACACACACACACACTGTCCATTTTAACATCCCTACTGAAAAGTTACTAGATACTGGTATGCCAAATAGTGACTTTAACTACTGAGTTAAAGGGTCCCCTTTTCCATTTATGTCAAGGAACTCATTCAGTGCAGGGCAGGTAACCTCCCACTCACCACCCCTAAGTGATGAGAGCTGCAGGCACGCGGAGCTAGGGCAGCTGCCGAGGCCTACTGGCCTCAGCCAGATTAGCTGATGTAAAATGTTCCCACTTAAGTCCATGCTTCTTTGTTCATGTATCATTTGGATCAGTTTTCATGACAGTACTTAATGATGTAATCACACCGAGGGGAAAAAAAAACCTGAGAGAGGTGAAGATTTCAAATATAATTTCAGAAGGATTTGGGGATTTGATTTGTTCACCTTAACATCCAAGATAAGAGATTTGGGTTTTTCCTTGTTCTAAACCATGTTGGTAAAAATACATTCTTCTCAAACTGCTGGGAGTGTGACAGTCTAGTGCCAGAGGACTATGGTTTTGGTTACAGATGTCAGAACTAATTAAGTTTATTACCCCAGTCCTTCCTAGTCACACATAAATTTCCAGGTCATGGTTACTAGAGTTCAGCCCAGCTGTGGAGCATTCCTTATTCTTCTGAGAGTCCCTGGTATTACCCTTAGTGGAGAATACAGGATTATTATTCAGTCATCCGTCTGGGGCCTGCTCTCCCACATTCCATTCCCACCTGATACAGGGTGAGCACTGTAAAGCTAGATTCTTAGCCAGGCCAGGCTAGGAGGATGGCTTCTAAAAGGTGGTAGCTCACCCCCAGAGGATATTGCTGACGAATGAGCCACTGACTAACCAGAAGCAGCTTCATATCCAGTGTATCAAATTAAACTACGTCCTAGTTAATACTCGCTGCGTACTTATCTCCCCAGCCAGAGTCGAGGAGGTCAAAGAGCCGTGAAGGGCAGTGCGTGAGGGATCATTACTCAAAGGTGTTCAAACAAACTTGTTTTTCAGTAGTTTAAAGATCAGTAGTGAGGCAGAGTCTATAGAGCCAGTGCCTAGATAAATCTAACCAAGCCCCTCAGCTTAACAGGACAGCTTATAATAAGCACGAAGCCTTAAAGTTCAGGTCTAACGTAAAAGGCTGATAACAGCCACATCCAAAGGGATTCCTTAAAAGAGGGGTTGTTATAAGGGTTTGGTACCCACCCAAAAAGGACGAGGGAAAGTTTCAGCATGAAAGATGAGTGCTGGACATTCTGGGCCACACACTCTGCAGTTCTTCCATGAAGAAGATCAGGGCAAGCACATTAGTGGACAGTACGGTCACTCTAGCTCGCCACACCACAGCTCATTCACTCCTTTATGCCGTGGGGGACAGGTACAATTATCTTCCTATCCAGCACCACAGGGTGAGCTTGAGGAAAATCCATTATGTCACTGGAAAGAATACAATAAATACTTCATATTAATAGACTTTTCACGTTTTTTAAGACAGTGGCCAAAGGTCTCCTAAGGATAGATACCTTTTAATACCTTTCCTAAGGTCTTAGTCAGTGGTCTGAGGATCTGAACTCTCCCACCCAGGAAGGAAGGGAGTTCATGAAGACAGAATACAAGTGAAAGTGACAGAGCCTCACACTCTACAGTGCTGCCTGTCACCTTGTCACTAATGGCGGACTTGTTTCTAATGGTGAAATAGTGGAACCTGTTTGAAGCATTAGAGGGCTGTTAAAAGAAATACCAGGAGCACGGGAGCAGAACAGTTCTCAAAATGACAGGCCAGGCAAGCATGGGAGGTCCTCACATTAAACAGCCCTGGCCAAAACCAGTGCTTTTCCACGTTACCAAAATCACAATAGTCTTCAGAATTCTGAAAGTTCAGCAATAACCATTTCAGCTGGTACAATTTAGTCCAGTCTTAAAAGCTAGCTAATGGATCTATATGTCAATTTAAAGTGAGGGTAAGGTATGTTTTTAATGCCCACATGCCAAAAGGCTGTGCTCTAAATAAATTGGAAGAGACTGGATTTGATTTTGGCTAACCAATGGGCACACTTTCAGGAATTTTTAAACCAACACTCAAGTTCAATCACATCCCTAAAAATAGGTGAGCAGTCCGTTCATTTACCAAAGTTGTTTGTTGTAACTAACCAAAAAATTTCAGTCCTGTAGAATTTCACTAAAACCAAGAAATTTGCAGCAAGGTAGCTGAATACAGATATAGAAAAAAAGTCACCTAATGAAGTAACTTTATTCAAGATTCATGAATGCCTCCATGCTGCCTCGTATTCCTAGATATTTCTTTTTTTTTTCTTTTTTTTCTTTTTTCTTTTTTTTTTTTTTCCGGAGCTGGGGACTGAACCCAGGGCCTTGCGCATGCTAGGCAAGCGCTCTACCACTGAGCTAAATCCCCAACCCCATTCCTAAATATTTCTAGTTGTACATTTCCACCTCAGATAATTATGCAGTCCTGCTCTCCTGTTCCTTGGCCACCCCAACAGAGACTGACTTGGCCTCAGGCTTCCCCAAGGAATGAACCTTCAGGTGCTGGGAATGATGCCTGTTGGAAATGCAGCTGCTGCCTCTCTGGAGCAGAAGCCTCTGCCTTCATCATCACTCCTACCCGCCTACCCGCACCCTTATCCAAGCATGCATGTGATTGTCACAGCATGCACACAAGCAGCTAGCAGAAGTCGGTCCCCACCCTCCACCCTGTGGGTCCGGGGGAATTTAACTCAAGTCCATTCGCTTGGCAGCAGTTACTTTAACTGGGCCATCTCACTGGCCAATGGGAAGAGCGTTTTTATGTATAATTTCCCTCATTCTCCCATTCTATGTTATAAAACAAGAAGCAGAAAGGCTGGCTTGTTTACTAAATACTAACTCGGTGTCTGAGCGACTTCAGTGAGAGAGTTTTCCACTTCTCAGACAATGCACAAGTCCAGACTACTCTGTGAATTTTTATCCAGCTCAGCCTCTATTTTTCCATAGGAATTATGGAAGATGACAAAATACTCATTAGTAACAAAAAATCATTTTCTTTACCTGAAAAAGTCCTCTAGAATTAAGCAGATGATACCACTTAATTTGGTGAAAAGATGGTCCAGGTCAACACTGAAAAAGCTGGAACCCTTTAGAGCTACTTAGCCAAGGTCATCAACAGTAAAATGAAGCTTCATTTCCCTCCAACCCATATGCTTAGATTGCAATGTTCTCATTATAATGGAGATAATTGACAATTTCATTTGGTAAGTAATAAAGGCAGTGTGAGAAGTCTTTTCCCCTTTGGAGAAGTTGGGACGATAGGATGGAGTCTTGTTAGACATCTTAGTTACTGTTCTATCACAGTGAAGAGGCACCATGTTCAAGATAATTCTTATTAAAAAATAAAAAAACCATAACCAGGGTTAGCTTACACTTTCAGAGGTTTAGTCTATTATCATCATGGCAGGGAGAATGGCAGCACACATGGTGCTGGAGCAGTAGCTGAGAGCTACATCCTGAGTGGTAAGCAGACAGGGTGTGGGAGACTGACTCTGGGCTAGGCATGAGCTTTAGAAACCTCAAGGCCCACTCCCAGAAACATACTTTCTCCAACAAGGCCATACCTCCTAATCCTTCTAATCCTTTCAAATAGTACCACCCATTCAAACACTTGGGTCCACAGGCCAGTCAACCACATTAGGGCTGTCTAGGCTTGCCACAGACCTCTGTGGTGTAGTTGTCTTCTCAGCATAGCCTCCCACACACCAGGGACTAGAGGCTTGTGCCGCCACACCAGGCAAGAGTAAATCTTCTTAGTTAGCATACTAAATAAAATGTGGAACAAAGGATGTATTAATAATAATAAAAATGGCCAGGTATTTCTTCTGGATGAATTGTATCACTCAGAGCCAAACAAAAGTAGTGAAGAAAGTACAATGGCTGCTCTTTTCTCTGTGGTATATACAAGATCATGAGTATACAAGAAAAATAGAGAATTTCCTCTTTATTTTTTAAATGGGTTCTTGTATTTCACAAAGGAGATTACATTCACAGCAAGACCTAGAAGAACCTCACATACTTATTACCTCCAGTAAACCTAGGAACTAAATAAAATACCAGAAATTTGGAGATGGTTATTGATGATGGGGATAAAACAGCAAACAAGAGACAAGCAAACACTTATTGAATCTGTGGACATATCTAGCCCCTCTCAAAGTGAGAATGGCCAATCTAATAAAAATAACCACAGGCTGAGCCTCCACTTTCTAGTGCATACAGCTCACACATATAGAAGGAAACCATGAAGAGCTGGAAAGACTAACATTAAAAAAGAAGTTACAATTCACAAAAATTAGTTTTAGTATTAAAAAAAGGTTTCCGAATAAAGTAATTATTATGCTGGTTTCTGTGTTATTTGCACGGATAATTTTAAACTACTTTTCAGTTCATTGGCTGTGGCATTTATTACAAAAACTCTGAGCACAAAACCTACTAATTGTTTTAGTTTGTTCCAAGTAAATATAAATATTCATAGGAAAATCTATAAAATAAATGCTTGCAAAATAAAGCATAAAGACAAAATGACTAGTAAATCATATGTTCAAAGAGAATGACAAATAGATTTTCAAACTTTGTCAACTCTGTACCACCCTTCCCAAGCTCAGCTGCTGAGTCCGGTCTGCTTAAAGCAGTTCTGAGCTTCAGAGCCAGGCACATCCACTTCAGAGAATGCCTGGAGCATGAAGTCTGACACCAGGGCTGAGGGAAAGTAAGTGCTTCCTGCCTCACAGCAAGATGCCTGTTCCTTTTTCTAAGCAGAATTCCAGACATTCCATGAGTTCCTTATGAAAATGGGAGAAGTCCATTCGAAAAGTAAGGACTCAGAGCTGCACAAAACAGGCAAGAACTGCATGCTCATTATGAGGAGATTTGCATCTGATCAGGGCGTCTGTCAGAGACACAGTCCACCCCCATCTGCACCCAAAGAGTTCTTTTCAGAGAACTCCATTCAGGTAAGGCTGGATCCTTGACTTCATTACTGAAAAGAATTTCAGGGCTTGTCAGTAGGAAGCAAATTTGGAATTTATTGAAAGAGATTTTTTTTAACCTTAGGTTTTAAGCACAAGGGTTAATAAAAAATAGAAAGAAAGCACTCAGGAAAAGAACAAGACATACCCGAGTGTGTGGGCTTCTCCAAGGAGAGTCCTTCTCACTGGTCTTTCCCAATAGCCATATGTATGATTTTGTGTGGTTTTTGAAGTTGCTATCTTTAAAGGGTTACTAAGGAATTTGAATGGGGTCGTGGAATAGTTCCTGAGATGCACTGAACAATATTACAGTACAAAAGGTAAAACCTTCCACCATAAGAGTTGCATGAGAAGTTAAGATATTTTCCATGTGTACTGGCTGGTTTCATGCATCAACTGGACACAAGCTGGAGATAACACAGAGAAAGGAGCCTCCCTTGAGGAAATGCCTTCACGAGATCCAGATGTAAGGCATTTTCTCAATGACAAAGTGATAAAGGGTGGCAGGGCCCACTGTGGATGGTGCCATCCCTGGGCTGGTGGTCCTGGGTTCTATAAGAAAGCAAGCTGAACAAGCCATGAGGAACAAGCCATTAAGTAACATCCCTCCATGGCCTCTGCATCAGCTCCTGCCTCCAGGTTCCTGCCCTGCGTGAGTTACAGTCCTGACTTCCTTTGGTAATGAACAGCAATGTGGAAGTGTAAGCTGAATAAACCTTTCCCTCTCAACTTGCTTCTTGGCCATGGTGCTTTGTGCAGAAATAGAAACCCTGACTAAGACACAATGTAAACAAAATTAATAGTGTTGTTTGTGAGATTATCAGAAAATGGAAGGAGCAGAATCTATTCATATTAGAAAACTGCTCTGTATAGAGGGCACCATCCCAGTGGGCCTCACAGCAAGGTCAGCTCTGTATAGAGGGCACCATCCCAGTGGGCCTCACAGCAAGGTCCATGTGTTGGGACAGTTGGTTTCAGCTGCTGAAGGCCTTGACCAGACTGGGAGCCCCGTTACTTCCCATGCCCTCTGCAATTCCCTGCTTCTGTTCCACCTCACACTCCAATCGTGGGTTCAACCCGTAAGCCTCTCCTGGCTCTTTCTTCGTCTCAAAACTAAAACAGTGCTCAGAACTAAAGAGATATATGTATAGGTCCTAACGAAACCAAAACAACAACAAAAAACCTACAAAAGGCTCAATGGGAAATTATGACAAAGGGTTTGGTGCCTCCTCATCTAAGTGTGCTTCCCTACCCCACCCCCAAAAACTATATTCTGATTAGGAATATTTCAGTGTCATCCTTTTTCATAATATGAGGACTTAAAAACAGTTTGTTAAATGAAAATTGCTATGACATTTTTAGTAGGACATGAGAGTGTATACAACGCTAAGTGAGGTATCATGGCGAGTCAGCTGAGGTGGGAATCCTCTCTGAATGTGGGAGGCATTGTTCCATGGGCTGCGGTCTCAAGATCTCAAACTACATGAGAGAGAGAGAGAGAGAGAGAGAGAGAGAGAGAGAGAGAGAGAGAGAGAGAGAGAGAGAGAGAGAGAGTGTGTGTGCTGGGCAGGCACATCCGTCTCTATCTGCTTCCTGTGCACAAATGCCATGTGACCAGCTATCTCTCCAGTCTGCCACCATGACTTCCCAACAAATATGGAATGCTGGAATTTATGTTAGAGTGGTAAGCTGGGAGAAACCCTCCCTCCCTGTCCTAAATTGATCGTGCTGAGCATTTTGTCCCAGCAACAAGTCACTCACACAGGAAACTAGTACTGAGAAACCACACCACTGCTGTGGTAAACCTGACCGTGCAGGGCTGAGGCCCTGCTCTCATGGAGGGATGTGAAGGGCTAGGAACTCTGCACGAGGAAACTCTGAACCCTATGGGCAAGAGCTTAGAGGGTCACTGGTGGGAGGGGGCTCAAGGACAAGAACACTGAGAGAAACTTGGACAGCGGAGGTCCGGCTCATGAGGTTTCTGAAGGGAACAAGGATGCTACCAGGACCAAGGTGCGCTATTTGTGAGGCTGAGTGAGGAGTCGGTGTGACTGCTGAGCTGACACAGCACCCCAAGCTGTCTGCATTCAGCCATCAACCGCTACCCAAACAGTATTGACTGTGCAAGTTACGTTCAGTCTGCGTTCTAGTGAGCAGGTCTGCCCAGTGGTGACTACTGAGTGAGGAGAAATAGGAGCTCAGAGAATAAACTCTGCCGCAATGAAAACAAAACCATCCTCCCACCAACCCAGGATAAATAACCTCAGAGCAGCCACCATGCACTACCTTGTTATTGTGTCTAAGAAGTCTGAGAAAGACCAGTGCTGTGCTACCTGTATAGCTGTGCTCCCAGTGTTAGATGACAAGGGTGGAGGATAGCAAATTTGAGGGTAACCTGAGCTACATAACAAGACCTGACTCAAAAACCAGAGTAGCAGCAACAATAGTGCACTTAAGTTAACCTGGAGGGGGTTGGAGAGATGGTTCAGTGGTTAAGAGCACTGACTGCTCTTCCAGAGGTCCTGATTTCAAATCCCAGCAACCACATGGTGGCTCACAACCATCTGTAATGGGATCAGATGCCCTCTTCTGGTGTGTCTGAAGGCAGCAACAGTGTACTTATATTATTAAATAAATAAATAAATCTTTTAAAAAAAAAAGTTAGCCTGGAGTATCAAGCCTAAATTCTTTCCTTGGCAGATCCAGCTGCCAGCCTGTGGTCAGCTGCAGAGTTACTGAAGCTGCTTAATTGGAAAGCCTAATTGTGCTACCCGTTAAGCTTCATGTTCAGAGTTACCGGGGACTTCAATTCACAGTAAACACTGAATGTTCGAGGATGGCCCAGAAACTGTGGGGAACAACTTTTAAATGTGCATTTTTCATAAAAGGGGTCTGAACAGTATGATGTTATTTTGTATACTGGAATGCAATCATATTCTTTACTGAGTGCAAAACTAAACCACATATGCTCTAGTCAGGCCAGAAAGAGGTTCAAAAAACGGTGCTTGAAAAACAGTAAAAAAATGTTACCTCCCTCAGAGAAAAGGTGTTGAAACAAACCAGGTTGGTGTTTGTTTTTGTTAATATTTAATCATTTCTAACACACACTTCACTTGTAATAAAAATACTGTTCTTCAGGTTGAAAGATGAACTTTCTGGGCATTTTCTATTAACTGGAAAAGGGAAGCAAAACAACAAAAAATAAAATTTAAAAATTCCTTATAATTTGTGTCATTTTTTTATATGCCTGAGAAGAAATTTTACACAGAAAATTTTATACTTTTATCCTTCTGTTAAGCATAATGGATTAATTACTAGGTAAAAAATAGGAGCAAATTATCCTTTTTAAAAACTGAATCTATCTTTCAAAAACCTGTTTAAAAGACTCAGCTGTGTGTGGGATGAGAAATCAAGGATTGGGCCTATAAAGACTATGTTCCTGTTGAATTTGGTTGAGCTTGAAAGCTCTTGAAGGCTCCCAAAGACTGTTTTCATTCTACACTGCTATTCCATTCCTGGGCGCAGCCACCAAATTTTAGTGCCACCCCCCATAAAAGCCAAGGAGAAAGTTTGTTTTTCCCAAGGTTCACAGAGATCTCTTGTGCTCACTGTGAGAGCTCTGGATTCCTGCATTAATGCACATTTTTATTAAGCTCCAACTTTATTTCAACACGCCACAGATATTTTCCAAAGGTTCTTATAAACCTTGTTTTCTGACTTTAAAATCCAAAATGCAATCACAAATACCACATATCTAAATATCCTTTATCCAAAGCGAATAATACAGAGATCATTCAAGATCCCCCACCCCCAGCAGTAAATCACTTTAATTTTCAGTGGAAAGTGACCAAATAGTTCCCAGGGTTTCCAGAGCCTCTCTTGTCTCAGTGGGTAAATTAGCTTCCCAAACAGCTCTGGGAATCCGATTAAGTCACCTTCCTGTTGGGGCCCTACCATGTATAGGCACCACACATTTCCCTGTACCTAAGACTTAGGCAGAGATTAAACTGTGCTAGAGAACATGTAGATGGTAAGTACCAGGATGCATTTGAGAGGGCACACCAGTCGGTGCCCTAGCTCCACAATCATTAACTGGATGGCACTGGACTAGTGGTTATACTTCTCCAAGCCTCAGCTTCCTTGTATCCAGATGAAGATCTGTCTTAGAAAAATGGTGAGAATGCATGGCTGCACTGACAATTCTGGAATTTTTATCATAAGAATATACTTTCATTTTAAGCCCAGGTGTGGAAATAATGGGCTGCTTTGGACTGTCTGCAGCAGCTGACTATGATTTCCCTCATGCTCTAGCATAAGTGGGTTTTTGCCAGCTGCAGATAGTTTCTGCAACTGTGTGATATTTAGAATTATGGTAACTTCTCAGAGGGTTATAAATGCTAGAGAGGCAGGGTCTGTGGCTATTGATTGTTTAGGGGGTTGGTTACAGTTTGTCAGTAGTAGTTTTCAAAGAAGAAACAAGAAGAAAGGAGTAAGATTCACTCTTCTCTCCCCCACCCCTTTCTCTCTAATGAGGGGGTGAAACCAGGGGTAAAGGTGGTAAAAAGAAGAACCCACAAACCTACAAGGCAGCAAAGACAGCTACAAGGAAAGAAGAAGCAAGAAGAAAGAAATTGGATTCAAAGATCTCTGTCTAATGCCATAGAGACAAGGGATGAAAAAAATGGATATTTCTTTTCAAGGGGCCAGCAAAAAATTTTAGTGTGGCTGCTGCCACTGGGATATCTCCTGCTTTGTTCCCAGAAGGGATTTTCTGTTTTTGCTTTTACTTCCTCATATATTCCGCGTCAAAAAAGTTTGGAAGAATGGCTGAGCAGTTGGAAAACTTGCGGGTGGAAATGGAGGGGCCTGAAAGCAAAAATAATGGGAGTGGGAAGACAAAAGGGTCCACTCTGCTCTCTTTTCTGAAAGGGTTGCAGAGTTGGCTGCATAACTGGAGAAGTTGTGAGTGGGGATGGTAGATCTTGGAGAGTAAAGAGCACGGAAAAGGAGAGAACAAAAGGGCTCAGTCCTGGAGACTGAGCAAGAGAACAGGGGTTTCCTGCAGGAGCAGAGAGGGAAAGAAACTATGATGGAGGATGGACAGGTAAGTCAGAGAAAAGCTGAAAAAGAAGAGGACAATCTGACGAAGCAGATCTCAGACCAACTTCACCACAGAATAGGAGCAGGGCCAGGCCAGGGACAGGAAATCATCTTTCCCAGAGGTCCTACAGCATAAGCCTACTAATGCTGTAGAATGAGGTTACGATGAGATAGGATGGTATTCTATACAAATGATAGGTCTAAGGCTTTTAGTTTAAAGAGGTTGTGATTTTATATGGAAAGCACTTGCCTTCTGTAAAACAAATTCTAAATAACTGCGTTACTCAAAATAATAATTATTCCCCAAGACTGGAAGGGTTTGGTACAGCTGTACTACAGGCTGGTCCTCAGTTGCAGTGGCTAACATGGTGGAGGGAAGATGCCTCAAATATCGAACAGTCAAATAGAGTGAGGGGGGTGGATACAGTAAAAGAACAGCTGCTGGGTGAAGGGCGGTACCTGACATACAAGAACAGGTGCGATTTGATGATATCACTACAGAACAGTGTTGCTTAGTGGCTTTAAGAGCTTGGGACAAAGTTGAAGAGCCCAGGGGAAAAAATCCACTTCAGTTACAAAGCTTATAGAAGGGTCTAGAGAAACCTTCACTAATCTTTTTATAAAGATTAGTCTCAGCTATGAACAAAGTTGATCAGACCTTGATGCAAGACAGGTGTTTACAGAGACTTTCTGTAGGAAAATATAATACCAAGTATAAAAAAAAAATTATTAGACCATTAAAGACATAAGCAGCACCTATGGGCGAGTGGATAAGGGACATGACCAATGCTGGTTCTAATGTGCACTATACAATATAATAGACCAAGCTGTAGCTATAGATCTCTGATATCAAAATGTCCTGAGCTTCAGTTGTGGTCATTTGCAAAAAAGGCTGTGAACTAAGCCACTAAAGATCTCAGATCTCAAAATGATGGGGTTTTAATTGTGGAAAATATGGTCACTTGCAACAAAATCATGAACAAGGTATCTCATAAACCAGAAAGTAGGCCCAGCCTTCCAGGTCTGTGCAGGCGAAGTGGCAAGGGTTGCCGTTGGGCCAATGAGTGTAGGTCCAAAAGAAATATTCAAGGTAATTTCTTACTATGGAGAAACAGCCTTGGGGGCCTTGCTTGGGGCCTCACTGTACAAAGTGCAAGCCACTTCAGACAAGAGCAACTGAGAGACACTGGGTGATATTTAAAAAAAAAAACTGTAGAATTAAATCATCCTAAAATCTATAAGGATATGTTAACATCAGAATGGAACTCTCTGTGTCGAGGATGCTGATTTGTTTCTACTTCCACAAGAAATGAGAAGCTGTGGATCCCATCAAAACTGACAAAGCTCAGAGGTGAGCAGGGAAGGTCTCCTGAAAGACCCAAACAACACTTATTTCATTGAAAATGTCTGTTTCTAATTTCCCACTACACCCAACATAATTAATGCCTTAAAACAGAAGGGGAAAATGTAGTGATAATTCTGGAATTTTGGTTTCTTCAAAAACCACAAAAATATTGTAAGAATATGTTTTCATTTTAATCCAAGGTGTGGGATATGGGGCTGCTTCAGTTTGTCCACAGCAGCTGACTATGATTTGCCTCTTGCTCTAGCAAAGGTTTGGTTTTGCCAGCTGTAGATAGTAATTGCAGAATTTGTGACATTTGGAACTATGGGAACTTTTCAGAGGGTGTATAAATGCTAGGGCCCAGAGAGGCGGTGTGAGTGGTTGGTTGTTTGGGGGGAGGGGGGCTGGTTGGTAGTAGTTTGTTAGTAATCATGCTCAAAGAAGAAATTATATTCATATATTCTTTCCCTCTATCCTTCTTTCTCTCCTATCTAGTGACAGAGGGTAAAACCCAGGAAAAGAGGTGGGAAAAAAACCCCACAAAGTGGCAAAGGCTGGCTCTGCAGGGCCATGCTGAGTTCAAGAGCAGTGACCGCCTCAGAGCAAGTGGGGGATGCCTGTCTGCCTGCCTCTCTTCCCTTTTCTCCAAGAAATAATCAGGAAAAAGAGGAGAACTATTGACTGAGATGTCTTGGTGCTCATAACCTCTGTAATCCACCCCAGTGTCCACCCTACATATTATAAAGCTCAAACTACTACTGCGTTCATGATGGTAAGGGAGGTGGGATAAAACTCTACAGCACACTAAGTATGGAATTGTGTGGCCTAAGTAGTAAAAGATGGTGTGAGACCCTGTGTACACCACAGTGCACTCTGTACAGTGTCCGCCTCAAATGTGGGCAGTAATCAGCTGGTCATTTCAGAGCCAAAAGCTGAAAGCACAGGATAATTGCAGAGCCTCCTACTGCAGGAATGTGCATATTCTTTTTTTTTTTTTCTGTTTTGATTCTGTCATTCTTTTTTTTTTTTTATTAACTTGAGTATTTCTTATATACATTTCGAGTGTTATTACCTTTCCCGGGTTCCTGGCAAACATCCCCCTAATCCCTCCCCCTCCCCTTCTTTATGGGTGTTCCCCTCCCCATCCTCCCCCCATTGCCGCCCTCCCCCCAACAATCTAGTTCACTGGGGGTTCAGTCTTAGCAGGACCCAGGGCTTCCCCTTCCACTGGTGCTCTTACTAGGATATTCATTGCTACCTATGAGGTCAGAGTCCACGGTCAGTCCATGTATAGTCTATAGGTAGTGGCTTAGTCCCTGGAAGCTGTGGTTGCTTGGCATTGTTGTACATATGGGGTCTCGAGCCCCTTCAAGCTCTTCCAGTTCTTTCTCTGATTCCTTCAACAGGGGTCCTATTCTCAGTTCAGTGGTTTGCTGCTGGCATTCGCCTCTATATTTGCTGTATTCTAGCTGTGTCTCTCAGGAGCGATCTACATCCGGCTCCTGTCGGCCTGCACTTCTTTGCTTCATCTATCTTGTCTAATTGGATGGCTGTATATGTGTGGGCCACATGTGGGGGAGGCTCTGAATGGGTGTTCCTTCTGTGTCTGTTTTAATCTTTGCCTCTCTATTCCCTGCCAGGGGTATTCTTGTTCCCCTTTTAAAGAAGGAGTGAAGCATTCACATTTTGATCATCCGTCTTGAGTTTCATTTGTTCTAGGCATCTAGGGTAATTCAAGCATTTGGGCTAATAGCCACTTATCAATGAGTGCATACCATGTGTGTTTTTCTGTGATTGGGTTAGCTCACTCAGGATGATATTTTCCAGTTCCAACCATTTGCCTACGAATTTCACAAAGTCGTTGTTTTTGATAGCTGAGTAATATTCCATTGTGTAGATGTACCACATTTTCTGTATCCATTCCTCTGTTGAAGGGCATCTGGGTTCTTTCCAGCTTCTGGCTATTATAAATAAGGTTACGATGAACATAGTGGAGCACGTGTCTTTTTTATATGTTGGGGCATCTTGTGGGGATATGCCCAAGAGAGGTATAGCTGGATCCTCAGGCAGTTCAAGGTCCAATTTTCTGAGGAACCTCCAGACTGATTTCCAGAATGGTTGTAACAGTCTGCAATCCCACCAACAATGGAGGAGTGTTCCTCTTTCTCCGCATCCTCGCCAGCATCTGCTGTCATCTGAGTTTTTGATATTAGCCATTCTCACTGGTGTGAGGTGAAATCTCAGGGTTGTTTTGATTTGCATTTCCCTTATGACTAAAGATGTTGAACATTTCTTTAGGTGTTTCTCAGCCATTTGGCATTCCTCAGCTGTGAATTCTTTGTTTAGCTCTGAACCCCATTTTTAATAGGGTTATTTGTCTCCCTGCGGTCTAACTTCTTGAGTTCTTTGTATATTTTGGATATAAGGCCTCTATCTGTTGTAGAATTTGTAAAGATCTTTTCCCAATCTGTTGGTTGCCGTTTTGTCCTAACCACAGTGTCCTTTGCCTTACAGAAGCTTTGTAGTTTTATGAGATCCCATTTGTCGATTCTTGATCTTAGAGCATAAGCCATTGGTGTTTTGTTCAGGAAATTTTCCCCAGTGCCCATGTGTTCGAGACTCTTCCCCACTTTTTCTTCTATTAGTTTGAGTGTATCTGGTTTGATGTGGAGGTCCTTGATCCACTTGGACCTAAGCTTTGTACAGGGTAATAAGCATGGATCGATCTGCATTCTTCTACATGTTGACCTCCAGAATAACCAGCACCATTTGCTGAAAATGCTGTCTTTTTTCCATTTGATGGTTTTGGCACCTTTGTCAAAAATCAAGTGCCCATAGGTGTGTGGGTTCATTTCTGGGTCTTCAATTCTGTTCCATTGGTCTATCTGTCTGTCTCTGTACCAATACCATGCAGTTTTTATCACTATTGCTCTGTAATACTGCTTGAGTTCAGGGATAGTGATTCCCCCTGAAGTGCTTTTATTGTTGAGGATAGTTTTAGCTATCCTGGGTTTTTTGTTATTCCAGATGAATTTGCAAATTGTTCTGTCTAGCTCTTTGAAGAATTGGATTGGTATTTTGATGGGGATTGCATTGAATCTGTAGATCGCTTTTGGTAAAATGGCCATTTTTACTATATTAATCCTGCCAATCCATGAGCATGGGAGATCTTTCCATCTTCTGAGGTCTTCTTCAATTTCTTTCTTCAGAGTCTTGAAGTTCTTATTGTACAAATCTTTTACTTGCTTGGTTAAAGTCACACCAAGGTACTTTATATTATTTGGGTCTATTATGAAGGGTGTCGTTTCCCTAATTTCTTTCTCGGCTTGTTTCTCTTTTGTGTAGAGGAAGGCTACTGATTTATTTGAGTTAATTTTATACCCAGCCACTTTGCTGAAGTTGTTTATCAGCTTTAGTAGTTCTCTGGTGGAACTTTTGGGATCACTTAAATATACTATCATATCATCTGCAAATAGTGATATTTTGACTTCTTCTTTTCCGATCTGTATCCCCTTGACCTCCTTTTGTTGTCTGATTGCTCTGGCTAGAACTTCAAGAACTATATTGAATAAGTAGGGAGAGAGTGGGCAGCCTTGTCTAGTCCTTGATTTTAGTGGGATTGCTTCAAGTTTCTCTCCATTTAGTTTAATGTTAGCAACTGGTTTGCTGTATATGGCTTTTACTATGTTTAGGTATGGGCCTTGAATTCCTATTCTTTCCAGGACTTTTATCATGAAGGGGTGTTGAATTTTGTCAAATGCTTTCTCAGCATCTAATGAAATGATCATGTAGTTTTGTTCTTTCAGTTTGTTTATATAATGGATCACGTTGATGGTTTTCCGTATATTAAACCATCCCTGCATGCCTGGGATGAAGCCTACTTGATCATGGTGGATGATTGTTTTGATGTGCTCTTGGATTTGGTTTGCCAGAATTTTATTGAGTATTTTTGCGTCGATATTCATAAGGGAAATTGGTCTGAAGTTCTCTTTCTTTGTTGGGTCTTTGTGGGGTTTAGGTATAAGAGTAGCTGTGGCTTCATAGAAGGAATTCGGTAGTGCTCCATCTGTTTCAATTTTGTGGAATAGTTTGGATAGTATTGGCATGAGGTCTTCTATGAAGGTTTGATAGAATTCTGCACTAAACCCGTCTGGACCTGGGCTCTTTTTGGTTGGGGGACCTTTAATGACTGCTTCTATTTCCTTAGGAGTTATGGGGTTGTTTAACTGGTTTATCTGTTCCTGATTTAACTTCGGTACCTAGTATTGTCCATTTCCTGCAGATTTTCAAGTTTTGTTGAATATAGGCTTTTATAGTAAGATCTGATGATTTTTTGAATTTTCTCTGAATCTGTAGTTATGTCTCCCTTTTCATTTCTGATTTTGTTAATTTGGACACACTCTCTGTGTCCTCTCGTTAGTCTAGCTAAGGGTTTATCTATCTTGTTGATTTTCTCAAAGAACCAACTTTTGGTTCTGTTGATTCTTTCTATGGTCCTTTTTGTTTCTACTTGGTTGATTTCAGCTCTGAGTTTGATTATTTCTTGCCTTCTACTCCTCCTGGGTGTATTTGCTTCTTTTTGTTCTAGAGCTTTTAGGTGTGCTGTCAAGCTGCTGACATATGCTCTTTCCTGTTTCTTTCTGCAGGCACTCAGCGCTATGAGTTTTCCTCTTAGCACAGCTTTCATTGTGTCCCAGAAGTTTCAGTATGTTGTACCTTCATTTTCATTAAATTCTAAAAAGTCTTTAAGTTCTTTCTTTATTTCTTCCTTGACCAGGTTATCATTGAGTAGAGCATTGTTCAATTTCCACGTATATGTGGGCATTCTTCCCTTATTATTATTGAAGACCAGTTTTAGGCCGTGGTGGTCTGATAGCACGCATGGGATTATTTCTATCTTTCTGTACCTGTTGAGGCCCGATTTTTGACAATTATATGGTCAGTTTTGGAGAAAGTACCATGAGGAGCTGAAAAGAAGGTATATCCTTGTGCTTTAGGATAGAATGTTCTATAAATATCTGTTAAGTCCATTTGGATCATGACTTCTCTTAGTCTGTCTACGTCTTTGTTTAATTTCTGTTTCCATGATCTGTCCATTGATGAGAGTGGGGTGTTGAAATCTCCTACTATTATTGTGTAAGGTGCAATGTGTGTTTTGAGCTTTAGTAAGGTTTCTTTTATGTATGTAGGTGCCCTTGTATTTGGGGCATAGATATTTAGGATTGAGAGTTCATCTTGGTGGATTTTTCCTTTGATGAATATGAAGTGTCCTTCCTTATCTTTTTTGATGAATTTCAGTTGAAAATTGATTTTATTTGATATTAGAATGGCTACTCCAGCTTACTTCTTCCAACCATTTGCTTAGAAAGTTGTTTTCCAGCCTTTCACTCTGAGGTAGTGTCTGTCTTTTTCTCTGAGGTGTGTTTCCTGTAGGCAGCAGAATGTAGGGTCCTCGTTGAGTATCCAGTTTGTTAATCTATGTCTTTTTATTGGGGAGTTGAAGCCATTGATGTTGAGAGATATTAAGGAATAGTGATTATTGCTTCCTGTTATATTCATATTTGGATGTGAGGTTATGTTTGTGTGCTTTTCTTCTCTTTGTTTTGTTGCCAAGACGATTAGTTTCTTGCTTCTTCTAGGGTATAGCTTGCCTCCTCATGTTGGGCTTTACCATTTATTATCCTTTGTAGTGCTGGATTTGTAGAAAGATATTGTATAAATTTGGTTTTGTCATGGAATATCTTGGTTTCTCCATTTATGTTAATTGAGAGTTTTGCAGGATACAGTAACCTGGGCTGGCATTTGTGTTCTCTTAGGGTCTGTATGACATCTGTCCAGGATCTTCTGGCTTTCATAGTTTCTGGCGAAAAGTCTGGTGTGATTCTGATAGGTCTACCTTTATATGTTACTTGACCTTTTTCCCTTACTGCTTTTAATATTCTTTCTTTATTTTGTGCGTTTGGTGTTTTGACTATTATGTGACGGGAGGTGTTTCTTTTCTGGTCCAATCTATTTGGAGTTCTGTAGGCTTCTTGTATGCCTATGGGTATCTCTTTTTTTAGGTTAGGGAAGTTATCTTCTATGATTTTGTTGAAGATATTTACTGGTCCTTTGAGCTGGGAGTCTTCACTCTCTTCTATACCTATTATCCTTAGGTTTGATCTTCTCATTGAGTCCTGGACTTCCTGTATGTTTTGGACCAGTAGCTTTTTCCACTTTACATTATCTTTGACAGTTGAGTCAATGATTTCTATGGAATCTTCTGCTCCTGAGATTCTCTCTTCCATCTCTTGTATTTTGTTGGTGAAGCTCGTATCTACAGCTCCTTGTCTCTTCTTTTGGTTTTCTATATCCAGGGTTGTTTCCATGTGTTCTTTCTTGATTGCTTCTATTTCCATTTTTAATTCCTTCAACTGTTTGATTGTGTTTTCCTGGAATTCTTTCAGGGATTTTTGTGACTCCTCTCTATGGGCTTCTACTTGTTTATTTATGTTTTCCTGGAATTCTTTCAGGGATTTTTGTGACTCCTCTCTATGGGCTTCTACTTGTTTATTTATGTTTTCCTGGAATTCTTTCAGGGATTTTTGCGATTCCTCTCTGTAGGCTTCTACTTGTTCTCTAAGGGAGTTCTTCACGTCTTTCTTGAAGTCCTCCAGCATCATGATCAAATATGATTTTGAAACTAGATCTTGCTTTTCTGGTGTGTTTGGATATTCCATGTTTGCTTTGGTGGGAGAATTGGGCTCCGATGATGCCATGTAGTCTTGGTTTCTGTTGCTTGGGTTCCTGTGCTTGCCTCTCGCCATCAGATTATCTCTAGTGTTACTTTGTTCTGCTATTCCTGACAGTGGCTAGCCTGTGTGTCAGGAGTGCTGTAGACCTGTTTTCCTGTTTTCTTTCAGCCAGTTATGGGGACAGAGTGTTCTGCTTTCGGGCGTGTAGTTTTTCCTATCTACAGGTCTTCAGCTGTTCCTGTGGGCCTCTGTCTTGAGTTCACCAGGCAGGTCACTTCCAGCAGAAAAGTTGGTCTTACTTGTGGTTCCGAGGCTCAACTTTGCTCGCGGGGTGCTGCCTACGAGCTCTCCGTGGGGGCAGCAACCAGGAAGATCTGTGCCGCCCTTTCCGGGAGCTTCCGTGCACCAGGGTCCCAGATGGCGTTTGGTGTTTTCCTCTGGCGTCAAAGATGTGTGCAGAGTGCAGTCTCTTCTGGTTTCCCAGGCGTGTCTGCCTCTCTGAAGGTTTAGCTCTCCCTCCCACGGGATTTGGGTGCAGAGAACTGTTTATCTGGTCGGTCCCTTCAAGTTCTGGCGGTGTCTCAGACGCAGTGGATCTGCTGCTCCTGGGCCCTCCTCTACGGGGACCCAGAGGCCGTATACAGTTTCCTCTTGGACCAGGGATGTGAGCAGGGGTGGGCAGTGTTGGTGGTCTCTTCCACTCTGCAGCCTCGGGAGTGCCCACCTGACCAGGCAGTGAGGTCTCTCTCCCACGGGGTTTGGGAGCAGAGAGCTGCTGCGGGCAGGGATCCGCCGGTTTGGGACTCCCCCTGCTAAATACTGGAAGTGCCCGGTCCTAGAGGAATTTTGCCTCTGTGAGTCCTGAGTTCACCAGGCAGGTCGCTCGCAGCAGAAAAGTTGGTCTTACCTGTGGTCCCGAGGCTCAAGTTTGCTCGTGGGGTGCTGCCTACGAGCTCTCCGCGGCGGCAGCAACCAGGAAGATCTGCCGAATGTGCATATTCTTAACACCCAGGTAAGCAAGCCTCGACCAAAATCTACCCAGAATGTCTCTGTATTAAAGGGGACTGAGCCACTAACAACACAGAACATGAGGATAAATATGAAATTTCTTTTTCTAACCACAGACTTAGTTACTGTTTTTAGCTTAAGGTACATCTGTTTATCTCTACATGTATGCCATGTGCTGTATTTAATCGTTTATGTTTTATATGTCTATATATTTCAAATAATATAATATAGCCTCATGGTCTATCACTTGACACAAGACCTAGAGCATGGACAATTTATAAGTAAAAAATTTTTCCTCCATCACCTCTGTACAGCCTGCTATCTTGAATCACATATCATTCATTGATTTATCATTGATTTGTGTTCAAGATATAATTTAATATAAATATACTTTCAAAGTATGTCATTTAAAGTTTAAGAATTAATATTTTTGTTTTAACACATTAGAAAAATAAGATAGGGTCTCCAGCATAGCCTGGCTACACAGCCAAGGTTGACCTTGGACTTTTGATTCTCCTGCCTCCATCTCTGATCCGGAATAGGCCTTTGTTACCATTCCTGATTTATGTAACACTCGGGATCAAACCCGGGACCTCAGCATGCCAGGCAAGCACTCTACCAACTGAGCTGTTCCCAGACACATCCCCATTACTAATTTAAAGGAAAAAGCATACCACATCAGATTCAGAAAATCATTTGATTTATAAACTCTCAATAACTTGGAGCAGAAAGAAGATATTCCTCACATAATTTAAAATTTTTTGAAACTATGGTATCACACTTAGTAGGAAAACATTAAAAACACAGGATTTAAAAAAAATTAAAAGTCCATTATTACCACTTCATCCAACATCACTGTGGTATTCCTAAATAGACAGTACACACCCCCAGAAAGGCAAAAGGAAGGGCAGGGAGGAAGAAGATTTACAGCTACAATGTATATTTTTTATTCTAAGTTAACATTTAAAAAAGAAACGTTTAACACAACAGCTAGATAAATAAGCAGGGGTCATCTACTTGCACCCCAGCAGTGAGGAATTAGACAACATTAAGAAACATGATCTATTAAAACACCAAAGAGACTGCACTCTGTGCACATCCAGATGCCAGAGGAAAACACCAAGCGCCATCTGGAACCCTGGTGCACGGAGGCTCCCGGAAAGAGCGGCGCAGATCTTCCCGGTTGCTGCCGCCGCGGAGAGGACTAAGGCAGTACCCCACGAGCAAACTTAAGCCTTGGAACCGCAGGTAGGACCAACTTTTCCCCTGCAAGAAGCCTGCCTGGAGAACTCGGGACACGCAGAGGCAAAATTCCTCTAGGACCGGGCACTTCCTGTGTTTACCGGAAGTCCCACACCCGCGGATCCCGGCCCGCAGCAGCTCTCTGCTCCCAAACCCCGTGGGAGAGAGACCTCACCGCCTGATCAGGTGGGCACTCCTGAGGCTGCAGAGCGGAGGAGACCACCAACACTGCCCACCCCTGCCCACATCCCTGGCCCAAGAGGCAACTGTATAAGGCCTCTGGGTGCCCGTAGGGGAGGGCCTAGGAGCGGCAGGACCCCTGCGCCTGAGACACCGCCGGAACCTGAAGGAAACAGACCGGATAAACAGTTCTCTGCACCCAAATCCCATGGGAGGGAGAGCTAAACCTTCAGAGAGGCAGACACGCCTGGGAAACCAGAAGAGACTGCACTCTGTGCACATCCAGACGCCAGAGGAAAACACCAAACATCATCTGGAACCCTGGTGCATGGAGGCTCCCGGAAAGAGCGGCGCAGATCTTCCCAGTTGCTGCCGCCGCGGAGAGGACTTAGGCAGTACCCCACGAGCAAACTTGAGCCTTGGAACCACAGGTAGGACCAACTTTTCCCCTGCAAGAAACCTGCCTGGTGAACTCAAGACACAGGCCCACAGGAACAGCTGAAGACCTGTAGAGAGGAAAAACTACACGCCCGAAAGCAGAACACTCTGTCCCCATAACTGGCTGAAAGAAAACAGGAAAACAGGTCTACAGCACTCCTGACACACAGGCTTATAGGACAGTCTAGCCACGGTCAGAAATAGCAGAACAAAGTAACACTAGAGATAATCTGATGGCGAGAGGCAAGCGCAGGAACCCAAGCAACAGAAAGCAAGACTACATGGCATCATCGGAGCCCAATTCTCCCACCAAAGCAAACACGGAATATCCAAACACACCAGAAAAGCAAGATCTAGTTTCAAAATCATATTTGATCATGATGCTGGAGGACTTCAAGAAAGACATAAAGAACTCCCTTAGAGAACAAGTAGAAGCCTACAGAGAGGAATCGCAAAAATCCCTGAAAGAATTCCAGGAAAACACAATCAAACAGTTGAAGGAATTAAAAATGGAAATAGAAGCAATCAAGAAAGAACACATGGAAACAACCCTGGACATAGAAAATCAAAAGAAAAGACAAGGAGCTGTAGATACAAGCTTCACCAACAGAATACAAGAGATGGAAGAGAGAATCTCGGGAGCAGAAGATTCCATAGAAATCATTGACTTAACTGTCAAAGATAATGTAAAGTGGAAAAAGCTACTGGTCCAAAACATACAGGAAATCCAGGACTCAATGAGAAGATCAAACCTAAGGATAATAGGTATAGAAGAGAGTGAAGACTCCCAGCTCAAAGGACCAGTAAATATCTTCAACAAAATCATAGAAGATAACTTCCCTAACCTAAAAAAAGAGATACCCATAGGCATACAAGAAGCCTACAGAACTCCAAATAGATTGGACCAGAAAAGAAACACCTCCCGTCACATAATTGTCAAAACACCAAACGCACAAAATAAAGAAAGAATATTAAAAGCAGTAAGGGAAAAAGGTCAAGTAACATATAAAGGCAGACCTATCAGAATCACACCAGACTTTTCGCCAGAAACTATGAAGGCCAGAAGATCCTGGACAGATGTCATACAGACCCTAAGAGAACACAAATGCCAGCCCAGGTTACTGTATCCTGCAAAACTCTCAATTAACATAAATGGAGAAACCAAGATATTCCATGACAAAACCAAATTTACACAATATCTTTCTACAAATCCAGCACTACAAAGGATAATAAAGGGTAAAGCCCAACATAAGGAGGCAAGCTATACCCTAGAAGAAGCAAGAAACTAATCGTCTTGGCAACAAAACAAAGAGAATGAAAGCACACAAACATAACCTCACATCCAAATATGAATATAACTGGAAGCAATAATCACTATTCCTTAATATCTCTCAACATCAATGGCCTCAACTCCCCAATAAAAAGACATAGATTAACAAACTGGATACGCAATGAGGACCCTGCATTCTGCTGCCTACAGGAAACACACCTCAGAGACAAAGACAGACACTACCTCAGAGTGAAAGGCTGGAAAACAACTTTCCAAGCAAATGGTCAGAAGAAGCAAGCTGGAGTAGCCATTCTAATATCAAATAAAATCAATTTTCAATTAAAAGTCATCAAAAAAAGATAAGGAAGGACACTTCATATTCATCAAAGGAAAAATCCACCAAGATGAACTCTCAATCCTCATCTTCGATTGGTTTATATACAAGTGTGCAATTTCTAGGCTTGAAAGTAAAATGATGCTATCTGGTGCTGGATAGAGGAGCCTTATTTTTTATTATGGCAGCTTGCTATTTTTGTAACATGGTGATTTGGTTGAACACAATAAAGTACAGTAGTAACTGATCTCCCCCTCTTCCTGGATGAGTGAGGAGATGATTAAATGTTGATATCAGCACCCATGAGCATATTCAGATGAGCTTCTGCTTCTGTTGAAAAGGATGCTGTGTTTGATTGTGGTCCGAAGCTTTGAAGCACTACTTGGCATCTCCTTCCTTGGAGGTCTCACTGTTTAAACATAACAGATTTGATAGCTTGTTGGTAAGGTGAGGTCCAGCTTGTCTCCACTAGGTCATCTTCATGTGAATCCGGTGGTTATACGGTTTTGTTCTAGGGATATTTCATTTTTTTAATAACGGTTTTAGCTGACATTCATGGAGAGAATGAATCCTTAGAAGTGTGCCACTAGTGAAAGGAAATCCTGTCTAGAGTATGTTTCTTTACAAAGCTGTGTCACACCATCCTTTGGGCCCTCTGCTGGAAAAGTAGAATCAAGTCTCAAATAATGCCTTTTAAATTGTATCCTCTAGTATTATAGATGTAGGACAGTACTGTATCATACCTCTGTGGATGTAAAATAGCTTGTACCTGCTTTATGATACGTAGTAGTGACCGTGCTTTATCAGAGCTGTTTTTAATGATGTTGCTCAGAATGTTTTCTTTCCAGATGATGATTGAGAAGCTAATTTTAAAAAAAAAAATGGTGCCAGGTACCACAAGAGTAACAGAACTGTGCTGTTTTCTCGGCTTTTGTTTTTTTACTTTTTTTTTTTAATGGAGTGTGCTGGATGTCTCTACAGTTTTGTTCAGATGACTGCAGAACCTGGAAAAGCTGTTGCTGCTGTTGATGCATAACACACTGCTATTATTGGTCTTTTTATATAAATATAAATATATATATACAGATATATAATTTGAATTTTTTGAAACTTTACCTGTGCTGTCAACTTTCGAAAAAAGTATCCCCGTTTACTGTGTTGAGTTGGCACTGTACAGAAATTAACAGCCATATTGGTCTAGAAATGTTGAACTTAAGTTTTTTCCATTTGTACAGGGGTAACACACTGTATTAAATATGTAAGGTCTTATATACGTGGGTTTGATTAAAAAAACTAATAAAGTATTCTCTAAATTAAAAAAAAAAGAAATACTCAAGTTAATAAAAAGGAAAAAAAGAAAAGTATCCCTAAAATATACTGAATTATTTAAGAAATATGCCATTTTTAATAATGATGACAAAATTGCCTAATACAGTACTTTATGTGTGTATTAATGGATGACCTCCAAAATCCTACATATATGAAATGCAAGCAAGGTAAATTTACTTTATGACAACATTGACTATGATAATTGTGGTTTGTTTTGGATTAAAGAAGAAAGTACTTTAAAAAAAAAGAAACATGATCTATTAAAACACCAAAGTATCAATTAACCAGAAATAAATATGTTTAAATATATGCAAGACTCAAGTGGAACCATATTTTAAAGATGTAAGACTCAGTCAGTAGCTTGAGAGGGCTATCTGATTCGTGATAAGGAGACTCAACCATTTAAAGGTGGCACATTCTCTAAAATGGTGTGAAAGTGAACGCCATTCCCAAGAAGGCTGCTCAGAGACTGTGAGAGGCTGATCTGAAAGTTCACAAGAAAACACAGCCAAGACTCTTCCAAGTGAGAGAAAATGAAAGGGGCCTTGAGCAAAAGAGACATAAAGATGAGAAGAACTCATTGAGACAAAACATCGGAACTGGACACACACACACACACACACACACACACACACACACACACACACACACACAATGTCTGACAGGCACACGAACACTGAAAACTGAGGATTTGTTTCACATCACAGCAAAACTAGTTTCAGACAGATCAAGGACTTAGTGTCAGAAGCAAAACTTTAACGTCTATAGAGATAAATATGTCTTCAAAATTATTTCTGGTCTTAAGAGTGGAAAAAAGAAACAAAGGTGCTTATCATAAAATAAAACCCTAAAGTCAGCCGGGCTCAAAGTCTATAGAACTTGGGGAATGGGCAGGAGGCTTGGAGGGGCACACTACAGTTTCAGGGTATATGTAATGCATTTATCCAGCATGAGAAACAAAGACATGACAGAATTAGAACTTGAAAAATGAGCTTTATTATCTCTACCATAACTCATGTGCTTTATCTGCACATAACATTTTTATTTGCAAATTTTTATAATAAAAATAAATGAGCCTGGCTTTTAAAAGAACATCTGGGGGTTGGGGATTTAGCTCAGTGGTAGAGCGCTTGCCTAGGAAGCGCAAGGCCCTGGATTCGGTCCCCAGCTCCGAAAAAAAGAACCAAAAAAAAAAAAAATCTGATCATCCGAAGCATCTAAACCATCCAAATGTGGTTCATCTTTCTATCTTAACGAACTGAAGACACAGTCACAAAGTAGGGCAGGTACCAAATGATTGGTTCCTAAAATGTCAAAAAGATAGGGACATAGAGCTCATGTTCGGTACCCAGCACCCAGGTCAGGAAGCTCACATTGACGTAACTCAAACTCCAGGGGATCCAACGCCTCTTCTGTCCTCTACAGACACCTTCTCAAATGTGAACACCCACACAATTAAAAATAAAAAAGTATGCAAAGAGTTCCTATAACAAGAAGGAAATGTGGAAATGTAACCAAAGAAGACAACGAAGATCGACCATAAAACATGGGTGGCTCTCTTTCTCTCTCTCTCTCTCTCTCTCTCTCTCTCTCTCTCTCTCTCTCTCTCTCTATCTCTCTCTCTCTCTTTCAAGTGAAAATTGATTTTTGACAAAAAAAAAAAAAGCCAAAACCATGCAATGGAAACAAATGGTGCTGGTCTAATAGGATGTCTGCATGTAGAAAAATCCAAATAGACCTGTATTTATCACCCTGTACAAAACTAAAGTCCAAGTGGAACAAAGGCACTAAATCTAATAGAAAAGAAAGTGGGAATAGCCTTGAAGTCATTGGGACAGGAGACAACTTCCTGAACAGAAAACCAATGGATCAGACACTAAGATCAACAATTGATAAATGGGACCTCATGAAACTGAAAAGCTTCTTCTGTAAGGCAAAGCACACTGTCAAGAGGACAAAAACAATTAATAATGGGGTACACGGCTAAACACAGAATTCTCAACAGAGGAATCTCTAATGGCTGAGAAACACTTAAAAGAAATGTTCAAAATCCTTAGTTATCAAGGAAATTCAAGCAAAACAACCCTGAGATTCTACCTTACATCCATAAGAATGGCTAAAATAAAAAACTCAAGGGACAGCACATGCTGGTGAGGATGTGGAGCAAGGAGAACACTTCTGTATTGCTGGTGGGAGTGCAAACTTACACAACCACTCTGGAAATCAATTGGCAGTTTCTCAGGAAACTTGAAACACTTCTACCTCAAGTCCCAGTTATACCACTCCTGGCATATACCCCAAAAATGTCCCATCGTCCCACAAGGACAGCTGTTCAACAGCTATTCATAATAGCCAGAAACTTGAAGCAACCTAGATGTTTCTCAGCTAAAGAATGGATTAAAAGAATATAGTATATCTACACAATGGAACACTATCAAGCCATTAAAAAAACATGAATTTTGCAGGCAAGTGGATGGAACTAGAAAATACACTGAGTAAGGTAACCCAGGCCCCAAAGGACATGTATGGTATGTCCTCACTTATAAGTGGATATTAGCAATGAAGTACCCGATAACCACACTACAATCCACAGACCCGAAGAAGCCAAATAACAAGGGCCCAAAGGGAGGATGGTTGAATCTTTCTCAGAAGGGGAAATAAAATATATATCTGAGGTGGATAAAGGGAGAGAACTGGTAGGAAAGGAGATGGGGAAGGGGAGAAAGGCAGAGGGAGATCAGGTGTAGGAAGAGCAGGGGAGAGAGAATGGAAATCGGTGTGGGGTTGGGCATCTCTAGGATGTGCCACAGACCTGGTACTGGGAGAGGCCACAGGGTGTCTTTGGAGACAACTCTAGCTGAGACTCCTAGCAGTAGGGGATATGGATCCTGAAGTGACCACGTCCTGTAGTCATGCAGGAATCCTAGTGGAGGGATAAGGGCACCAAGTCACCCACAAAACCTTTGACCCAAAATGTGTCCTGCCTACAAGATATACAGGAGCAAAGACAGAGCGAAGATAGGAATATGCCAACCAATGACTGGCCCAACTTGAGACCCATCCCATGGGCAAAAACCAATCCCTGACACTATTAATGATACCCTGTTATGCTCAGACAGGAGCCAAGCATAACTGTCTTCCGCGAGGCTCCACCTAGCAACCAATGGAAAGAGATGCAGAGACTCACAGCCAAACATTAGACAGAGCTCAGGGAATCTTGAGGCAGAGTTGAAGAAGGACTGAGGGACTCAAAGAGGACAGGGCCTCTACAGGAAGACCAACAAAGTTAACTAACCTGGACCCTTGGGAGCACCCGGAGACTGACCCACCAACCAAAGAACATGCATGGGCTAGACCTAGGCCTCCTGGAGCACGAGCTGTCCCTGAATCTGTTGCTTGCCTGTGGATCCTATTCCCTTAACTGAGCTACCTTGTCTGGCCTCAGTGGAGAGAATGAGCCCAGTCCTATTGTAACTTGATGTGCATGGGGGGTACATATACCCAGGGGGGACAGGGGAGAGGGAATGAGGGAAAGATCTGTGTGAGGGGGGAGTGGGATGAGAGGGAACTGATATTGGGATGTAAAGTGGATAAATTGATTAATGGAAAAAATCTTCTAAAAATTTTTTATATAGGCTCTTTGTTGAGTGAGCATATTTTAAAATATTAATAGCAACACGAATGTAACAATCATTTGACTTCCTGAATGACAAGGGAAATGCAAATTAAGTTCATTATAAACCCATATATACTTGGCTAAAAGATATAAATCTGGTAATGCCAGAACACAGGTGAGCAAGATTTCCTAAGCATTGTCACTAAGAATATGAAGTGGCTCAAGTCCTCTGAAAGGCTGTACCATAAGAACTCATAATGTGGATTGCTACCCACTAAATCCAGTCACTGGAAGAAACTAGAAGCAGTTTTATTCATGTAGTGCAGATGACATATTCACATAAATCATAGGAACAATATTCAATAAATTCAGATAAATTTAGTTTCATGCCCAACATGGGTAGAGGGTTGGCACTGTAGCTCAATGGTAGAGTACTCACCTGGCATGCCAAAAAAAATAGATAGATAGATAGATAGATAGATAGATAGATAGATAGATAGATAGATAGATAGATAGATAGATAGATAGACAGACAGACATTGATTGATTCAACATAATAAAATCAGTCAAGTCCCAAAAAACCATGAAGGTATTCTTTAACTTAATATAAACTCAAATAAAAAATATAAGATTATGATAAAGACTGTATCAAAATTAAATTGTTATCAAACTAAAGCCCTGACCTCACTGTGAACTAAGCAGCAGAAACCTCAGTGGTTCCTGGGACGTGACCAGCAATCTGCTTCACTTAGTTTGCCTGATAACTAGAATTACACATCCCATTATGATCAGAGGAAACACCAATGGATACAGCTAACAGTGCCCAGTGGAGGCCTTCGACCACATCCCCTGTGTATTCACTAGGACAGTTTGCCTGCTCGTTTGGTATCAAGATCACACTTGGCCATAAACAGCCTTGAGAGACCAGACGATGAGTAATGTGAGGGCCATTACCCTAAAAAGGCGCCTTCTGGAAGATACCCACATCATCTGGCGTGCTGCATCAAGTACAGTGCCCATCTTTGGCCGTCTCTGAGTGAATAGGGACAGTCACACATTCACTCTGAGGTCACTTTCAAGCCCAGCAAAGGAATCCCTTTAGCTACTAAATTAGAAGTCTGCGGAGCTTGGCAGCCTTTCCCTGTGGGAAATCTCCTGAGCAGTGACTAGAATAACTATTCCCAAGGACTGTGTGCCCTGTTGTCATGATACAGTCCAACACTCTGTCAAAGTCCCTCAGACAAACTAACTGGGTGTGGGCTTCACCTCCCAAACACATCGGAGTGTCCTGAGGATGAAGCACTATTTTAGACTGTCACGTATTTAATACCCATAGTAGTTAGACACAGCCAATCAACATGCTGCCCTAAATCCTACAATGGCTAGCATTTCTATTCTATTATGGCAGTAGGAGCTAGAAAACCTGCAAGTTAAATATAAAGACATCAATGCTTTAGGTGGTTAAGTTCTGGTCTTGCGTGACTGATGCACATGTATAAAGAGTGCACATAAAACAACTGTCTCCCGCCTTTGAAAAAGAGAAGTAGGTGAGCTAGAGGGGACAGATGGCTTGGTGGGTGAGGGGCTTGCTAAGCACACACTGAGTTTGAAGCCTTAGTGTCCATGTGAAAAGCCAGGCATGACCATGTGTTCTGATACCCGAACGTTGAAGAGCAGAGACTGGCAGACCCCAGGAGTCCGGTGACTAGCATAGCTGAAAGAGCAAGCTTCCGGTTCAGAGAAACACTGTCACAGGAAGAAGGCAGAGAGCCATAGAGGAAGTCACCCAACTCGTTCCTATACACTGCACAAGCACAGCGAGATGTGTACACACCCACAGTCTCATGTCCATGCCCCTACACACGGGTAAGGGGGAGAGGGAGGAAAGTAAACACTAGTAAGACAGCTTTAGACAGTAAAGTCTGTATCCTTCAACTGCCACAAACATCACAGCCATGCTCCACTTGTCAACGACAGAAATCAAGACACTGGTGAACACAACGTACTTTTCATACAACTATGGAAGTGAGAACAGAGCCAAGTGTGGACAAACAGCTTACAATGAGGACATCCAAACCCATGAAATATCTCAGATCAATATGTCAAAGTTATTAGATGCGTGATTCATGATATACAACAGCCAAAATGAAAATGTATTTATTTCATAAGATATATTCTATGATAAACTCAATTCAAAAAAGACATGGGGCTGGGAGGATATAGTTCAATGGTAAAGTGTTTACCCCGGACATGTGAGGCTCGAGTTTCAATCCTAGCACCACAATCTACATACATATCTAGAGATACAGAGTAATTAGAAAGCTTCCTCCCTCGGCTCAGGGGAGGAGATTAGAGGACAAGTTTAAGGACTTGATCCTTACCACTGCAGAAATAAACAAATCACAAGAGAAGATGCATGCAGTGTCAAAAATACCAAGAAAGAATGATTCTGTAGCAAGCATCCTGATATACTGGAGATTATATATATATATATATATATATATATATATATATATATATATATATTCGCACAGGTACAATGAACAGGATGCAAAGTGAATAAGTTAAAAAATAAAATTAATAAAAAATATGTTCACAAAGAAGAGTTATTCATAAGGAGAATTTTCATAACATAACATGGTATATATACCATTAACACATATATACATGTAGATCATCCTATCCTATAGGAATATATGAGTAATGTCTATATCCATAGAACCACAGTAAATACATATAAATGTTAAAACAAAAGTTAACACATTTTCTAATAAGTGGAACCTAGCAGTCATCACATTTAAAAACTTATAAAAACTATAGTCAATAAATAAAAACAATGAATTTGGCTGACGGATATAGCTGTTTTGCTTCCTAGAAACTATCCAACAACTACAAAAAATAAAGTCTTGATAGCCTTTTAAGTCTGAAATGAGACACTCGTAGGAGTAGGAAAACATGCAAACATGATTTAAATCCACAAGAACAACTCGGCCAAAATGAGCACAGGCTTTAAAAATAGACCTGCTGGTCAAGTGTCCCATTGGAAAGGTAAATATTTGGGGATGGTCTGTTTAAAACAGAACAGCACTCTCATAGCACTGAAGCACACTTTTCAGAATTATTCTTAAATTATTTAGAAAATATGACCATTTTTAAACTTTACTTTATGAAAATGAGCCCGTTCTCCTACCCACTCTCCTCGCAGGCACAGCATCTCTCTTCTCTGGTGTTGCTTTATCTGATCAGTCCTCTATGTTAAAGTCAATAACTGAATCAGAATTCCGGGGGCCTCTCTGGAAATAGTCTACGGATGCAGGAGAACATCTGAAATCACCTAGCCCAGTCTGCCTTCCTGTGGAATCTGACACACCCAGTCAGGAAGCTATTGGAAGTAAACGGTTGAAACATGGTGTGGGATTTTAGGTGGTCTAATTCAGTATGTATCATTTTATAGCATTTTTTAAAATCTAGTAAAAATCTCAATCATAAAGATCTCAAAAGACCCAAATGCCGCGGGAAAGAGAGCTGAACACCCAGGAGTGCAGACATTCTGAGACCACAGGACAGACTGCCACCTCTGCACACCTCTGCCCACAGCCCCGGTCGAAGGGGAAACTGCACAGTGCCTCTGGACACAGGAATATAGGAAGACATCCGCCAATACCCACAGTTCTGGTCTGTGCCCGGGACCAAACTGAACCAACCAAACAGCTCCCTGCACCCAAATCCCGTTGGGGAGAGAGCTGGACCCTCAGAAGTGTGAATACTCCTGAGAAGTCAGAAGAGACCACCCTCTGCCCACAATCCAGACCCAAGAGGGAACCTCATAGTGCCAACTGTGCCCACTGAGTGCAAAGACAAAGGAGCAATCAGGGGCAGGACTCTTCAATCCCTGCCCGCGCCTAGGGCTGTAAGACAGTCTCCAGGAGCACCAACCACCTGAGATCAGAGGTAAGACCCACTTTTCTGCTACCAAGTGACGTGCCTGATGGATTCAGGACACACAGAGGCAGAAGTCCTCTGGGTCAAGGCACTTCCTGTTTCTGGCTCTGCCCAGAAGTGAACTGTTCCCTGCACCTAAATCCTGTGGGGAAGAGAGCTGAACACCCAGGAATGCAGACATCTGAGACTGTAGGACAGACTGCCACTTCTGCACACCTCTGCCCACAGCCCCAGTCCAAGGGGAAACTGCACAGTGCCTCTGGACACAGGGATATAGGAACAGACAGCCGCCGGTACCCAGGGTTCTGGTCTGAGCCCAGGACTGAACTGAACTGGCCAAACAGCTCCCTGCACCCAAATTCTGTGGGGGAGAGAGCTGGACCTTCAGAAGTGTGGACACTCCTGAGAAGTCAAAGGACACTACCTTCTGCACACAGTCCAGACGCAAGAGGGAATCGCCTAGTGTCAACTATGGCCCCTGGGTGCAAGGACCTAGGAGCAATCAGGGGCTGGACCCTTTGATTCCTGCCCACACCTAGAGCTGGAAAACAGTCTCCAGGAGCACTGCCACAGCTGAGAGCAGAGAATCTGTTCTCAGGAAAGGCTGAAAGAAAACAGGAAAACAGTTCTACAGGAGTGCTGACACAGAGGCCTACAGCAGGGCCAAGTCACTCTCAGAAATAGCAAGACAAGCAAACACCAGAGACAACCCAATGGCAAGCACAGGAACCTAAGCAACAGAAACCAAGACTACTTGACATCATCAGAACCCAGTTCTCCCACCAAAGAAAATACTGAATATCCAAACACACCGGAAAAGCAAGACTTAGATTTAAAATCACATTTTTGGATAATGATGGAGGACTTTAAGAAAGACATAAAGAACTCCCTTAAAGAAATGCAGGAAAACACAAGTAAACAAGTAGAACCCTTAGAGAGGAATCACAAAAATCCCTGAAAGAATTACAGGAAAACACAACCAAACAGGTAAATGAATTAAAAATGGAAATAGAAACAATAAAAAAAGCACAAAGGGAGACAAACCTGGATACAGAAAACCTAAGAAAGAGACAAGGAGTCGTAGCTACAAGCATCACCAACAGAATACAAGAGATAGAAGAGATAATCTCAGGGTCAGAAGATGCCATAGAAAACATTGACACAACTGTCAAAGATAATGTAAAAGGCAAAAAGCTCCTAGCCCAAAACATACAGGAAATCCAGATCACAATGATAAGATCAAACCTAAGGATAATAGGTATAGAAGAGAGTGAAGACTCCCAGCTCAAAGGACCAGTAAATATCTTCAACAAAATCATAGAAGAAAACTTCCCTTACCTAAAAAAAGAGATGCCCATAAACATACAAGAAGCCTACAGAACTCCAAATAGATTTGACCAGGAGGATTGTCCTCCTGTCACATAATATTAAAACACCAAATGCACAAAACAAAGAAAGAATATTAAAAGCAATAAGGGAAAAAGGTCAAGTGACATATAAAGGCAGACCTACCAGAATTACACCAGACTTCTCACTAGAGACTATGAAAGCCAGAAGATCTTGATCAGATGTCATACAGACCCTAAGAGAACACAAATGCCAGCCCAAATTACTGTATCCAGCAAAACTCTCAATTAACATAGATGGAGAAACCAAGATATCCCATGAGAAAACCAAATTTACACAATATCTTTCTACAAATCCAGCCCTACAAAGGATAATAGATGGAAAACTCCAACACAAGGAGAGAAAGTACACCGTACAGAAAGCAAGAATAATTTCCTTGCAATGAAACCAAAAGAAAGACACACAAACATAATTTCTCCTCTAACAACAAAAATAACAGGAAGCAACAATCACTATTCCTTAATATCTCTCAACATCAACAGACTCAATTCCCCAGTAAAAAGACATAGACTAACAGGCTGGAATCGTAAAGAGGACCCAGCATTTTGCTGCATGCAGGAAACACACCTCAGAGTCAAAGACAAACACTACCTCAGAGTAAATAGCTGGAAAACAACTTTCCAAGCAAATGGTCCAAAGAAACGAACTAGAGTAGCCATTCTAATAATAAATAAAATTGACTTTCAACCAAAAGTCATTAAAAAAGATAAGGAAGGACACTTCATAATCATCAAAGGAAAAATCCACCAAGATGAATTCTCAATCCTAAATATCTATGCTCCAAATACAAGGGTACCTACATTCATAAAAGAAACCTTACTAAAGCTCAAAGCACACATTGCGCCTCACATGATAATAGTGGGAGATTTCAACACCCCACTCTCATAAGTGGACAGATCATGGAAACAAATAGAGACATAGAGAAACTAACAGAAGTTATGAACCAAATGGATTTAACAGATATTTATAGGGCATTCCATCCTAAAACAAAAGGATATACTTCTTCTCAGCACCTCATGGTACCTTCTCCAAAATTGACCATATAATCGGTCATAAAACAAATCTCAACAGATACAGGAAGATAGAAATAATCCCATGCATCCTATCAGATCACCACACACTAAGATTGGTCTTCAATAACTACACTCCTTCATGATAAAAGTCCTGGAAAGATCAGGAATTCAAGGCTCATATCTAAACATAGTAAAAGCAATATACAGCAAACCAGTAGCTAACATCAAACTACATGGAGAGAAACTTGAAGCAATCCCACTAAAATCAGGAACTAGACAAGGCTGCCCACTCTCTCCCTACTTATTCAATATAGTACTCAAAGTCCTAGCCAGAGCAATCAGACAACGAAAGGAGGTCAAAGGGATACAAATTAGAAGGGAAGAAAACAAAATATCACTATTTTCAGATGATACAATAGTGTACTTAAGTGACCCCAAAAGTTCTACCAGAGGACTACTTAACCTGATAAACAACTTCAGCAAAGTGTCAGGGTATAAAATTAACTCAAACAAATCAGTAGCCTTCCTCTACTCAAAGGATAAACAGACTGAGAAAGAAATTAGAGAAATGACGCCTCTCACAATAGTCCTAAATAGTATGAAATATCTTGGTATGACTTTAACCAAGCAAGTGAAAGATATGTTCAAGAACTTCAAGTCTCTGAAGAAAGAAACTGAGGAAGATCGCATAAGATGAAAAGATCTCCCATGCTCCTGGATTGGCAGGATTAATATAATAAAGATGGCCATTTTGCCAAAAGCAATCTACAGATTCAATGCAATCCCTATCAAAATTCCTACTCAATTCTTTATAGAAATGGAAAGAACAATTTGCAAATTCATTTGGAATAACAAAAAACCCAGGATAGCAAAAACTATACTCAACAATAAAAGAACTTCTGGGGGAATCACCATCCTGACTTCAAGCAGTATTACAGAGCAATAGTCATAAAAACCATATGGTATTGGTACAGAGACAGGCAGATAGATCAGTGGAACAGAATTGAAGATCCAGAAATGAACCCACACACCTACGGTCACTTGATCTTTGACAAAGGAGCTAAAACCATCCAATGGAAGAAAGATAGCATTTTCAACAAATGGTGCTGGTTCAACTGGTGGTCAGCATGTAGAAGAATGCAAATCGATCCATTCTTATCACCCTGTACAAAGCTTAAGTCCAAGTGGATAAAGGACCTCCACATCAAACCAGACACACTCAAACTAATAGAAGAAAAAGTGGGGAAGAGTCTCGAACACATGGGCACTGGGGAAAATTTCCTGAACAAAACACCAATGGCTTATGCTTTAAGATCAAGAATCGACAAATGGGATCTCATAAAACTGCAAAGTTTCGGTAAGGCAAAAGACACTGTCATTAGGACAAAACGGCAACCAACAGATTGGGAAAAGATCTTTATCAATTCTACATCGGATAGAGGGCTAATATCCAAAATATACCATGAGCTCAAGAAGTTAGACTCCAGAGAGCCAAATAACCCTAGTAAAAATGAGGTACAGAGCTAAACAAAACATTCTCAGCTGAATGGTCAAAAAGCACCTAGAGAAATGTTCAATATCCTTAGTCATCAGGGAAATGCAAATCAAAACAACACTAAGATTCTACCTCACACCAGTCAGAATGGCTAAGATAAAAAACTCAGGTGACAGCAGATCCTGGCAAGGATGTGGAAAAAGAGGAACACTCCTCCATTGTTGGTGGGATTGCAAACTGGTACGACTCTGGAAATCAGTCTGGAGGTTCCTCAGAAAATTGGACATTCCACTACCTGAGGACCCAGCTAAACCTCTCTTGGGCATATACCCAAAAGATGTTCCAACATACAACAAAGACACATGCTCCACTATGTTCATAGCAGCCTTATTTATAATAGCCAGAAGCTGGAAAGAACCCAGATGCCCTTCAACAGAGGAATGGATTCAAAAACTGTGGTACATCTACACAATGGAGTACTACTCAGCTATCAAAAACAATGATTTCATGAAATTCATAGGCAAATGGAATGAACTAGAAAATATCATCCTGAATGAGGCAACCCAATCACAGAAAAACACACATAGTATGCACTCATTGATAAGTGGATATTAGCCCAAAAGCTCGAGCTACCCAAGATGCAATCCACAGACCATAGGAAGCTCAAGAAGAAGGATGACCAAAATGCAGATGCTCCCACTCCTGCTTAAAAGGGGAAAAAATATCCATAGGAGGGGATATGGAAGCAAAGTTTAGAGCATCTACTCAAGGAATGGCCATTCAGAGCCTGCCCCACATGTGTACCCTATATATACAGCCACCAAACTAGATAAGATTGATGAAGCTAAAAATTGCATGCTGAAAGGGACCGGATATAGATCTCTGAAAGAATGAGGCCTGAATTCTAAACCCCAGGAAGATCGATCTTGAAGCACTTTAAGAGTGAAATCTTAGATGCCCCAACATATAACAAAGACACATGCTCCACTATGTTCATCGCAGCCTTATTTATAATAGCCAGAAGCTGGAAAGAACACAGATGCCCTTCAACAGAGGAATGGATACAGAAAATGTGCTACATCTACACAATGGAATATTACTCAGATATCAAAAACAATGACTTTATGAAATTCGTAGACAAATGGTTGGAACTGGAAAATATCATCCTAAGTGAGGTAACCCAATCACAGAAAAACACACATGGTATGCACTCATTGATAAGTGGCTATTAGCCCAAATGTTTGAATTACCCTAGATGCCTAGAACAAATGAAACTCAAGACAGATCATCAAAATGTGAATGCTTCACTCCTTCTTTAAAGGGGGAATAAGAATACCCGTGGCAGGGAATAGAGAGGCAAAGATTAAAACAGACACAGAAGGAACACCCATTCAGAGCCTGCCCCACATGTGGCCCACACATATACAGCCATCCAATTAGACAAGATAGATGAAACAAAGAAGTGTAGGCCGACAGGAGCCGGATGTAGATCGCTCCTGAGAGACACAGCCAGAATACAGCAAATACAGAGGCGAATGCCAGCAGCAAACCACTGAACTGAGAATAGGACCCCCGTTGAAGGAATCAGAGAAAGAACTGGAAGAGCTTGAAGGGGCTTGAGACCCCATATGTACAAAAATGCCAAGCAACCAGAGCTTCCAGGGACTAAGCCACTACCTAAAAACTATACATGGACTGACCCTGGGCTCCAACCTCATAGGTAGCAATGCATAGCCTAGTAAGAGCACCAGTGGAAGGGGAAGCCCTGGGTCCTGCTAAGACTGAACCCCCAGTGAACTAGATTGTTGGGGGGAGGGTGGCAATGGGGGGAGGGTGGGAAGGGGAGCACCCATAAAGAAGGGGAGGGGGAGGGATTAGGGGGATGTTTGCCCGGAAACCGGGAAAGGGAATAAAATTTAAAAAAAAAAAGAGTGAAATCTTAGGATGAAAGAGAGTAAGTCTTTGTACAAAAATTTATAAACATTCATCCACCAGTGCGCTGATGAATCTGCACAAGGTGAAAACATGAACAAGTTTTCTAAGGCACCTGCTAATGCTAGAGCAGGAACCAGTCAGTAGGAGCACGCCATGGGTATGCCCCTGTAACTATGCCCCTGTAACTCGGTGATGACGTGGCTGGGAGGCCATGCAGCTTGGCTCCGATGATGCTCTCATCTGACATCCTGTCAGTTTTTAGTTGCCTCTGTGGCCACTTAGCCACACATTTCCAGCTTCCATTGCTTCTAAGTGGAATATGAATGTGCATATTATAAGCAACTTCTCAGTCACTACTTCTTCCCTGGCTTGAAAAATAATTGAACTACTTAGAGCTCCAGCAGCCATCTTGGATCGTACCATGGTGCACAGACCAACATCAAGGTACAAAGAGAGCTGGTCCTTGTTAATTGCCACTCCAGTCAGCCCCTGATCTCCCCTAGATTCTATATGTGGGAGGGAGGAGACTGTCTAGCTTGTCACATAATTACTTAGTCTCAGAACCAGGACAAACAGCCCTTCCAACACTGATGCCACACAGACAGTGAGCCACACTGTTACAGATCTGAAACTGCACTGGTCTATTTGTATAAAGCAAATAGGTCCCTCCCTCCCAGGCATTCCAAGAACACTGAGAACTGACCAGCCTTGCCGTCTTCTGAAGACTGAAGTAGAAAACAGTCGAGGCACAGCACAGAGAGCACAAAGCTCCATTGCTGATATTTACCGGGAAAGTGGAACAATGGGGCTGGGGAAGGGCCGAGCAGGGAAACTGCTGGCCACACAAGCATGAGGACCTAAGTTTAGATCCCCAGCATGCTCATCAAGTGAAGTGAAATGTCTCCAGATGACCAGTCCTGAGCGAGCCAGCTAAGGCCTTGCAGCTGTCAGAAATGGGATCGACTTTTTTTCTGAGCTTCCTGACTGATTGGGGGGGGATGGGGGGTGAAGTGTTCACGTATCAATTTGGAGTATCAAGTTCATGTATCACCTGGAAATGGGTGGTTGTAAAGGAAGCGCCTGAGGCCTGAGTCAGGTATCAGCACTGTTGGGTTGTAGGCCCACGGACCATCCCAACACTGGGCACAGCCGCTTGGGGAGACAGAACTCAGGGAGTCTGACTGCATTTATTTCATGACACCAGCCAGAACGGGTGCTGGACTGTGGGAAGCTCCGAGGCACCTCTCCAGGGGTGGGAAAGCGGGACATGGGGTTCGCAGGCTCTCGGACATCTAGGTGCTGCTGGAAGTCACAGAAAAGCAGAGAACAGAGTCAGGGGCTGGCTACAACTAGCCTGGGGCTGGAGGAGGGTGTGGGGAAGCTCTAGCTTTTCCCATGATTGTCCTTGGCTTAATAGCAGGCAGACTCCGTGGTGGTTGTGGCTGGGAGTGCAGAGAAGCCTTCTAAAGGAGACTAAGCTGCGGCTCTGTATGTGAAGGCCACCATGGCTCCCCACAGAAGATCTCGATGAAAAGAGGCAGCCCATGGTTCTAAATAGTTTATTGCCATGGCGGAAAACGGATGTGTAAAGCCATATCCCGCTTTGCAGAGTGGGCCTGAGATTAAATACCTTTTGCAGGGTGGAATGTCTAGGAAGGGAAGCTTATTTATTGGCAACACCTCCGGACTTCTAGGTACATCATTTGCACGGAGAACTCTGTTTTGAGCCTACTTGACTGTGGATGTCTCTTTTCTTATTGTTTTGGTCTGAGATGTTAGGGATGTCTCATTTACATGTGGAAGGGCTTGGGGGTTTTGCCCTTGCATGACTGATGGCCATAAATCTATGTGGGGGAGGGGGGAAGCTGCAGCTACATGACAGGGGCTTGGTGTCAGGAGCATGCAAAGCTCCTACTGTCCCTTCAGGGTCTCCAGGGCCTCAAGCCTTTGGCTTGACCTTATTAGGTCCACTGCCCCACACAGCACCTCTGAGATGCTTTCCCAGGAAGAAAGCACTTCTCACATCCCCAAACACAATTGGGATTATTGAAACATTGAGGCTCAGTGGTCAAGTCCCAACAATTAATAACTATGAGATCAAAGTTTGAGTTACTGAAAGCCAGAAAACATGCAAGTGTGGTGGTTTGAATAAGCTTGGCCCAGGGAGTGGTACAATTAGGAGCTGTGGCGTTGTTGGAGTAGGTGTGGCCTTGTTGGAGTAGGTGTGTCACTGTAAGGTTGGTCTTTGAGACCTATCTTCTAGCTGCCTGGAAGCCGGTCCTCTCTGCTTTGCTTTTGGAACAAGATGTAGACCTCTCAGCTCCTCCAGCACCATGCCTGCCTGGATGCTGCCATGCTCCGCCATGATGGACTGAACCTCTGAACCTGTAAGCCAGCCCCAATTAACTGTTGTCCTTTATAAGAGTTGCCTTGGTCACGGTCTCTTCACAGCAGTGGAAACCCTAGCTAAGACACAAGTGATATAGGAACTAAAATAAAATGCTCTCAGCATCATTGCCGGATGAGTTTTCAACCAACATTCCCTGTGTCTGGATGATTTATTGACATTTACGTTCTTTGCAGATTCTAACGCCTTAAAAATTAGCAAACACTTTTACACATGCACACTAAAATCATTATGGCCTGACATTTATATGTCTGTAAAACACATTTTGTTCCAACTGTTTTCATCAGAAAAAAAAATGTAGCCTGCTGAAAACCAACACCTGCATATTTTACATTGAAGGGGAAAGAAGAAAAAGCCACAAGCAACTGAGATACGAACCCCACACATTTGTTCTTAACACCAACTCGGAAGGAAAAACTCTAAAGCAACCATGACTACTCCTAAGGCATCACTCCAGAGGTTGTGCTGTTTGCTGCAGGAAGCTAGGTTGGCAAAACTGACATGAGTTTGGTCCCCAGCACCCAATTCAGTTTGGTACTCCAGCTCAGAAGGATCCAGTGCTCTCTCCTGCCTTCCACAGGAGCCTGCACTCACAGCACATCCACAGACAGGCCGACGCCCACAGGCGTACACACATTAAAAGAATAAAAGACACCAAGCATGATGACGTCTGTCCTTAAGCCCAGCACTCAGAGGCCTGCCAGCTGTAAGCTTGAGATCAGCCTGATCTACATAGACAATTCCAGGTGAGCCTGAGTTACAGAGGGAAACTCTGCCTCAAAATAAAAATGAAAAAAAATCTTAAAACATAAAAGAGTTAGGGAACAGAACCTGAGCCTGTGAGGTTGCTACCACATACCTGTGCACAAACCCAGAACAGCCACTGAATGGCAGATCAAGACATGCAGCACAAACCTAGACAGCACCCGGATCATCACGGGCTTTTCTCCTTAACACGTCGTCACCGGAACAGACTAGCTTACAATTAACTCCTTCTTTGCAATGCTCAAAATCCAGATTGATTTCCTGTTTCTTCTTCCCCAAATTGCCTCAGTTTCTGTTTCTCTCTCCTACCAGATCTCTAAGCATCACCTCCATTTCTTACTCAATGGGTTCTCACTGCCATCTTCATGGTGCCCTTAACCGTGGCCACCCCACCATAATGGATGAAAACCACTCCATGTATGAAGTGCCCACCAGGCACTTTCCCCAGCATTTGCCTCTAGCCTTGCACAAGCAGAAGGAAGAAGCAAAGAACTCCATAAAGGTCCCACGCTAGCCAAGGCAGAGCGAGGACTGAGGCACAGGCACCTGGAATGCAGACACCATCACACTCTGCTTTGTTTGATGCTCTTTGGTGGTTTGGTTTGATTATTTGGTTTGGTCACTTGGCTGTTCTTAGCAGTCACTGCCCAGTAAGTTTGAGCAGCTATAAAATCTAACAACTGCATGTCAACAGAGTTGCCCTTGAATTCAGAGTCACCTACAGAGAGTTTTAGAAACCTCCTGAGGTCTCTATAATGTTTCATTCTCCCTCGAAGAATTTCCATAACAGAAAAAAAATCATGTGTAATAAAATGCTACAATGATATGCTATGGTTTTTCATGGAAATACTTCCCCAAGTGGATACCCACAAATATCATATTAGTCATGCAAAAATCTTCCTGAAAAAATATTTTCTATGTCTGTGTGGTTGTTTGAATGAAAATGGCCCCCAAAGACTCATAAGGAATGACATTATTGGAGGTGTGGCCTTAATGGAGAAAGTGTGTCACAGGGGATGGGCTTTGCTGCTTTCTCTCTTCCTGCTGCCTGAGGATCTGGATGTAGACCTCTAGGCTGTTTCTTCAGCATCATGCCTACCTGCATGCCACCATGCTTCCCAGCACGATGATAACTCACGGAACCTCTGAAGCAGCCGGCTCCAATTAATGTCGTCCTTTGTAAGAGTTCCTGAGGTCATGGTGTCTCCTCACAGCAATGGAAACCCTAACTAGGACAGTCAGCAAACGTCCTTTCCTAAAAACACTTGGGGTAAAGAGGCAGACTCTGCTTTGACTGGAAAGAAACCTTCAAGGATTCTGTCACTAAGTAGACAGTCGGCCACGCCCCCCGGACTAGTCCTCACACTTAAGATCTCTATCACCAACTGCTTTGAAAAGCCTTAATATTTGTCAGAATTTTAGATCACAGGTGCCTTAAGGATAAGAGAGTAGGGGACAGGTGGGGCTCTCTGTGGCCTCTCTTATGTACTGGGTGTTTGGGAAACACAGCTCAAAAGAGAGATTGATCTAAAAGAATGAGCTTTGATGAGAGTTCACTGCAGCTGGCCACCGTCCAGGTTCGGTTAAGATCAGGGATACCCTAAAGATATCCTCCATGCTTCTGAATGTTACATGTAAGAACATGTGGATAAAATAGTAAAATATAAGTAACCTATGATTTTCAAGTTTGACCCAAAATTTTGATTGACATAATTAGTTTAAAATATTAAGGAGGCAAATTTATTAAAAACAAATTTCAAATAGAGTTTGTGTAGCCATAGAGCAATGGTAAAAATATTTTTGCCCATCAAGGGCAAAAGTATGCCCAGCATGGTTGCCACTTAGTTCACAAGAACTTTCTCCAGGAACCCTCCCTGCATTGCTGGCAACTCTCCATTGGCTCCCAGCTTCAAATGGCAACACTGTCCAGACACCCCGGTGACCACTAGGTGGCACCACTACACTGCTCCATCTCCGAATGGTCGGTCATTCTGCCTAGTGTTGTCCCCAGGAAACAACAGTGCTTCAAAACACAGGTACCTCACCTCAACATTGAATAAAGGAACAAAGACAAAGCTTAGAAAACACATTTTAATCTTCCTATAACTACTAATATAATGTTTGTCATGCACTCAGCAAAGAATAGCTTACACAGCTAATTGTCATTGTTCCTTTCTTTGTGAACTGTAACCCACTCTGGCCTGGAACTCACTGTGTAACCTAAATTGGCCTTAAACTCCTAGTAATCTCAGCCTCCCAAGTGTGGGGGCAGCATCCAACTTTGACTGAGATGTTCCCACAGGCTCTCGTATCTGAATATGGTGGTTGGCAGTGGCACTGTCTGGGTAGCAAGGTCTGGCCTTGCTGGAGGAAGTCTCCAAAAGTCAGTCTGGGGGTTTCAAAGTCACATGCTACTCCCAGTCCACTCTCCCTCTGCTTCTTGCTTTGGGTTTGCGATGTGAGCTCTCCGCTGTTCCTGCTGCTATATCTGCCACGATACCCTGCAGTGACGGACTCTGATCTCTTTGGTACTATAAGCCCAAATAAACTCTTCCTTTCACACGTTGCCTTGGTCCTGGTGTTTTCACCATAGCAACAGAGAAGTGACAACCCAGCTCACTGTAGCTGGGACATCACTCCCTGTCCAGTGACATGCACCATTGCAGTATATCAATGCAGACCTAAGGTCAGTAAGTACAGAGCTGAGACGCACCTCCTGAAAGGGCACAACAGGAGTCCTTCCTGCCTCGTCTTACACAGGTGGGTATCTGACCTAAAAGCACCATCCACATCCTCTTCAAAACGCCAAACCCAAAGGCTGTAGATTAAATATCTACACTGGATACACAACGGGACTCAACAAAACGACTCTTCGGATTTTCCAGGCTGTGCAACTTGGCTGGTACATTGGACTGAGCATGTAAGCGAAGTCAGGTCACATTAAATGCCCTGTGAGCAAAAACTCTAACTAAAAAACAATTACATACATAAACAAATAATAAAGCCCTATGATTTGTCACAAGCCCTGGGATGTTCCCAGTTGAAGGATCCTATACAACAGACAGAATGGACATCACTTACTGTCCAACCTAAACAAACAGTTTTGAGGTTTTAAGAGATTTTTACAATCCACCCAGCCTGTGACCTTAGAGCATCTGTAGTTATCAAAGTCCCCGAGTGTGGAGTGACATCGCTGGATAGAGTCTGAGCAGCAGACAATCCTTTACCTGGACAGCGGTGTTGGTTCTGTTGTGGCTGGCAAGGATACAGAGCAAGCAGTTCGTCCACTCTTCCACACTCGCTACCTAAATACCCAGGCTGGGTGGGTCCCCAGAGCGTTTTAAATGCGTTTGTTTCTGCCTTGCACTCTGCCTCGGCAGCCTCCTGCTCCATATCATCTCATGCTCCAAACTTCATAGCCCTTTCCTTCTCCAAACTGACGAAGGGCTCAAGTGTTTGGAGAAGGCTGGGCTCCAGTGCTCACCTGAAGAGTGAGGTACCTGAATACCCTTCCCAGCTTGGAGAAGAGAGAAGAGAGGGAAGATGTGAAATGCCTGGCCTTAGTGATTGGAGAAATGGTGTCATGTGGGCCTCCTCTGAGGGCCAGCATAGATCCCAGCCACACAGAGAATGTCCTAGTTCACCTGAAATAGAGGCTACAAAGGCAGAAGCACATCTATTAAAGTGATGACAGGTGCCTGGAGTAACTCTGTGTGATAAGCAGCAGTGTGTAGGGAATGTACTGACCTCAGTGGATGAGCAGGTCTCAGCCTCCTCTTGCCTTTTGCCAGTCACCTCTGGACAGTGCACAGGCAACACAGTCTTGTCTGGTACCCACAGTCATGGACCCCTGGTGGTCCCTATGATTCAGCCTGGTGCTCACAAGCACATGGACCCCACAGTCCCATCTGGTACCTCCAAGGCTAAAACTTTTTTAAGAAATTAAGCTCCAGGGTCAATCTCCAGCCCTTTCCACCATGTCAGCCAATAAGAAAAAAGACCCTGGTGAGGTGAGAGTAAGCTGCCAAAGGGATGGGATGGACACTCGGGCTTCTTCGTGGAGAAGGAGAGCAGGACTGGCCATCACCATGCCCCTCCATCCATGCAAATCTCCCAGCTCTGTTCTAAAGAGAAACAGTCTGCGATCCTCTCCTTTTGGACAACATAGCTGGTTCTCAAGGGGATCTTCCTTGGCCCACCGTCTTTATCGTGCTTTCAAGAGCCTTAAAGCCTTTTACAGAAAAAGCCAGGACAGGAACTAGGAGATAGATGGACAAGGGAGGGACAGATGAAGAAAGGTAAGGAGGGAAGAAGGGAGGGAGGGAGGGAGGGAGGGAAGGGAGAAGAAGTGACTTCTTTTGCAGTAGAACAACTTCCTTTGTCAGAGTGGGAGAAGCATCTCGTTTTCTACTCAGCAAAAGGTAAATGCATACAGAATGTTCCTAAGTGACTCTTTTTACATGTTACAGATTGTGATCAATCTCTATAAAGTCTAGTTAAACACACACACACACACACACACACACACACACACACACACACACATACTATGATAAGGGATGGAAATTTGACCAGGAGCTTGAGAAGCATGTGACCTAATGGGACACAGGAAGCCTGCAGTCAATAAACAGAATGAGGTGAAAGGGCCCCAACCCCACCTCATCCCCCAGGAGACAGCATTTATGTCTGGGTACCAGCTGAGCTGCCAACCCTGTGGTCTTAAGTATCCACCTCACATTAACCCTGAGTTACCCACACCAAGACCTATTTAAACTCTAAACAGAATACTCGAGTGGGAAATGTTTAGTAAGTAGACATCGCTACTCAGCTGGAGGTACCACAATTGTATTCCTACAAACTGAGCTCATCAGCTCCGCCCGGCTACCAGAGTGTTTAGCACCATTTTACAGATGTAAAGACGTCATTACTGAGTTCTGAATTGCACTCTTGGTTAAAGAAAATACAGGAAAATAAAACCAGCCATGTCTTCAACTTTGGCTTTTAAATAAAGAGCTTAATCCCCTCACACAGCACAACAATGCCTATTACCCTATGACAGTACTAACCCTCAATTTCAGGACTAGTTACAAGAGATTAAAGTGAAGAAGACACTTAGAATTTAGTGTGTAAGAATGTGTGCCAAAACATAATTAGTGCCTCTGAATGCGAGCAGGTGGATTAGACTAATTTGTGGAATGCTGTTGGAGCGACCAACCCTTGTTTGGAAGCTGAGGAGAAGCAAAGAACGGCTCCAGTGTGTAGACAGTAGCCCAGCCACTTAGGGTTCCTGCAGATGGCTCTCACAGGGAAGGAAGGGGAGCAGAGCCGTGCTCCAAAGCCCTGGCCATGTTATGTATTATGCCTGCTTGGCATTACAGCCCTTGAAACCAGGGTCCAAGCAGATAGGGCCAGGCTGTGTGGCTCCCCCAGTTCCCAGCTTAATTTGTATGATAATTAGAGTCTGCTGCCAGAAGCAAGAGCATCCGCCAAAAGTAAAGTCCTCATAAAGCCAAACCGAGGATGATGTGTGCGGTGGTGCTATCCAGTGCTGACTAAGAGCTTTCTTTTATCTCCTTTTGAAGCTGTACAGTGCCCTTTGTGTTATCCACTAGCGGGATTTTTTTAACATCCTGCGCTGACAGCAGTGATTTAACACTGCGCAAAACAATAGCGCTTCACGCCACTTAGCAAACCTTTGGGCTGTGGGACTTCCAGCTTTCTTGCTGGCTGGATTTTATGGTCTGGTAGTTCCTGAACAGTCTAGTATACAAGCCACAAAAACAGTGTAAAGATGATGTGAAAGAGGCTGTTTGTGCCCTTGCAGAAGCATCTGATGAATGAGGCACACTCCATGACCTCAGGCCCCCTGAAAGGTGCTCTGAGCCAGCCAGCCTCTGGGGAGTGATCAAGCTGAGAGCATGGTGTTGGCCTAGCCCTACACCTAATTTTCCCCAAAAGATCTGCAGAGTAAGAATTAAGTGTCCTAACCACCTGTTCACACTGTTACCCTTCTCAGGCACGGATCTATTCACCTTTCAAATATCTGAATACCAGGGGTGAGCAGCCTGGAGCCAAATGATTCAGGCAACAAAGAGAGGCACTTTGCCTTGATAGACTCAAATCATCACGTTAAAGGAGGCATAAAATAGCCCTGTTAACAGCTCTCTCCTGAAAGGCAGGAAAGGTGGGGGGTGGGCAAGTCCTCTAAGTCCCTAGGGTCTTGGTATTGTCATCTGAATAACAGAAGTAATGATGATTGTGCCACCCACCTACGAGGCTGGCATGAAGATCCTATCACAACTGCAGGAATCGTAAAGAATAAATCCAAAACACTCTTACTGCACAAGGAGAGACAATAAAGCCAGGTGGAGGCTGGGCTCATTAGCTCTATTTAATCATCTTACTGTGTACACATGGATCAGGACAGCACATTGTGTCAGTGAGATATACAATAGGGATTTGCCAAATCAATTAAGTTTTACATTGTGAAGATGCACACTTTGAGAACCATGATGTATTGTAAAAAATAAAGAGAATAGTTACACCTTACACTCGGGCTCAAGGATTTTAGCAAGTAGCCATCTCCACGTAATCCGCTCATTCCGTTTACCGGGAGTTATCACTGGACATTCCTCAACCTGGGGTGGTTAAGAATACAGAAATGAAAATGTCAAACTTTAGGAACTGTGGGAAGCTCCTGCATTGAGCACAGCACCATGCCAAGTTCTGATTAGGCATGGACTCGCTTTTAAAGACCTAAGCCAACCAATGAGAAGCTGAGGACATAACTAACGCGAGAGAGGTAGAGAGCAAAATCACTCAAACAGCTCTTTTTTAGCCCGCTGCTTGCCCACCATTTTATAGGAAGATAAAGTCCACTGTCCATGAGATTTATATTCCCCTGCATCCCTAGAGGGGTGCACAGTTCGGTCCGTTAGATCTCCATCTTCCTTCTCTGTAGGTTCTGCTTCTCTAGCCTCTCCTGTGGCCCTGTTCTAACCTGTTTTCCTGAGGTGCGTCTGATAGATAGTCATGCCATTTATGAAGGCCTTCACTGGACCTCTGGGGTAGCACCTGACCAGAAGCACTGCTACCCTGGCAACCTTGATGTCTGCTACCTGCTGTGGTTGCCAAGCTCCAAGCATGTGGCATCTGGTGCCCAGCTGCTCCTCTTCTGCTGTGCACTCCCACTCCCCTTAGAAGGACACTGCAACCTTTACCTGCAGTGTTTTCTTTCTTGCCTATGATCTTCCATAATTAATCCTTCAAAATCTTTCATGACTGTTTATATACCTACTAGTTACGTGTTTTTGTCTTGTGTCCCCTACTTAATTTAAAATTCTTAGAGGCACAGATTTAATTGCATTACCTTTTAGATATCATTATAATTATAATTATTATTATTACTGTAGAGTGTCTGTGTAAGTGTGCACTCACATGTATGTGCAGGTATTCATATACCATAGCACATGTATGAAGGTCAAAGAGCAACTTTGGAGTCAGTTCTCTCCTTCCACTGTGGGCTCCTAGGACTGAATTTAGATCAGGCTTTCAAAACAATGTCTTACTCAATGAACCATCTCACTGGCCCTCAGTTGTAGTCTCTTTCCTGGTTATAGTATTTCCATGCTAGTTTCATGACAGTGGGTGACCCTGACTCTCAGAGTGCTGGTGACTAGCCCCTGCTCAAGAAAGTTGCCTAGGCCATTTTCTGAAGAATAAGCTTAGGTCATATTGGTTGTGTACAATTTTACAAGATGTAAAGATTCAAGGAACAAAAAATACAAATGGGACAACTGCTGCTTCTCAATTAGATTTGCACACTAAGAGCTGAAATTGATTTAATTTTAAAAACAGATTTTTCTGTCTCTTCTTGCCACTGCTTATCTAAACCTTAGATTCTAAAATGCAGCCAAGAGATTAGCTGTGATCTTCAAAGCTAAAGCCAAGAACTTTAGCCAGAGGTAATTAGCTCGGGACTGGGGGTGGGGACAGCACTCAAAACACAGTCTAGAGGTGGTGCAGCGCTCACACATAAAAGAAAATAAATACTTTTGAAAGATCATTTCAAGAAATGCAAAACAAGTTGCAACAGTCACGTATGTTCCTCACAGGTGACTCCACTGGAAATAAGGCGGGGGGGGGGGGGGGTTGGTGACACCTCAAAAAAACTTTAACATCAGAAAATAATAACAAGAATCAACATTTTGTTCAAGATTAAACGTGGCACATTTATGACAGCAAGTATGTGTTCTACACACAGAAAGACAGCTTTTTGAAAGAGAGAACAACCTTGATAAATAAATGTTCCAAGATACAAACTAATAATAAATATTTGGAAACACATCCAAATTCTCTAGAATCCAAAAATGTAAATTAAGGCATGACATCATCTTGAAACTCTCAGGGTGGCAAAAACAAAAAGGATCCAGTGCAGGGATAGGTGCAGGCGTAGGTGCAGGCGTGGGCGTGGGTGTGGGTGCACGTGTGGGTACAGGCATCAGGAATGTGGGCCTGGGCGCAGGCAGGCATGGGTGTGGGTGCGCGGGCGCAGGTGCAGGCGCCCCTCTCCAGACACTGATAGAGAAAGAGCAGATCAAACCCACGAGCCCTGGAGGCCAGCTTGGTACCATATTGCCAAATCTTTACTCAAAGCAATTCCACTGAAGAACACATCCTGCCAGCATGGTGGCTGAAGGTTGTGACTGTAGCACTAGGGAGGCTAAGGCAGGAACAGCCTCACTTTAAGCCATCTGAGCTATATAGAAAGACCCTGAGTCAAAAAACTAAAACTAGGGCTCAGCGGTTAAGAGCACTGACTGCTCTTCCAGAGGTCATGAGTTCAATTCCCAGCAACCACATGTTGGCTCACAACCATCTGTAATGGGATCCGATGCCCTCTTCTGGTGTGTCTGAAGACAGCTGCAGTATACTTATAAATAAAAATAAATAAATCTTTAAAAAAAAAAGAAAGAAACTAAAACTAAACTATAACTCAGCGGTAGACATAAGGTTGATCTCTAGCAATAATAATAATAATAACAATAATAATAATAACAACAATAGCAATAATAATATATCCCAAGAAAATAATTACAAATAGGTGCTCATCCATCATAGTTTATAACAACTAAAACATTAAACGTTATAAGATATGAGCCGAGTGGAGTCATTCAGTAGTCACACAGTAGCATAGTTATCGAGTTGCCCATTGTCTATATTTTAAAGTTTATGTTTATTATTTTTAACAATGTGTGTGCATAGGCATGTGTACATGAATGCAGGCGCTCTCAGAAGCCAGGGGTGCTAGAAGCCTGGAGTGGAGTCCCGTGGTTGTGAGCTGCCTGCATGAGGGCTTGGAACCCAACTTGGGTCCTCTGCAAGCAGAGTACTTTCTCTTAATCACTGGCGAGCTCTCTGCTCCCCACCCGCAATGTGCATTATTAAATGAAAGAGTAGAACTATAAAATATATGCAGCAATATGATGTAGGCTTTCTTCAATGATAAAGAAAAATGGAAAGAAGAGAGGAAATAAAAGGAATAGAGGAAAAGAGAGAATAAAGGGCATGTCTGTCTGTCTATACATCTGCCTGGTGTGTGTGTGTGTGTGTGTGTGTGTGTGTGTGTGTGTGTGTGTGTCTGTGTGTCTGTGTGTCTGTGTGTCTGTGTGTCTGTGTCTGTGTGTCTGTGTGTCTGTGTGTCTGTGTCTGTGTGTCTGTGTGTCTGTGTGTCTGTGTCTGTATGGTGGTAGGGCGAGTTGGTTGGGCACAAATGAGAAGGAAAATGGCAGTCAGGATAATAGTGAAAAATTAACAGTGGTTACTGAGTGATTTTTCCTTTTCTTTGTATTTTTCTAAGTTGCCAGATTCCCTAAAACATCATTTTTACCATGTAGATAAATCTGAGTTGTAACCATATTTGCACAAATTGTACCTTACAACTAGAGAGAAATATCTCAATAAATTTGCCTTCCTTATTTTCTGAAATGATTGCCTGTTGTTTCAAGTTAGGCACAAGGGAATTTATTATCATTATTACAAGGTGAATCTAGTTACATAGAGAAAAGAAGAAAAACAGAACACTGTGAAAGAGGAAGAGGAAGAGGAGAAGTGGACGGATGACAGTGGGGAACAGGAAGGAGGAGGGTGGGAAGAAGGACAAGGAGGAGGACAAGGAGAAGGACAGGAAGGAGGACAGGAAGGAGGAGGATGGGAAGGAAAGCCCAGGAGCAGGGGCAGGCAGGAGAAAGAGGGCAGTCTCCTGTATCCAGAAACCTGTTAAAACATTGAATGCTACTGAGGGAAGCCTTGCAGTGGCCGTGGAGCCTAAAACAGCGTACCACAGAGCAGATACTGGTTGGTCAAGAGTTAACCCCTCTGGAAAGCCTCACGCATCACATGGCCCGGATTAATAATGGTGACGTTAGCAGGCAGCACCCAGAAGTGCTATGAGACTCCAGCTTGGGAGGCAGACCCAGATGCATCTGACATGGAGCCCAGCCAGGACAGTGTGAAGGTGGACAGCCTGCTGTGCTCCCCCAGACCCATCTCTCCCAGCTGAAGGAAAGGAAAAGTCTGTAACAGCACAATGGTTTAAAAAAAATTGACAGATCCCCAGCCTGTTAGATAGATCTCATGTTGTGAATAACTCTAAAAAGGTAGATTTACCTATCTCTTCCTATACCTAAACGTTAAATTAGGAGCATTCTTCCTTTTCCAGGACTACACACAAGGTTTCAGTAACTGCCAGACTTCAATTTTCATCCTTACCCGTCTGTCTTAAAGATCTAATCTAACAGCCTAGTTCATACATGCTTTCAAAGTATATAGTTAAACACTGCCACGGGATGTTTTCTTCATGTCAGAAACTTCTAGAAATTCACTAAGGCCTAGTTCTCCTATAGCATTAGAAAATTAGAATTTTGGTGAAATTGGCTTTAAAGAAGATACCTCTATGCACAAACACTACCTACGTCATTCTGTTCTCTGGAGGAACGATAACCACCAGCCCTATGTGGCTGTGTGAGCCAGGCTAGTTCAGACCACAACACGCTATGTGCTCACAGGCTACATTGCAGAGACGGTACAAGATAAACATAACGCATTTACATATTTGGGTATGTCGGGCTAAATATGATCACAGTGCTTTCTCTTACCTTCTTAACTGCTAGGGGATTTGGAAGGAGGCGTGGGTTGCATTCGTAGGGGATGGAGTGGTCTGGGATGCTCCTTCGCCATGAAAGGGTTCTTAGTACTGTTGCTCACACTCTACAGGCTTGCTACACTCCCTACATGACGATCCTCGTTAGTTATCTTTGGGGATCTTCAAAATGCCTGTCATCAGTTACCTATTCTCCATCAAGTGACTCTGCTGGCCAAAGCTCCAACTGTATTTAGTCTGTGCTCCATGGTCTTTTATGCCACACATGCTTGAGTGGTGGAGAGCAGTTACAGCCTGCTACTGAGGATGGATGTGTACTTCCTACTTGGGATCCATCTCAGTTATCACAGGGAAACACACTGAAGTGCCTTGACAGTCCCTTGTGAAATTCTGTCAGTCTCTCTGTACCCATCAGGAAATGCTCACCATTTTGCCCCTGCCCAGAGGTGTACTCTAGATCAGTTACCATGGATTCCAGAAATGAAACCCAGCAAACAAACGTTAGCTTATTCCATTTGAGGAAATCGGTCCATGTAAAAAGAGGTGAGGCGGAGTGACAAACTCGGTGCCTCGACCTTCTCCCCATTCTTCATTGCCTGTGGTTTCAGAATGCCTCCAAGGCCCAGGCAATATCCTCAGATGCCAACCATGAAGAAAAGTGAAGGACAGAAACACGGCCCAACCAAGTTCTTTTCTTCTCAGAAAACTTCCTCGCTCATCTTATTAGACAGAATTGCCTCTCCTGACACCTTCAATAGAAGGAAGAGTTAGGAGCTTTCCCCAGGAATGTGGCTGCTTCTGAATTTTGGAGCAAAAGGGGGACAGTGAATGGTACTGTAACTGTATACTTACCAAGATGCTTGCAAGTCTTCAAGAGAGAGAGGAGTAAATGTCAAGAGAGAAAGAAATTACAGGAGGATTCAGCGAAGTCCACAGCATTAGTGTTTGACAGCGAGGAGAATGGAAGCTTTGAGGTCATAATATCTGATATGAATCCTCCATTTACTGAGCAACTCTGTGTTAAACTACTCCTTCAGGACACTTTCCACATGTATCTTTGTTGATAATAAAAATGGTCAACCTGACAATAATAATTTGCTCAAAGTTCAGCTCAGGTCTTATTAAACTGATCTGAAAACTTCACTGACCACTCACAGCTTCCTAGTCAATATAGCTCTGTTGTACCAATACTGTTTTATTTCCCTTTATTCACTTCTACCCTAGTGGACAAACACAGCCCAAATACTTTTATTTACATTTCAAATGTTATCCTCTTTCCCGGTTTCCCCTCCAGAAACCCACTATCGCATCCCCTCCTCCCCCTGCTTCTATAAGGGTGCTACCGCACCCACCCACCCGCTCCCTCCCACCTCCCGCCCTGACATTCCCCTACACTGGGGCATCGAACTTTGACAGGCCTTCTTTCTGATCACTACCCTAGAGGCCTTTTATTTTAAAAGACACTGAAATGTGGCTTTCTGGACCTCCCAACTATGGCGGCCCAGCCATGGCTGGTAGAGAGCAAGTGTGGTGTCCACCTGCCAGCCACGTACTGTCGGCTGGGACTCATGCGCAGACAAGCCTGCTCAGTCTTGCTCCAGCAAAACTTGGGTCCTAAACTATCACGAGTCTCTGTGTCACAGGCGGAAAGTTCAAACTGCATATTTAGTCCACAAGTGCCGCTGATGGTCTGTTCCCTGACAGCGGCCCTTCCCAACCCTATAGTCTTTCTTCCTCCCACTCTCATCTGAGGCAAAGGAAACCTATGTATTCCTCAAGGTTCAGAGAGTGTTTCGGTTTCCATAGGGCCTCTTGGCTGTATTATTCTCCATTTTGATACTCCCGTTTGGACACGTTAAACACGTTTGCCATGTCTCTTACTGCTTCCTTTTATCCCTTCCCGTTGCAGACTTGGTGACTAGTCCCATCCTTTTCCACAGGATGGAACCTGTCGATACCTCACTTCCCATTTGAGCTTCGCACATAGTAAATCCATCTAACTAACTCCGAACTGTTTGCTATTGTGGAACAAGTGAAGTAATGTAAAACTAGTCACGAATTAGGACTCAAAAACAGTATCTGCTCACTGTTTCCATTTTAAAGCCCTGACGATACCTGAGGGCTAGCTTTTGCTTTGGGAAGGCAGGAAAGAAAGGCTGGTGTCCAGGCTATACAAAGCATTATTAATCCCCTATGCAGCCCAAGGGTCCCCGCCCACACTCAGCTACGGAATTCAAAAAGACAGGAATGCTTCTGCATCTAGGGATGATGAAGAGATGTTCTAAACCAAAACTAGGAGCCAGAGTATTTGTGCCATTACCAGGCAAGTTCATGCTTTAAACACAGCTTTAAGCAGGAAGGATTCTTAGGAAAATAGCCCTCCCAGTGGTTGGTGAGCAAAGCAACCAGAGCTCTCTTTGGGAACAGAGGCTGTGCTATAAAATCTGCATTTGCTTATGATTCCAATGAGAACCTAGCTTTTGCCCAGAATTATCTTATAACTGGCATGTCTGCATGCAGAAAATTAGACAGTTGTTTTGGTTTCTATTGTGTTAAATTACATAAAAATGCCAATATCCATGGCTTTTGACCTATGAAAAGAGCAGTTCTATATTATTCAAAATGATTCTTTAAACTCTGGTATTTCATATGGTTTTTATTTGTAACAAGAAAACATAACTAATCCTTGGAAACAATAAATACATTGTAAACTTAAATAAAAGACAAGAGAAGATAGATATTTCAGAAACTCATATTTCATAAAAATTCCTGAAATAAACAAATAAAAGTCAACAATAAGCAAATGAACATCCCAATTTGAAAAGGGAAGGCTATCTGAACAGACGACTCACTAAATACCACACACACATGGTAAAGACACAGATAAAAAGGGGCACAGCCTCACTTATCCTTGGGAACTGTAAATTAAATCAGCAATGCTCTGTACCTATTAGAATGGCCACAGTTCTAAACAGCGGCCACACCAGAGTCTGACAAAGATGGAAATAGGAACTCTCATTCTTCGTTGATGGAAATGAAGCAGCCACTGTGGAAAACGATTTGGCAAATTCACACAAAGTTGATATACGCTCACCATAAGACTTATCAAGTGTTTCCTAGATACATAGCCAAGTAAACCGAAAACACATCCACACAGAAACCTGCCAAAATATGGATGCAATCAGGACATACTTCAGCAGGTCAACAAAGGACACCATGCGATGAATGACGTGATCTGTCCATTCACAAAAGGGCAAGGGAGACTCCTCTCCAGATAAGAATGAGGGGGCATAGGTGAGGGCAGACTTCACCTACTGTTTTGTTCTGCTTGGTGCCATCCTGGAAAGGGCAAAATGAGACAATGCCAAGATCAGAACTGCCTGATGCTCCTGGGAGGAGAAGAGGGGTGAGGAGCTGGAAAACTGAGCTCTCAGGCAGAGAAGGCATTATCCTGAGCAAGCTGCCACAGTCCACATACAGATCGGGTGCACACCTGTGGTCTACAAGTTCTGGAAATCCGCAGAACAACACTTCTCTGGCTGGCTTGAAAATACAGAAGGTGGTCTCTCAAGAACGGTGCAATGCTTTAGAAAAGCCACAGAAACAGGAGGGTGACCAGTGTGGCACCAGGACCCTCTGTAAAAGATCAAGGCCCACCCCAAGAACGTCCTTTCTCATTACACTTTGTATAAGCACTGCTGGACACCATTTGAATTCTTCTTTTGCCACAGTCCATAGCCCCTTTTATTTCTTTAAACATATTTAATGGAGTAGTAAGAGGACCTTCCAATCTCTGTGGTCTGAGTGGATGTGCCTTTTTCTACCGCTCGCTCACGGTCCATTATTCCCTTAGCTCTCAGCAGGGAAGGGAAGCGGGCAGCTCTTTACTGTGGACTGTGTTCTCCAGCTTCGGCTCTGAGAACTAGTCAACATCTAGGACTTCACTCCTCGGGGGCATTTTCCCTTCCTTTAACCAGAAACCCCAAGCTCCCCCAACATAAGGCCTAGAACTATAAGCAGTGTGGATGTAAACTCAAAAGCAAGCTTCCACTTAGAAATCCTCAGGAGAGATTGTTCTATCTGCCAATCCACCCACAACCAAAGCAGAGACGCATGTGCCCCACAAACCCCAATTCCCTCTCCAGACAGGTTTTCCACTGACCTCTTACATACAGTGTATCAGCTCAGCACGGGAGTTCTGATCTGACCTGCACCCTGCAGTGGGCTTCACTATCTGAAACATGCATCCTGTCAAAGCCCTCACCTCAGGCCTTCAGAAATCAGGATAATACAGAGATAGTGCTATTCCTGAGTTCATCTTGTCTGATCAGTTCTTTCCACCCAGGAACTCCATTATTTTTCTGTCATCTCAGCCATGCTCTAAAACCCATGTGAGACTAGAGATGGCTCAATGGTTAGGAGCATTGACTGCTTCTTGAGAAGACCCGGGTTTGTTTCCTAGCCCCCACGTCAACGTACAGTCATCTGTAACTCGACTCGGCATCTCGCACTCTCCTCTGGCCTCTGCAGGCACCAGGCACTCACATGGCACACATGTGCATGATGCAGGCAAAACACTCATATGCATCAAATAAATATTTCTAAGAAGCCATTATATCAGAACTGATGAAGAATGTGGTGCGTTTGAAGGACACAAACACCTTCATACAAACAGCAGCACTTTCACATGCTAATAACGAGAGAGAGAGAGAGAGAGAGAGAGAGAGAGAGAGAGAGAGATCAAGAACCAGCCCCATTTACAATGAGTACCAGAAGCAAATTTAGAAATAAATTTAATCAAGGAAGTCAAAGTTTGCAAAATTACAATTACAAAGTTCTGATGAAAGAAATTATTCAAGGCATTGAAACACCATTAATGCAAACTTGCCCTGCGTTCGTGGAGCAGAAGTACGAGTGCATAGCTAATGCACCCTGCCCAAAGGACCTGAGAGCAACGAACTTCCCACCAAACACCAGTGGCGTTCCACACAGAAACAAGAAAACCCTAAAATTCACATGAAACTTACGAAGGCTTGGAACAGTCAAGGCAGCCCCACCCCAACCCCACCAAATGCTGAAGGCATCTTCAACAAAGCTACAGTAACCAAACATGTTACTGGCACAGATATCAACACAAAAACCAATGGAATGGAATACAGAACCCCAAAACTAATCATCACCCCTTCAGCCAGGTGATTCTTCTTTACGAGCCTAGACCAGAGAGGAGTCCTTCAGATGAATGCCAAGAGAAATGATGAACATACACTTGCAAAACTGTGAAACCAGATTTCCTATCTCTCCCCACACTAAAAATGCCAACTCAAAATATATCGAAGATCTCACTGCCAACACCTGAAATCACTACAAGAAAACATAGGAGAAAAGTGTCCATCCAAAAAGAGTTCATATCCAGGGTATACGGGGATAATTTGATGTCTGAATGGACTTTTATCAAAAGAAGACATGGAAGTGCTTGAGAAAAACACCAGGTAAATGCTTACCACGACCATGGTGTCTCTCGTCCCAGTAAGAATGGCTATTAACAAAACCTCCAAGATAATAAATGCAGGCACAGGCGCAAAGTAAAATGAAATCTTTTACTCATTATTGTTGGAAGAAAAACTAGTACAGCAATTATACAAAGCAGTACAGAAACAACTTTAAAACTACAAGAGCCACATGTCCAGCCATGCCATGAAGACGTATATGCCCCAAAGCAATGACGTCATTATACCAAAGGGAAGCCCACGGCTGTCCGCACCACCGCTGCACCACTCACAATAGCCAAGTCAAGAATCCAAGGTGAAGGGGTTGGGGATTTAGCTCAGTGGTAGAGCTCTTGCCTAGGAAGCGCAAGGTCCTGGGTTCGGTCCCCAGCTCCGAAAAAAGAACCAAAAAAAAAAAAAAAAAAAAGAATCCAAGGTGTTCGTCAGTGAAAAAATGGACCAGGAAAACGTAGTGGGTACACAATGGAATGTTACTCCACCTTACAAAAATAAATGAAGTTCAGTCATTTGCAGCACCATGGAGGCCACTGTGTTAAGGGAAATAAGCCAGGCACAGAAAGGAAAGTATGGCTTCACTCACTTGTGGAAACTAAAATGTTGATCTGGAAAAACTGAGGTGAAATGATGGTCCCTAGAGACGGGAGGGTGTGGAAGAAACGGAACAGAAGGAAGTTAGGTAAAGGGGTATCAAAACACAGACAGGAAAATTCACTGATTTTCTCTAGCATGTAGGATAATTATTGGTTTCGATAAGTTTTGATCTATTTCAAAATAATTAGAAGAAACCTAAGTCCCCAGTGTGTACACATTATTGACGTTCCAGAAGCTGGGAGTGTTCCTTACCTTGATTCAATGAAACTATATATCAAATTATTATACTCTACCCTATAGAGTATAGATTAAAATTTTAATCTATAAAATTTATAGTTATATCTCGATAAAAAATAGTGAACTGTTTTTGATTACCCTATAAAAACACATCTTCTGCAGCTTGTATGGGCCTTTTTAGTTTCTGCAGACATCTAGTCTGTCACGAAAGTAAAACCAGAACTGTCTTACCCAGATTCTGAGGGTGCAGAATCTGACTGCAAGGCCGTGCTTGTCTCTAAACACGAAACCTTATCTGCCTCTGAATTCCAGGCAATACTTTCAGGGTATTCCTCCTTGTTCCACCTTTCTGCCACCCCCGTGGGAACCCAACATTTGCACCCCTTACCTCCACAGGAGACTGGGGTGTCCCAGCTCATGTGGGCTGCTCTAATCTCACCTTAACCGAACTCTCAGCACTGACAGTCACATTTCTATGAGACATGCCCCACAGATCACACCTTGCTTTAGTGTTAGTGTATCATTTTACGTTGCCTTATTTTTAAAGCCAAGACAAACGTACATTTAGATGCATACAACACTGATTCAAAGTAAAAATTAAACGTTTTTACTTATATTTATTTTGTGTTTGTGTCTATATTTGTGTAGGTGCTCGTGGGCCAAGACCCACATGTGGAGGTCACAGGACAACCTACAGAAGTAGGTCCTCTCCCTCCAACATGTGGATCCCAAGAATTGAACTCAGATCATCAGGCCTGGCAGCACACACTCCGCAGAGACGTGTTCCAAGAGCCCATTGGATGGGTAAAAGCCCAGTTAGTACCAAACCTATCTCCACTGTGTTCTCTCCTATACATGCATGCATTCACTTAACTCATAAATCAGGCACACCCAGAGCCTGCTAACAGCTGAGGATATGCTAATAAAGCTATGTGCATGTGGTCTAGGGAGAGACTAAGTTGGTGAGGTACCTGCTGGGCAAGCATGAAGACCTAAGCTCACTTCACAGAACCAACACAGAAAAGCCAAGTATGGTGGCACAGTCCACACAGCATAGTCACAAATCTCACACAAAAAGTGGCTGACCCATACTAAAGCAATGAGTGGTGGTATTGCCTGAGAAATTCACAGACTAAGGTACCAAAAGAACAGAGGGTTGGCTCAAGTCTACTGCTAACTACTTGTGAGCTTTTGAAGGATGTTTTATCTGTTTCGTACTCTAGCCTCCATTCTACAGAACTGGCCCATGTGACAAACTTCCACACTGTACAACTCCCAGTGATTAACTGGACTTCTCTTTTTTTTTTTTTTCGGAGCTGGGGACCGAACCCAGGGCCTTGTGCTTGCTAGGCAAGCGCTCTACCACTGAGCTAAATCCCCAACCCACTCCCAGTGATTAACAACCGGAGGTATGACCTCTAACCCATCCTCCGAGCAAACAAAATCCACTGGTCTTTGGATCAGGCTCCATATATTCTTATAGCAGGTTAAATGATAAGCACATGTCAAACTAAGAGAAAGAACACAGGATTGATAGCCCTTTGTGAACCACATTCTTATCCTCAACGCTCAGCAACGGGGCTTAGAGAGCTAACAGGCCTGGTGCAATAACACAGTTCAGCAAACAGGGCCGAACTGTGGTTTCCAGGAAACAGAAGCAGGAAGGAATGTGCAAGGATGTAGTAGCAACGGCAGAAGATGAAAATAATGAAGACCCCGAGTAGACAACAAAGACCTGAGACGTGTGGCAGATGCTTTTGGAATGCCTGGAACCATGAAGAGCCCCTCTCAACAATGCCAAAAAGCCACTGTCCATTGTGTCAGTAATGGGCTTGCTGAGGCTAAAGTCTGATTGCTGATTCTTTTGAAAATCCCCAAACTAAAACTGAAAGCGCTGAAAGATGGAATCATGACAGTATTTCTTTAAAGGTGTTTTACCTCGGGCTACAACTTACAGATGTTCTTTAAAAACGTCCATAATAACAAAATGCAACACCCAGTATCTTAGGATTAGACACAACAAACTGCTGTCACTTCTTAAATCATCGAGAAGTTCATCATTATGTCATGGATGACAGTGTCTCTAAAAGATAGATGAAGTTATAGGCTGCCCTTAACTATGACTCCTCTTCCTTTAGAAGAAATGTGAAAGGAACTGTTGTATTATTCTATTTTACTAAAAGCTACTAACATGTCCAATGTTACTCTCCCCAGCCTATACCAGCCTAACTCACACAGTCACTCACAGTGCTGGCATTCCCGCTCTTCTAACAGGCGTGTGGATGTGACTCTGAGTTAGAGCAACACTAAATCTCATTCATCCTCACGGCTGTCGCTAAATGCTGATAGATCGCTGATCTACAACAGCAATAATTTCTAATATCTATAGGCATCGATGCTTTTTACAAGTGCATAATTTGTGTACTTTTAAAGTAGGGGAGAAACATATAAAAAAGACACGTGCTCCACTATGTTCATCGCAGCCTTATTTATAATAGCCAGAAGCTGGAAAGAACCCAGATGCCCTTCAACAGAGGAATGGATACAGAAAATGTGCTACATCTACACAATGGAATATTACTCAGCTATCAAAAACAACGACTTTATGAAATTCGTAGGCAAATGGTTGGAACTGGAAAATATCATCCTGAGTGAGCTAACCCAATCACAGAAAAACACACATGGTATGCACTCATTGATAAGTGGCTATTAGCCCAAATGCTTGAATTACTCTAGATGCCTAGAACAAATGAAACTCAAGACGGATGATCAAAATGTGAATGCTTCACTCCTTCTTTAAAAGGGGAACAAGAATACCCTTGGCAGGGAATAGAGAGGCAAAGATTAAAACAGACACAGAAGGAACACCCATTCAGAGCCTGCCCCACATGTGGCCCATGCATATACAGCCATCCAATTAGACAAGATAGATGAAGCAAAGAAGTGCAGGCTGACAAGAACCGGATGTAGATCTCTCCTGAGAGACACAGCCAGAATACAGCAAACACAGAGGCGAATGCCAGCAGCAAACCACTGAACTGAGAATAGGACCCCCGTTGAAGGAATCAGAGAAAGAACTGGAAGAGCTTGAAGGGGCTCGAGACCCCATATGTACAACAATGCCAAGCAACCAGAGCTTCCAGGGACTAAGCCACTACCTAAAGACTATACATGGACTGACCCTGGACTCTGACCTCATAGGTAGCAATGAATATCCTAGTAAGAGCACCAGTGGAAGGGGAAGCCCTGGGTCCTGCTAAGACTGAACCCCCAGTGAACTAGATTGTTGGGGGGAGGGCGGTAATGGGGGGAGGATGGGGAGGGGAACCCCATAAAGAAGGGGAAGGGGAGGGAATAGGGGATGTTTGCCCGGAAACCGGGAAAGGGAATAACACTTGAAATGTATATAAGAAATACTCAAGTTAATAAAAATAAATAAATAAATAAATAAATAAATAAATAAATAAATAAATAAATAAATCTATCTTAAAAACAAAAAAAATAAAATAAATAAAGTAGGGGAGAACAGAAAGATGCAGAAGGTAATATAAAATCCACCTGTAGCAGGGTATAAGAAGTGTGTTTCCTCTTCCCCTCTCCATCAGCTGTGCTCACTAAAAGTCATCACTACTACCATGTGACCCACACCAGGCCAGGATTTCCCCAGGACTCCCCAACACAAACGGACCATAACAGTCACTGGTTTGTGCAGCAGCATCATTCTCCTCCACACTGTACCTCTTCTTTTCAAGATGTAAGGACCTACCTCATGCACTGACAGTTGCATAGCACTGCGTGCTGTTATATGGAGTAAGTTCTGACGATGGAACAAAGAAGGGCAATGGACCCATTCTGTATGTGGATATAGATATTACATTCATTTGTCTTCTAGTTATGAAATCATAGGTACCATCAACCCCTTGCCCCTTTGACCCTTGTGGTGGTTTGAATATGCTTGACCCATACTATTAGGAGGTGTGGCCTTGCTGGAGAAAGTATGTGTCATTGTGGGAATGGGCTTTGAGACCCTCCTCCAAGCTACCCGGAAGCCAGTCTTCTCCTGTTTGCCTTCAGAACAAGATGTAGGACCCTCAGTCCTTCTCCTGTGTCATGCCTGCCTTGATGCTGTCATGCTTTCTGCCTTGATGACGATGGACTGAACCTCTGAACTGGAAACCAGTCCAAACTGAATGGCAACCCCAACTAAGACAACCCTCCATTTAAATTATCCAAGCTCTCCTCACCCCATCTCACCTCAACACCATTGTCTCTATTTTTGGAGGGCTGTCAGAGAAACCTCCAAACCTTGCTCACGGGCTTCAGGTGGACTGTCCTCACTGGGCCCAATCCAGCTCTTGTCCCCTCTCTGAGCTCTAGTGGACACAGCAGCCGTTCTCAGTCTCTCTGTTTCACAGCCTGATTTTCTGTCCACCCTTCCTTTTATTCATCCTGAGCCAGGGGAAGAATATTGTGGGTCCACTGCAAAGATTACCCCTCAGCTTTCGTTTCACTGTCTGTACTGCAGGCTCCTCCTCAGTCTGGACACAAACTCACAGAATCTCCATCTTACCGTGTTGTGCAGCACTGTCCTCAAAGCAGAGCTATCTCCCCCTTCCTAAGACCAGGCTGTCTGCTTGCAGAAGATCACCACAACTGAGCTTGCTGACTCCATATTCCCTCACAGGAGGAGGAGATGAAGTAGGTCAATGGACCCTCACCAGAGTATCCGGTAACTCTTCCCAGAGATTAGCCAGAGATTCTGCCCTAATCTCACATGACTAGAGTATCTAGGTTGGGGAATTAGGGAAAGAACTCCATGGGAAGCCACGGTACACAGTGAGTATAGATCTTACAGTGGAGCTGCAGTACACCCAAGCTCCTACCCATGAGCCCTCATTCAAGCTCTGTAAGCCTAATAAACTCATTGGTTCCCCAGGGTGAACTTTGGTGGAGACCTTGGGAATGAGGGGTGGACATTGTTCACATCTTCCTCTGGGAAAAGTTCTCACAATATACTAACACCACAAAGTTGAGATTCATTGAAGCCTAAGCAGTCTGGATCATAACCACAGTGCCCACGACAGACGCTTACCTCTAAGAAATAATAAAAAGCAGGGCTGGTGGTGAGGGTAGGGGGTGTTGCTTAGAAGACTAGGTGGGAAGAAAAGCTTGTAGAATACCAAAATAATGGCAACCAACTTTCTGAGGGGAGGAAAAAAAGAGGGAGAGGGCTGAGAGACTGTGTATCATTTGCACGGCTAATGACAAAGAGACTGCTCATAGAGGGTGTTTAATGTAGATGTTTTATCCAGCTGTGACTTCTGCATATCAAACTCGGGATGAGGCTTAAGCAGAAGTGATCTAGAAAGGATATTGCACTAGAAGGTCGAGAATAGGAAACTAATGCAGGATAAGTAGCTCCCAAAGCCATCCTGTACAGCTGCCCTCTGTTTCCTTACTTCAGGCACAATGTGACTGCCTCTGGCTCCTGCTGACAATGTTAGTGGCTAAAAGCCACTCTCACCACCCTGCCTTTCCCACCATGAGGGACTGCACCTCAAACTATGAGCCAAGATAACCCCTTCCTTCCTTCAAAACAAAACTCATGACCAGCCTGGGCTACAAAGTAAGATTCTAACTCAAAAATAAAAAATGAAAGTAATCTATCACCAATAATGATATAGCTTTAAATTAAAAGCAATAAAAATAAGGCAACAGGCTTAAAATTATTTATATTATATCAAAATTAACAATGTATTTACTGTAAACAAAAGGTAGGAATATTTAAATGTTAAAGTTAAACTTTATAAAGTTCATAAAAGTTTTCCACAAATAAAGAATATGTGTGTGACTGTTAGACACAGACCATTAAACTTATGCATGAGTCATTATTCTGAGTTCAGACAGTATTTCCCAGATTATATTATGTAAATTACTGTATCATAATACCTTAAGTCCTAAGAATCATAATTTTATCTTCTATTTAACTGACTGGCAACTTCTCATACCCAATCCAACGCATAAAAACAATCTAACTCAATGTTTTGTTGTTGTTGTTGTTGCTGTTTAGTACAACAAATGGCACCGATTAGGCTTCAGATGAGAAAGACCGCACCTGTTCATTGATCTCTTTCAGCTTCCCATCGATGGCTCTCAGCCGAGACTCACGGTCCCTTTGCTCTTTGTTGTCCCGGAGTATCTTCTCCCCTGGAGTTGGTTCCGTATTTCTTTCTTCATTGGAGTCATGTTCCTAATTTAAAAGTAAGAGAAGGTCGTGTTCCTAACTAAAGGTAAGAGAACTCATGCACAGACAGGTTAGGTCCCAGGTGCCATAGTCCCTCTGATGTGACTGAGCTGTGTTGCTCAAACAATAGCCCTTCCCTTCAACCCATGTTCACAATTCTTTTCAATTTTCCGAATTGAGGAATTAAAATCCCAAGTACACATAAAGCAAATGGGGCGATAAACTCAGTGTCTGACATGATCAGAAAAGCAGGAAGGTAGAGTAGAAAAGACCTGGCTGGACAGAAGCCTGTGCCCTGTTTTCTATTCAGTAGATAAACTTGCGGTTACTCTGGGCTTCAGGTTTCTCACATTTTATTCTTCATTTCTGCTTCTCTCTAATTCTTTGCAAATTTCACACATGTATACAATGAAATACGATCATACCCACTCCCTATTGACCCCTCTCACGCCCCCTGAATCTTCCCGGACATGCCCTTCTCCCAAGCTCATGTCCTCCCTCCTAAGTCTGTTTAGTGCTCCCATGTGCAGGTGTGGGGCCATGCACTGAAGTCTGAGCAATCTCCAGTGGCCACACCTCCAAAGAGAAATAGTTCTCTGTCCCCCAGAAGCTGTCAATTGGCAGTGACCCCTCAGAGAGGAGTGGGCATCATGAGCTCTCCACCATCTATGCTGGACAGCTGGCTGCTTGGGTTGTACAGGTAACCTCGGCTGCTGTTGTTACACACACTTTACAGAACTGTCTGTCTACGTCATTAGAGGAAGGTGTATGATAACGGGGACAAACTGGACTTGACAACACCAGAAGCTTTGAATCTTGGTTCCACCTGGCTCCTGGCTAAGATGACACTACCAAGTTGAGTAATCTCAGAGCCCCCATCCTGTCACCTGTGAAAGGAAAATGAGACCTGGCCAAAATCATTACAGCACCCAACAAACACACAGCAAATGTGGACATGTCCGTTGAACACAGGAAGCACTATATAAAGGAAGCACTTGGTGACTGCATCAGGGCTGCCCATCACATGGTTCTTGACAGAAGCACAGTTGCTCAAAATTAATAGCATTTCTTGGTGACTAGACGTGGGCCCTTCTTGATTCTGTATCTAAACTAAAATGTCCTCTCTTCTCTCCCACAGACTTCCTTCTCCAGGTCTCCACACAGCAAACTGATGTAAGAGACCTACATTCACATTCAGTCAGAGTGTGTGTGTGTGTGTGTGTGTGTGTGTGTGTGTGTGTGTGTGTATTCAGTACAATTTTCTTTTTGTGGTTCTGGAATAACAGTAAACATGTTGACATCATAAGCAGAAAGGCCGTTTTTTAATTTTTAGGTAAACATCATGTTCTCCCAACCCTACTTCTGTTCTGCTCTAACAGAGTCTCCATATTCCAAGCATGCAGGCCTGGAGGCTGGCTCTCAGCTCCAGCCCTGCTGGAACAATCAGACGTGCAATTAGAATGCCAAATCCTTTTTCCAGGTCTTAACTTCTACCACCTTATCTGCAACTCTGTGCACTTAGACTAGGAGGGTGTGTGAGACCTTTCCTTAGGCATGTTCTCTGACAGCTTAATCATCTAGTTCAAGTGTCTCAAGAATACCGTGTAACAAAAAACAGTCAAGAGGGGGCAATTAAACAAACAAACAAAAAAGGCTGGTGCTGTCTAGTACCCCAGTGCAGAGTCGACAAACACCTGTGCCAGGGAGTTCTTTTCTGACAGCAAGCACCAGCCAGAACAGTCTTCATGATTTTTGAAAATTAATTCAGCAGATTCTCCAAGTAACAGATTGTTTCTGAGACACCAAATAGGATTTTATGGAGAATTCAGTAAAAGTTCCCTGTGATGTACTCGGAATGTCTATTGGCACCATAAGGAAAGAGAACTAACCTGAGGTAAACTGGTATTTGTTATTCTGACTAATTGATTGCCAAGAGATTCTGAGTTAACCCTCTAAAAGATATCTATGATGTTGGCTGAGCTAACAGAGGCCTTTGAAGCTAAAGCAACTCATTTCTCATAAGTCAAATACAAATGGCATTACTCAGAGTGTGTTAAGTTATCTGACATTCAAAGCAGCCATGTGTTGAGGACTCAGACCTGCCTGGATAGTTATCCCGCCCTGTGCGTCCAGGATCACTCTCTACGTGTCTCCCAGCCCCTCCCACTGCATGTCTCACGTGGGTCAGCTGCCCAAATGTGGTGAGGAAAATGTTTGTTTGTTTATTTGTTTTGTTTGTTTACCTCAGAATGTTGTCATGAAGTAAAAGAAACCTGGCTGGCATTAGAGGCATCATGGGAAAATAAAATATAAAATTCTAAACAATTTGTAAGAATGAAGGACAAGAGCTGTTTCCCAGATCTAGATGAGAATTCTGACAGCCTGGCTCTAGGGAAGCTGTGCTGGTCTGTTCTTACTTCTTCTTCAGTGAAACACAGATGATCCTAAGACACATGGACGTCTTGAGACAAACAAACGCTCCTGAGACACACGGACACTCCTGCAACACACCACCACGGTTTCTGGAGGGAGGTAAAGTTAGGTCTTGTCACTAGCATAGACTGATCAGTAACAGGATTCCCGCTTGGAATCTGTGAATTAAATCTGGGGGAAAATAGATTTGATATACATTTTTCAGGATTACAGGTCAAGTGGAGGTCTATTGTTCCTAAATTTTAGCTAGTGTTGAGAAAGAAATGAACCAAATCCATTGTCGCCGTCAGCAACTTTATGATCTTGGCAAAATACAATTTTCTTCAGCCAAATAGTTGGAGTGCTTGTTTTGTTTTGGTTTACCAAATTGTGTGGGGGTAGAATTAATATTCTAAGCACAGGACAGTAAGTCAAGTTTAGGAGAGTGGCTATATTTGATTAAGTTAGTTGGTGTCAGAACAAAGGAGTACCGCCTGTCAGCGAGAGCTGCTCCTGAAGACTCTCCCTTGCCCAGGAAAGACCCTCTGGCCAAGAAGTGGGATTCTAGATTTAGTAAGACTGATCACACGAGAGAGGAATAAACTCTATGTCTTTACAAGAGCCAAAAAAGAAAAGAATAGCGTTACTATTGAATCCAGCTGCTGAGGACTGAAGAAACTGAACGTTACACAACTCCCATATCCCAGATATTTCTAGAGAAAGCTGGAATCCAATCTATCTACTAATGAGAAAAACGAAATTACATGCCACCCTGCATTCACAGGGTGACTTCCATATGGAGAAAGAGCTGGCTGGCTTGTTGTGGAGTCAGGCCATAGAGAAGCACAGATAACCACAGTTAACCCACAGACCTTATGGACAAGAACTGCTTCAGTCAGTTCTCTGGCTCCCGTAGGATGAGACGCAGAAGCTCATGAGAAACTGCAGCCACATGACAGCACTACAGTGGCAGCGGCTGCAGGGGTAGAACATGCTTGGTTTCTCATGTGGCTACATGCTTTGTTTTCACAGAGAAAAAGACATGTTGCTTTACAATTTTTTCAGTAGTTAATTAGCACCAGGCACGTAACTAATATAAGAAGGATCACAATCAGCAAACTCCTAAGGTCAAAGAGAAGTGTGCTGCTCCCCTTCCTTCTCCAAATGACAAGAGCTTTGGTAATCTCTACGATCATATCTAGAGACCCTCAAAGCATGCATCACAGGTTGTCATGCCTACAGACTTAACATCACATAGAAAGAAACCATAGCAGCTACGTTAAGGAGCCTGGGCTTCAACTTGTCCAGAAAACCATTTTCTTGACAGCATGATGTAGAATAGTGAGTGCACCAGAAAGTGGAGAACCAGAGAAGACAACTGCTGTCCAGTTTAATCCAGTCTGCTAGCTGACACGGAGGAATCAGGTGAAGTGTTGCTGTATTTTCTGATTTTTCTCACCTCCCACTTTCTGTCTCTCATTAGAAAATAAACAACCTTCTAAGGGATCATGATATGATCTGATGTGAAATGATATATGATATGATATAACTAATACATTAGTAAGGCAAAACAAACAGAAAGAAAAGAGTCAAACACAAGACACAAGAAACGGACTTAGATGCGGAGACCCATGCATTCCAGAGTGTTCTGGAAGACATATTATATACACAAAGGCCCTGTGGGGTACAAATGGTTGCCTGACAGACGCTGTCTCTTCAAAGTGTCACCAATCTTTCAACATAGCCATACTGGTGAATAAGTTGCTCACATAATAGCCACTGGGGTTAAAGTCATGTCCACCCATAGCACAATGATGTTAATAAAAATTGATACAATAAACATCAGGGTGTTTCCACTACTACAGCTATAGCCATAAATGCTATCCCAAGTGACTTTAATGTTATAGCATAGACAGCCCATGTTCTATATTTTTATTTGCCCATTTGTTTATTAAAGGACTACTGTTACCCCAGCTATTTTAAATAAGTTTGCTATAGTTTTTTTAAATTTTCTACCTATTTTAAAGCTACTATATTCAAATATTTAAAAATCAGTAATATATTGTTCACAGTATTTGATAAACACAGGATAATATATTTCTCTTTTGGATATTTAAACAGCAATATGTTTATACATTGAAGTGATTCTAAACACAATGTTATACTCAGATGCAAATGAGTATTATAACTTTGCTGTTCTTCTTTAATGGCTTTTATCATTTTTTCTCTTATTTTTGAGATTAATATAATTAAATTATTTTCTCCCTCCCTTTTCTCCCTCCAAAACCCTCCATATATCCTTTTTTTCTCTCTTTCAAACTCATGGCCTCTTATTTTTCATTGTTTGTTACATGCACATACGTAAATGTACACACACATACATATTCCTAAATATAACCTGCTCAGTTTGAATAATGATACGTAAAGCAAGGCTTTTGGACTCCAAAATGGCCCATGTGCCTGACTGTAAACCCCTGTAACTCCTGATATGCAGCAAACCCTCATTACTGTTTGTTAATTATTTTGAAAGTAGAAATTTAGAGCCTGAGGAGATGGTTCAGCAGTCAGAAGCACTTGCCACTCTGGTGTCTTCCAGCTGCCCACAACTCCAGCCTCAGAGCTCTGACACCCTCTTCTGGCCTCTGCCAGGCCCTGCATGAACACACACACACACACACACACACACAAAGAAGCCTGTCTAAGTGGGGATTTATTTTCCACTTAAAAGACATTCTTCTAAAGGTTCATGAAGAGAAACTGATGAGCTACTAATCAGCAGAAGAATGAAAATAAAGTGAATTCAAATGCTAAGTGTTTGTGCTCAACACCAGATCGGAGCTCATTCACTCACCAGCTACACAGAGACGATGCATTTATGAATTCTTTTCATTGTGCTTATTCAGAAGACATCACAGTCCAAAACCAATTGCCATGAATAATTTGCCAGGTCTGCATTTCTACTTGAAAACTCAGTGTACAGTGCAGGACTGGGCTAGAAGCTTCAGGAAGAAACTGAAAATTAAGTCCAAATGATATGCTGTTTTGCATGGAAAGAACATTAATTTTTCCCTTTTCAGCAACAATTATGCTCCTTATCTGTTCACGCATTAATGGGAATCCCAAGTAGGTTATCTCTTCTCTTTGTCAAAAAAAAAAAAGAAGAGATTGCTGTTTCACACGATCTCGGCCTGCACCAAAAAAAGCTGTACATTGGTTTTTCCTTTGCATTGTCTTTCAAATAATTTGTCTGAACCACAATGCGGACTCTGAAAACAGTGACTTAGATGAGGATAACAAAAGCTGGCAAAGACTCACTCCCGGTTTATTTGACCTTCTAAAGACCGAACAGATCTCTAAATTCTCAGCCTTGTTCAAGAAAACTGCCTGACAGCCATGATGAGGATGGTTTCTCATTAGGAACACTGTTGAGGCTTTAGATTACAGCTCTCCTAGAAGCCCATCAACTACTAGTCAGAAGAAACAGGAAAAGAACAGGGTTTTATTATCCATCTTAACTGCCTTCTATTGAGAAGCAGAACTCAGTAAAAACAAACAAAACGCATTCTAGTAGCTTGCGTCAAAGTCCCAGGACACATTCAATTATAGTAAGTGCTCCAGTTCTCTCTTTCCATGAACTCTGACCCCAATCCAGAGACTGACTAGTGCTGAGATCAACACCTCTAATGCGGCTACCTCAGGTGATTAGGAATGCCCCCTGCTGGCCCTTAGAAGCCTAACCTCCAGAAGCTGAGACGGCTCCCAGAGGTGCTGCAGTCATTGAACTGATTCTTCAGGCCATCCGGACAGTTTCTCGGGCTGAGGTAGCTTCAAACTGGTCCATGTCCAGATCTCTAACTTTCAATTAGCAATTAATACCTTCTAGATTGGACATACTATAAATTACTGATACTTAAAATCTTTTGAAAGATAGGGGAAAAAACCTCAGTCATCAATAACTGTATGAAAAATGGTGTACTGAGACTTTTACAAAGCAAAAAGAAAGATAGCAAAATCTCTCTCTCCCTCCCTCCCCCCACCTCTCTCTCTCTCTCTCTCTCTCTCTCTCTCTCACACACACACACACACACACACACACACACACACACACACACAAAGACACTTTCTCTTCATGCCACCACACACCCCAATGGAGCCCTTAAGAGCTGGAATACAAGGAAGAACAGGGCAGAGCCTTACAGTGTGAGGCACTGCCCTTCTCATGCTCTATAACTCCACACTCTGTAAAACAGCTTTGGGGGAGTCTTCTCATTTCAAAGTCGTCAAAGACACTTCCCCACAGTGATGCTTCATCCTTGCTATTAAAGGACTTGAAAGAACATGACCAAGTAAGGGGCAAATGACTGGCTCTGCTCACATCTAGTACCAAAGGAACAAAGAAAGGAGAAGCTGTTAAGGACTAATGAATATTATTAATTCTCTCCCTTCTTTCTAATAATGATCAAGAACTATCTTTTTTTTTTCGGAGCTGGGGACCGAACCGCAAGCGCTCTACCACTGAGCTAAATCCCCAACCCGATCAAGAACTATCTTAAATCATAAAGATATGATAATATTAAAATACGAATCTCCCCAATTGCCCCATCCCAGCAAATTCCTAACTGAAAGAAAAATTAGTAGAATGTAGAAATAACCAAAAGAAAATACACTCTGCTTGCAGTTGTACTCACAGAAGATCAATCAGGAGAAACCCTTTCAGGTGGGATTAGACAGTGTGCGCAGAAGCTCTTGCATGATTAACCTGAACAGTCAGCATGCTCTTGAGCTCAGCATACTTATCATTTGACTAGGCGTGGTAGTGCATGTCTGTAATCCCAATACTTGGGAGGCAGAGACAGGAAAATCTCTGTGAGTTCAAGCCCAGTCTGGCCTACATAGTGAGTTCCAGAACAGCCCAGACTACATAGAGACCCTGTCTCAATTCCCCTGCCTCCTCAGAAGAAAAAAGTGCTTGAATCTCACTCAGAAGGGGAAATAAAATAGACATTGAAGGTGGATGGAGGGAGGACACTGGGTAGGAGGCGGAGGGGAGCTGAGGTAGGGACCAGATGGGGGAACTGGAAGAGAGAAAGGAAATCGGTGGGAGCATCTCTGGGACAAGCCAGAGTTCTGGGATGGAGAGGCTCCCGAGAATCTATGGGGGTGACCCTAGCTGAGACTCCTAGCAGAGTGTGGGGGGGGATATGAAGCCTAAAATGACCGGCTCCTATAGCCAGGTGGGACTTCCAGTGAAGGGAGGAGGACAGCAACCCACCCACAAAACCTTCAACCGAAAATTTGTCCTGACTACAAGATGTGCAGGGATAAAAATGGATCAGACATTGGGCCAACCCATTGAAGATCCAGTCCATTGGAGAGAACCAACCCCTGACAATGTTAATGATGCTCTGCTATGCTTGCAGACAGGAGTCTAGCATAACTGTCCTCTGAGAGGCTTCATCTACAGATGATGGGAACAGATCCAGAGAGACACAGCCAAACATTAGGCAGAGCTCGGGGAGTCTTGTGCAAGAGTCAGGGGAAGGACTGAGGTGGCTGAAGGGGTCAAGGACACCACAAGAAGACCTACAGAGCCAACTAACCTGGGCCCAAGGTGGCTCACAGAGACTGAACCAACCAAAGAACACACAAAGGTCCCCTACACATTTGTAGCAGATGTGCAGCTTGGTCTTTCTATGAGTCCCCTAACAATTTGGGGGGCTGTCTCTGACTGCTGTCTGCCATTGGATCCTTATCCCCCAGCTGGGCGGCCTTCTCTGGCCTCGGTGGGAGAGGATGCACCTAGTCCTGCTGTGACACCTGGACCAGCTGGTGCCCATGGGAAGGAACTCCCCTTCTCTGAGAAGGGGAGAGAGAAAGGGGGACTGGAAGGAGGGGGGCACTGGGAGGAGGAGGGCTGCAATTTGAATGGGAAGGAAGGGAGGAAGGAAGGAAGGAAGGAAGGAAGGAAGGAAGGAAGGAAGGAAGGAAGGAAGGAAGGAAGGATTGACTAAAACATACCATATCACCCTTGTTGCTCTGACTTTCAAGGCTGAAGACGGCAGGAGAGTCCACGGAGAGCTCCTGGAGCTTTATGTCAATCTCAGCAAGCTGCTGAGACTCGGTGGCTGCAAGGGTATAGCCTTCTCCTGGAACCAGCCAAGCACACTGATCGCCCTAAGAGAAAACCAGAGTGACCGGTCATCCCACACCATATTCTCACACCAGAACACATGGTTTAGACCTCTCTATCAGAGCCTAGGGCTTACAAACCACAGCACCACAGACCCCTGGAGTATGGAGGTTATGGTTTAATTCTCTTCCCAGTCTGTACACAGTGTCTACTGGTGTCGCTATGGGATCCCCCAGCCTCACAAGCTGGTTCTCTTTCATATGATAAGAAGAAATCTTGTTTAACTGATCAAAAATAAATGTAATATTTTCAAACTTTACCCCAATGAGCCACCAAAACAGTTTACAGTTCCACCTAAACTAGTCTCCATGCCCAGATAATCTTAGCCCAAAACCCTCATGTATAGTGAACTTCACTTACATTAAGATCTAAACAATCATAACCTAACAATGTGCCACTGTAACCGAGTAGCTAAGCCTCACCAATCACAGCAGTTGCTTAGATAACTCCGTGGCTAAGAGCTGGGGCTGCTCTGCAAAGGGGCCAAGTGTGGATCCTAGCACCACACCAGGGAACTCACAACCCCTACAACTCTGCCTGCAGGAGAGCCGATGCCCTCTTTTGGCCTTTGTGGACATACACACATATACATCACAAAGCCACCACTGAACAGTTGCTGTGCATGAGTGCTTACCGGCACAGGCAGGTCAGTCTGAACTGCACGAAGGTCTGCGGTCTAAGACGTCTCAGACTTGTGCCAGCAAAAGTGGGAAAGGTGTGAAAAGCGGAGCTTAGCTGTGGTATCGGCACACCAGAAAACAGGCCTAATGGTAATACCATGCCACAGTATTTATAGTAAAAAATGGCTGTGAAGAGCCCAAAAGTCCAAAACTACAAGGGAAGTGGTACCACCTAATTAGTCACAGATAAGAAACCGGTTTGTTATTTGCCCACATAAAGCTGATATAAGCACTGAATACTCTAAATGAAAGATGATGGCCAAGATTACAGAATCAAGGACTAAACAGCAATTGCCTGAGTGTAGTTCTTTTTAGTGATGCTAAGGTTTGGAACCTATCAATGAAGCCCAACAGAAACACTGATGTCCAGGCACCAGGCAACTGCAGCAAGGAATTTTATCTATTAAATGGAAGGTAGCGTTGTCCACCCTGCTGCTCAGCACCACCTAGAAACCGTTGGCCTGTGTGGTGAGCTTAAGCTTCCTGGTTTGCAGGAGTCTCACCTTCCTGAGGCAGAGGCCGGAGATGGCCTTCCTAGCTTCCTCTCTAGTTAGGGTTCAGGCACTAACTTAGTAACCAGCAACCATGTTCATCCACTCACTGGCATAGAAGTGAGTGGTCTGGACACCACTATAAAACCCACCTTGCTACAAAAGAGGGCAGCAGAGACATCAGTGCACAGACATACACACAACACTGCGCACACATGCACTGCACATACACATGACATACACACACACATGACATACACACACACATGACATACACACACACATACACACACGACATACACACACAACACTGCACATACACGTGACATACACACACACATGACATACACACACAACACTGCACACACATTCACTGCACATACACAGTTTTTTTAAAAGGAATTCCTAAAATACAAGAAACATACTTTTTTAAAGGTAAAAACTTTTAATATTCTGAAACTAAAATTTCAGACGATTTCAACATATCCAGTAAGAAAGAAAAGGAGAAAAAATAAACAACCTTCCTACCAAAGGTCTAGTCAGAGTCAAGATGTGAGATTTTAGGAACTATTTCAGAAGTTGAGGGATAACAGCAAAATCAGGTCATAAATAGAACTGGATTCCCAAATAATATGAGGGGGAAAATGATAAAAAAAAACAAATATGACCATTAAAATACATAATTTTAAGTCAGGAAATGTTCTAAGTATTATCAACAGTTACTCCAAATAACAACAAAAAATAGTTAAAAATAACAAAAAATATTGTTTGAATTAATATTATAAAGCTTAAAATAGTGGGTTGAGGATTTAGCTCAGTGGTAGAGCGCTTGCCTAGCCAGCGCAAGGCCCTGGGTTCGGTCCCCAGCTCCGAAAAAAAGAAAAAAGAAAAAAAAAGCTTAAAATATGAGAGGAGAAAACATAAATACTAACTAAGCAAATATGCCAAAAGCAGTATTAATCACAAAATCCGCTGTGATTTTGTGACTTGTGGAGGTCAGAAGTCATAGCAAGAGCGGCTGTCGGGGAAGGGACACACACTGACTGCTCACAGCAGAAAGTGGCTTGCCTGGCTTCACGGTCAGTAACAGACCTAAGACTGTAACCTGGGTGTCTTATTCTGCTCCATGGTTCTGGTTCATAAAGGAAGACAATTGCCGTGGTCAGCAACGATGAAGAAGCTGATGAAGTAGCTTCAGAATCTCTCGGTGCTCAGCCGTGTGCTCCACCCACTCTTGCCTCCATTCCTGCACCCAGCTTCCACAGGCCCCTCAGAGGTTGCATTCTGTGAGGCTCTGGTATTTGCTTTGAATTTGGAGCGGAAAGGGGGATAGTATGCTTGCCCACACAGAATTTTTTCAAGAAACTAACTGTTGACATTTAGAACACATGGTTTCCATTTAAAAATCTGAGTTTCTATCTTCTCTCAAAAAGTTGCAGGATCCTGGCAGCCAGAGCAGTCAGGGAGCTTAGTGTTCCCTGGAACTTCCCCCTGTGGCTGCTACCCTCTGACCTGGGCTTGCAGCTGGCTGCAGGTAATCTGACACACAAGCAGGTAGCAGATAAAGGGCTGTGAGCGGGGTCCAGAAGCACCAGAGTGACAAGTGCTTCAGGTAACTCGGAAGAGGATGTTTCTTTGTAGAAATAAAAACCATGCCTACACCATTAACAGGAACTCTTGTGAGAACAGTGGGCCACTGCTCTCTTGTGGGTCATTCCCTAGCTCTATAAATATCTACATTTACTCCTACAGTAGAGTCTCTTCTCAGGTCTCCGGGGAACTGGATAGTGAAGACTGGCTAGGCAGGAATAGAATCCTACAGGATTATAAAGACAACACTGAAATACTGTGAAGTTGGGACGGATGAAGAGAGAGCACAGAGAAACACATTCTGATGGCATCAGGAACTAAGCCTAGCCACTTTACAGACCTACTGAACTGACCAATAATAAATTTGAAAACGTTAGGATTTTTAGTGCAGAGAACGTCTTCTAACTAGAACGTCTTCTAACTTTTGCTGAGAGGCTGACGGCCCAACAGTGATTTGGAAAGACTCTTGACAAAGAGTCTGCGTACCTCGGAACTGGACAGTCCTGAGTCTGTATCTTCTAAGCCTTTCAGGAGCTCATCCAGACGTTTCTTCTCTCCTTCAACCATAACCACTGGGCTTCTTGAACTCTTGGCCAACTACAGAATATATTAGTGAGAAATTTAAGTTTTATTCTACAACAAATCTTTTATAGTCATTCTCCAAAGATATTTCCAGTATAAGCAACCCTTCTTGTCTTTCTCTAAACACACACATACACACACACACACATACACACACACAATCTCTCTCTTTCTCCCTCCCTCCCTCTGCACAGTCTCTCTGTATGTAAATGCATGTGTGTGTGCAAGTGTGTGTGTGTGCGTGTGAGTGTGCATACACACTTACACATGTGTTGGCTATAGCACACATGTGGAGGTCAGAAGTCATTTTGAAGGAGTGAATTCTCCTTTTACTGTGTGGGTCCAGGTATAGAGCTCAGGCTTGAGGCACCCTCCCTTTACCCCGAGTCATCTCACTGCCTCCAGGCAGGCCAGATGATGGAGATACAGATGAGGGTATAGATACAGAAGACATGGACTTGCAGACTTAGAAGCATAAAAACATTTGCTGAGACACAGAGGACTCTTTTGAACACTTTATGGTGCCAGACATCCACTTAATGAAACTGCTTTTAAATTTCTAGAATATTGAGGCTGGGCGTTCAGATTAGTTGGTAAGCCTTACCTCACAAGCATGAAGCCCTTGGCTCAATCTCGGGCACCCCATAGAGCTGGGCATCATGGTGCACACATATAATCCCAGCACTTGGGAAGTGGAGGCAGGGGTGTTAGAAGTTCAAGGTCATCCTCCACTACATACCAAGTTTGAGGCCAGGCTGAGCTACATAAGACCTTATCTTAAAAATTAATTAATTTCTAGAATATCATTTAAATAAAGATTCTATTGGCTTTATAAAAGGGAAAGAAGGAGAATCTATATTGAAGCTATTGTGCATATCAGCACAAGCTCAGAGAAAACTCTGCTGTTCTTGGTACATCAAGATCTGATGGGCCAGCAGAGAGACAAGGCCAGATGAAGTCGGAGACAACTCCCTGAGCTAACACGAACATGGGGCACAGAGGACTGAGAGTGGCAGGAGAGGCCAGCCTGGCGGTGGCAGACTGACGCCGGGACCACGCTGCCTGGCAGTGTGAGAAGAGATTCTGCCTAAGCCGAGGAAACACGACTCTCCTGTGGCTGATACTTTGTGCTCACCAGTGTGGTTTCCCACGGACTAGCTATCCAAGCAGTTAGTGTGAGCTTCTGTCCACCCCACAGAGCTTTCTCGTAGATAAATTAATTAGCATCCCAGACCAATTCAGGAGTCACTGTGCCCTTAACTGCTCTGAGTCTCCTTTAAAGACAAGCCAAGTCAGATTGCCTGACCTGCAGTGTAACAAGGATGAGCCCCTGAATCAAGGACCCACTCAAGGGCAGTGACCAAGCGCAGGGAGGAGCGGAGGGGCACAATACCAGCTGGTTTCTCCAAGCCAGCCTAGCTACTCTGTTCTCCACGCCAGCCTAGCTGCCCTGTTCTCCAAGCCAGCCTAGCTGCCCTGTTCTCCAAGCCAGCCTAGCTGCTCTGTTCTCCACGCCAGCCTAGCTGCTCTGTTCTCCAAGCCAGCCTAGCTGCTCTGCCAGGAGCATTTGCCATCCTAAGTTCTAAACACAGCAGCTACACAGTCAGACTTGTAATAAAAATGACTCAGTAAATAAACTCCCGCACTTTGCTGGTGTACAAGTTAAAGTCTGGAGGGGAAGTACTGATCAAGGCTGTTTTCTACTTCAGGAACTAGATTATTTCTGAGTGATAAAATAAATTCTAGTTGCAGCTAGCAAATTTGAAAGAGAGAAACTAGGAAAGAAGGAAGCAGGGCAGGGCAAGATGAGAGACATGATGGAATTAGACGAGAAAGCAGTGAAGATACAGATACAGTTTTTTAAAAAAGCTTTTCGGGGTTGGGGATTTAGCTCAGTGGTAGAGCGCTTGCCTAGCAAGCGCAAGGCCCTGGGTTTGGTCCCCAGCTCCGAAAAATAGAAAAGAAAAAAAAAAGCTCTTCTTTTACTTATATATACTAAACCAATTGTGCACACATTCATCTTGTTTTTAAAAAAAAGTCTATTTCAAGACCCTGAATGGCTGAGATGTCTCAGAGGGTAGGAGCACTTGCCGTGCAAGCATGAGTTCAAATCCCCAGGAGGGACCCACATAAAAAGCTAGGTCCTGTCTTGACCATCAAGTGTCAAGTCATGGGCAGAGACAGGAGAAATGCTAGAGCATGGTAGCCCCCAGGCTCACCCAGGTCCAGTGAGAGACCCTGTCCCAAGGAAAAGGCAGAGAGTGGAAGATCAGGACAGCCTACGTCCTCCTCTGGCCTCCGCACACACAGACATGTGTATGCACATAATCACACATGCACACACACACCCACACTCCCACCCAGAGAGAAGGTCAGTTACTATGACTCTGACTTTCTCCCACATTCTGTCTCTTGAATCATTAGCTACCCACCTCAATGTTTCGCTTAATAAAATCCTGACTATGTTCAGCGTTCCGTATAATGAAAACCTGGCTGTGTTCGCTCCTAGGCTCAATCGCTTCTGTATTTGAAAACGGTTGCTTTTCTGTTTTGATCAATGGCCCATTTTTCTCCACATCACAGGTAAAGTCTAGTATTGAAAAAGTTCAAAGTAAGCTCACAACTACAGTTCTGAATCATACTAAAAATTCACCTTAGGTATACATTAAAATATGTTTTTGAAACATATTTAGAAGGAATAATTTTTAAGTTCTAGACCCAGGAAAGTAATATGGACTTTTTCTTTGGCTTAGATTTATTTTCTCCCCATCCTCCATAGCCCAAATTTCTGTCAGTGGCAACCTACTTTTTACAATCATTTCTAATGAAAGTGTAATTACATCATTTCACCCTTCTTCTTACCTTCAACCTCCCCTGCTAACCAGGTACTTGCCTTGCTTTCTCTCTCAGATCCTTTAATTGTTGAGAGATGTGTATCATAAATATACATAAATATATAAATGCAGCCTGTTCAGTCTACATAAAGTTATTTGTATGACATGGCTTTAGGGCTGACCACTTGGTATTAGATAACCAATTAGGGGCTCTTCCCTGACGAAAACTTCTCCCTCTCTGTCAACCAGCCAAAAATTCAGAAAACAAATAGAGTTGGGGTGCCCAGCCACAAATGATCCACCTATGAGACAATTCTGCAGCTAGGAGCCAGAAGAACAGGGAGTCTGCAGCCTACTTTTTCAAAACTATTATGCAATTTTCAAAGATCCCATAATAGAATGCAGTAATGACGTTTCAATAAGTAACTTCAACATGGACCATTGTGTGCCTTATCTGTTTTGTGCTAGGTGTGTTCTCTGGCACTGAGCTCCATTCTTAGCCCTCAGCCCTCACCTTAAACTCTAGTTAATACTTCTTTTTTTTTTATCTTTATTAACTTGAGTATTTCTTATTTACATTTCGATTCTTATTCCCCTTCCCGGTTTCCGGGCCAACATCCCCCTAGCCCTTCTCCCTCCCCTTCTATATGAGCTTCTCCTTAACTGATAGAATAGTACCAAGCCCCCTTCCTCTATGACTATTTCTGTATACAGCCAGCGCCCCCTCGTGGCAATCTGTATATCACGCAAGTTAAACATACCCTTCTCCGTGTGATTTTCGTAAGTTTCCTGAGGAATCTGAGTATGAAACACTGAGAAAAGGTCATCTTCGAATTTGCAGTGCAATGGCTCTACTGATACAAAAACAAACAAACAAAAAACCACTTGTTCAATCTCCATAAAATAAAGTTATCGACACTGAAGAGAGAGGATTGAATACTCGTTCTACTACTCCCCAATCCCCTCCATGCACAGGAGTTGTTAAAGAAAAGAAAAAAGTCAGTGTCACTCCCATGTTGAAATGACAATCAGGCAATCTTCACATGCACCACAGAGATGAACTGCAGAAGACAGCCAACCAGCGCTTCCCTAGACGCGTGAGAGCACATTGGAGCGTCACCTCTCTCTCGAGATGACCTACACAGATCCTCTCTCTAGAGATGACCTACACAGATCCCCGTGAGTGTGATACAGACAAGATAGACAGCCAGTAACAGAGCTATTCATTCCCCTGTATTTTAGGCCTCAAAGCTTAAGGTTTTAAATGTATAGTCAGTCATTAACAGAATGTCTTTGAGTAAGGCACGGTGCCAAATACAACTCCAGCCATAGGAAGAGAAGGTAAGAGGCCCAGTAGGTGGAGTTCAAGGTCATCCTCTGAGACACAGCAAGTTCAAGGCCAGTCTAGGCTACATGAGACTCTGTCTTTAAAACAAAAGCAAAAACAAAAAGACAAGGCCTTCAAGATGTCTCTGGGGAGCCAAGGCACGTGAGCAAGCCTGACAATCTGAGCTCCATCCCAAGTAAAAGAGAACCAACTCCACAGAGTCCTCTGACCTTCTCACACCAGCCATAGCATGCACTCCCACCCACCTACACACCATCCACACGCACACACACACACTCTCACAGACACACTCTCACAGACACACTCTCACAGACACACACACACACACACACACACTTTATTTAAAAGAGAGAGAGAGAGTACATTTGGGAGATTCGTGTAAGTTGGTGTTCTTCTCTGGCAATTTCTTCTCTTAAGCTCCACAAAGAAAATGGGACATTGCGTTGTTCATTTTTGTTTCACCCTGATTTTTTATGTTTCATATCAGCTAATTTAATTACTTATAACTTTGTTCTGACTAGTTTTATGTTAACTTGACACAAGCTAGAGTCATTTAAGAAGACAGACTCTCAATTAAGAAAATGTCTCCCTGGGCTGGAGAGATGGCTCAGCCGTTAAAGGCTAGGCTCACAACCAAAAATATAAGAAAATGTCTCCTGGGGTTGGGGATTTAGCTCAGTGGTAGAGCGCTTGCCTAGCAAGCGCAAGGCCCTGGGTTCGGTCCCCAGCTCCAAAAAACAGAAAAAAGAAAAAAAAAGAAAATGTCTCCCTAAGATTTGCTTATAGACAAGTACGTGGGAAGGCCCAGACCATAATGAGAGGTGCCAGCCTATGCATGTGGCCCTGGGTTCTATAAGCAAGCAGCCTGAAAAAGCCAGGAGGAGCAAGCCAGTAAGCAGCACTCCTCCATGACCTCTGTATCAGCTCCTGACTCATGGTTCTGGCCCTGCTTGAGTTCCTGCCCTGATTTCTCTTGGTGATGAACAGCAATGTGGAAGTGTAATTGACACAACCCGTTCCTCCCCAAGCTGCTTTTGGTCATCGTGTTCTCCCACAGCAATGGAACCTAACTCAGACAATCTTCAAAGTCTATTTTCTCTGTGCCTTAACATGCCATGTTGAATCTGCCTGTTTGTGCCATAGAAACTTTTTGTTTTAAAAGACAGCTCAGTTGGTAGAGTGCCCACTGCACAACCACAGCACCTTAGTTCAATCTCTAGAACCCATGCAAAAAATAAACTTGAGTGTGGTGGTGCGTATTTGCAATCCCAGCTCAGGAGAAGACAGAGACAAAAAGGTCCATAAGACTCCCTGGCCAATCAGCCTTGCTGAAGCATGGAGACTCGGGTACAGTCAGAGTCTCTATCTCCAAAGAAGAAATAAATAAATAAGGTGGGCAGCTCCTGAAGAACAAACGATGGTTAGCTTTAACTGTAACTTGACACAGCCCAGAACCACAGAGGTAGAGAGTTCCTGTAAGGGTTTTCTAAATGAGATTGGCCTGTGGGCATGTCTATGGTAGACTACCTTAAGTTAGTTGCTATAACACCTAGTCCACTATGGGAGGCACTATTCCCTACTCAGGGGATCCTAAACTGTCTAGGAGTGGAGAAATCGACCTAAGCACAAATAAGCATGAGAGCACTTCTCTCGACTGCCGGTGTGATATGACAACCCGTCTCAAGCTTCCGCCCTCGTAACTTCTTCCCAGTGATGGACTGTAACGAGGAATTATGAACTACAAATGTTCCTTCTCCCCTAAATTGCTTGTTGGGTTATTTTACCACAGCAACAAAAATGCAACTAGAATGGGTAGTAACCAATAGAGTGAAATATAATCCATAACAAACAAAAAAAGAGCTAGCTACCATATCAGAAAAGGCACAGGCACAGACTTCTAAGTGAAAGAATACAGTCTGGGGAGGCTTTTGCTGGGGGCTGGAGGTGGAATTCTAATCATAAACATTCTCGAAAACTATGAAGAATGTAAAATTTAGTGGCAACTAGAAGGTTGGGAAAGGAAGGGGCGTTGAGTGAGGATCCACACAACGGGTTCTTTTAGAGCAGTAAAACTATTCCACCTAATGCTGGAGCTGTGAGTGTGCAGCCTGTGCCTTTTTAAAAGACCCTTACCATCAGAGCATAAAGGAAGAAAATCAATGTTGGCAGATTTTAAAAAATCGCTTAAGAGACTGAGAAATCACACACGTCGAATGCAGAAACCTGACAAGACGATCAAAATCTATAAAAGAATCTCATCAAATAGAAGCACGTGAAAAGTGCCACTTAACCCCAACACTCTGACAAATGAAGCCTCTAGGACTAAAGGAAACAGACACTAAACATCAGAACTATATGCTAGGTGGTCAGTGCTTTCTACAGACTAGCTGTATTGTTTGTATACCGTGCACCTGCACCGTTAGGTAAAGAGACAACAGAGTGGGAACCAAGTGTCTCACTGTTGGAGTAAAGCCTTACAGGTAAGCAAGAGGGTTAGGCCATGACAGTCCAGGTGGTGATGGAGTACAGCCAGGCAGAGATTTCCTATGAACGGTTTTAGTTCAAACAGGGATGATTACATACAGGCATACTTATAGTCATGCACATAATGGGTTCATATATGCACATACATTTCTTTTCCCAGAGGAAGCTGCACCTAGCATCCAGATCCCGATGTCTAATATCACTGTCCAGAGGCAGGAATCGGGATCCTTAGAGACATGGCTGATCCCAAGACTCAGGTGGGAAACACCGAAGAGTGAAAAGATGTGCCTGGCAAGAGAGACAAAGCCCGTAGTGACAGAAATGGGTCAAAGAGATGCAGGTACCAACCGAGAGACCTTCTAATGGCTAAATGGGAAAATGCAGCCAATACAATAAAGTAGTATTGAACTCTAACTCAAAGTATAAAATTAGCATTCGCTAATACCAATCTAATACCGATACAGATGAGTGAGAGACAGACAGATCTCCCCTGTAGAGTAAACAGGCATAATGTAGGCCCGCATTCTGCTTCCGGCAAGACAAAGCATGGCTCCCCACTCCTCAATCGGAGACTGTACATAACCACTTCCTCATAAGGTCACAGTTGGAAGAGGGAAATGAGCTGGGGCGGGTATTAACATCAGTGGGGTGGTATGCTTGCACCACTGTGGGGTAAAGGAAATGGCATTTCGTCTGTCATCCCCCTCCCCAGAGTGTGCAGTTCCATCCAATCATGGGGAAATCGTGAGGTAATTCCAACCAGTGGACATACTACAAAATGCCAGACCAGTGTGCCTCAAAACTCCCAGGACTGTTACGAACAAGGAGAGTTTGAGAAGCATCCCAACTAAGACTGGACTACGGAGACACGGGAGCTAATGTAATAAAGAGTCCTGCATGGGATCCTGGGACAGGAGAAGAACATTCGATTAAAAGTAAAGAAACACGAATAAAGTACGGTTTTGATCAATAAGACCATATGGATATTGGTTCACTTCAAACATAATAGATATGAAAGGAACTCCTGATGGGACAGGGGTGTACAGAAAAATAATCTCTGTAATCTTCCTGTAACTCTTCTGTGAACTTGGAGTTGGGCTAAAATTAAAAAGCTTTACTTTTTCCTGTTTTATTATTGTTTTGGCTTTGATTTTCAGTTTTGTTTGCTTTGGTTTTGGTTTTTAGTTTACTTTGTTTGTTTGTTTTGAGAAATAGTTTCTTTGTGTAGCCTTAGCTGTTCTGGAACTCACTATATAAACCAGGCTGGCCTTGAACTCAGAGAGATCCACCTGCCTCTGCCTTCTGAGTGCTGGGATTAAAGGCATGCACCACCACACCTGGCTCATGCTTACTTTTTTTCTTTATTTTTTCTTTATTTTATGTATAGGAGTACACTGTTGCTGTCTTCAGACACACCTGAAGAAAGCATCAGATCTCATTACTGATGTAGTTGCTGGGAATTGAACTCAGGACCTCTGGAAGAACAGTCAGTGCTCTTAACTGCTGAGCCATCTCTCCAGCCTACTTTTATCTTAATTTCCTTTTTTTCAAGTAGAGAAAAACAGAAAAGTAGACATAGTAAAAATACATACATTATGGAAAGTTACTATTAAAATATTGATTTGAGATGCTACATAAATGGATTGTTTTTAATTGTGTATGTAGAGACTTTAAGTCTAGAGTGAGGGAGTCCTGGCCAGACTGTGTCTAGGAGAACCAGCAAAGGAAGGTCAGTAGGCACGAAAGGAGCTGAGAAGTCAGAGAGCCGCCTCCACGAGACGATCTGAACTGTCAGCTTTCCACCCACTACTCCCACTCCCACCCCACACTACGATCGATATCAATGCACGCACATACAAACGTTCACACATGAACACACGTGCAGGCACACACACACACACACTTACAAAACCTACTCCTGCCACATTTTGATTCATTCATTTATTCATGTGTGCAGATGTGTATATTATATTTGGAGGAGAGGCAAGCTTGTGCCGTAGCACACATGTGGAGGTCAGAGGACAACGTGGGGGAGCTGGTTCTCTCCTTCAACCTTGTAGGTTCTGGGGATGAAACTCAGTTTGTTGGGCTTATCAGCAAGCACCTTTACCCACTGAGCCATCTCTCTGCCTCTAATACTGCTTTACAGAAGCAAAACTTCTGAATAAATTCAGCCATTCAAATCAGTACCAGTTAAAAGAATAATCTTCCATTAGCAAGGAGGGTTGACCTAGGAACAAAAGATATATTCATTATTTAAATCTATTAATTTAAAAACATTAACTTAATCAAGAAAGAGATCTATAATAATTTAAATGCTATTGAAATGGACTGAATGGCCTTCAACAGTAAGTCTATATAGTGTTGGAAATTGGAACAGTTATTGAAGAAGATACAAAAATCAACATTGTTTTTCTGGTTGACATGTTTAAAATTAACAAGATAAAAAGCACAAAAACTAAAGATAATCAGAACAAATAACATGATCTAGCCAATTATAAACCATTATGTAATAGGGTATAATTATAATGTAGCTAATCATAAATTTATAAAAAGTTACTCTTTTTTCCATTTCATTTAGAACTTGTGACAATATGTTGACCTAGTCACCAGTCAGCAAAGAGCTATATGAAATCAGTGGATAGCCAATAAATATGTGAAGACTACCAAAATCCCATGATATATAAGAAATAGTACATGAAACACTACATTCTTGTTAATATTGTCTAGTATTCAAGGAAATACTAAAAGTAGCCCAGTTATTGAGTCCTTACTAACCATGTTAAGGGATGTAAGCAGCCGTGTTCTCAGGACATGTAAGGGCCCTACAGTGGAATTCAGACAGTAAGAAACCTAAGGAGCCAAAGTGAGCACAGAATGAAGACCTTCCAGGAAGTACTGACAGTGATTTCAGAATCAGATTCGCAGTCTCCAGTAGCTCCTTTGGATGACAGAAATACTAACCACCAAGTTCTGGTCATGAGGAAACCTAGTTAGAACCACCCAGCCACACTCCTCCAGAATGGCTTAAATTGTAAGAGTAGAAAGGTGTTTTTTTTTTAATATGCCAGATTCTAATACAATCTGTTACGCATCAATAGATAGCTAATACCATTACACCACAGGGACATAAGGATAGCAGGAAGGCAAGATAAAGAGACTGAAACTGTTTGAGCAGACTAAAAGAAAAATGCTAAAGACTAGACTCATAAGAGAGAAGAAAAGGGAGGCAGCTACAAAAGAAGTAGGAAGTCTCCTCCAAAGAACTGTCACTCAGAGAAAATGGCTGTGAACCATGAGGAACTAAGTGTAGGTGTGTAATTTTAAGTTCCAGACAAACTAGGCTCCAGGGTAAGAGCTTTTTTGCACCTTTAAAAACGGGTTGCAGTTAGATGCTGCCACCTAGTGGATGGTGTACAAATACTTGGCACTTTTCCTAGTCACAGCAAGGGAAGGAAGCACAGGGGTCCCTGTTTTCCTAATGACACTTACAGACACCCTTTATTTATCTTAAGATTCGTGTGTAGATGTAAGTGTGCCAGTTAGTTTTTTTAAGATTTATTTATTTTATATTTATGAGTACACTGCCACTGTCTTCAGACACACAAGAAGAAGGCACTGGATTCCATTACAGATGGTTGTGAGCCACCATGTGGTTGAAGGGAATTGAACTCATGTCCTGTCCTCTGGAGGAGCAGTCAGCGCTCTTAACCACTGAGCCATCTCTCCAGCCCCACTAGTTAGTTTTTATGCCAATTTGACACAAGTTGGGAAGAAGGAAATCCTTGTGGAGAACGGTCATAGGCTTTGCCTGCTTTTGCACTCTATGTTCTATGACCCTTGCCAGCTGCCTCCCTCAAAGCTGCTTCTCCCTTCTCTGGGGTTCTTTTCTAGTTCTCTGATCTCTACACACACTCACTCCCGCATAAACACATATACAAAATGAGAATCTAGGATCATCGTATTAACGAGAATGTGTACTCTTTGTCTTTCTGAGGCTGGGTTACCTCATGGAAATCACTTATTTTCCTGAAAACTTCATTTTTACTGCTGAATAAAACTCCAGTGTCTACACATAAACATTTATAATTCACCTGATTCCATTCCCTTGCTCTTGTGAATAGAGCAAACATTAGTGTGCAAGCATTTTTATGGTACGGTGTGAAGTCTTTTGGTAGGCGCCCGGGAGTGGTGCTGCTGGACTGTAAGGCAGTTCTAGTTTTAGTTTTTGTGGAGTTTCCATGCTGATTTCCAAGATGTCTTCACCATTTATACTCCAACCAACAGAAAGTAAGAGTTCCTCTTTCTCCACATCCTCACCAGCATCTGCAGTCATTTGTTTTCTGGATGACAGCCATTCTGACTTGGAGGAGATACAATACCTAAGCAGTTTTGGTGTGTGTTTCTTTGATGATGAAGGATGTCAAACTTTTTTTATTTTATGTATATGAGAACACTGTCGCTGTCTACAGACACACCAGAAGACAGCATCTGATCCCATTACAGATGGTTGTGAGCCACCGTGTGGTTGCTGGGAATTGAACTCCAGATCTCTAGAAGAGCTCTTAACCACTGAGCCATCTCTCCAGCCCCAAACACTTTTTAAAAATATTTATTGGTCATTTGTATTTCTCCTTTTGGGAACTATCTGTTCTAGTAAAAACTGTGTCTCCCATTCTGAGGTCTATCTGTTTAATTTGTAGTTAGTTTCTTTTGTTGTGATGACACATTTTATACATATGCATGTATGTTATTATGCATACATGTGTCTATGTGTGTCATGTGGAGGTCAGAGGGCGACTTTCAGGAGTCAGTGCTCCTCCCACTCTGTGGGGTCTGGAGGCTGACCTGGGTGGTTTGGATGCAAGTACCCTTCCCTGTTCTGTCTTCCTGATGGTTCACCAAGTCTTTTTAATTTCTCAAAATTCCATTTGTCAATACTTGGGTTATTTCCTGTGCTGCTGGGGCTCAATTCAGAACATTACTTCCTAAACCTATGGTCTAACGTGCTGTCCCTAGCAGTTTCATTGTTCGGGATTTTAAATTAAGATCTTTGATTTGCTTTGAACTGATTTCTGTGTGGAGTGGGAGAGATGGATGTGACCTCATTCTTCTGCAGATGGCTCTCACCTTTGCTGGGACCTTTTATTTAATAAGCTGTCTTTTTTCCAGGATATGTCTTATCACTTTCATTAAAAGCCATACAGAAGAGTCCACTTACAAATTAGTCCTTCAATACAGAAGAGGCAATGCACGGGGGCACCCAGACTCTAGGAGAAAACTTTGGTGCACTATAAACCCTAATTGTTCAAGGTTCTGCGTTCTCAGTGCTGAGCCCAGAAAGGAACCCATGTAAAGAAATGTTGTCCCTCAAACCACACCTCCACTTAGAAAGCCACGCTGAATCTGAATCCAGCCTTTGGGGTTCTGAAATGCTACAGGTGCCCTTTGTTGTAGAGGACAAAAGGAAGCCAGCATTCTCAGAGGACTCAGGATCTCTAGAGGATCCCTGTCTACACAAAACTGGATACCACCTCTGCTTTATGCAAAAGGATTCTGAAACTACCTTATGGTGAGGAAAGGAAGGAAAGGGCTGGGGGAGACAAAGAAAAACAGAGAAAGGAAGAAGCAAACTTGGCTGCTCTCTGAAGGGAGGACTGAGAGATCACAAGAACCTGGTGAATGAGCAGTGCACTTCTACAAGGGAGTTGCACAGGAGAACGGCAGGCAGAGGCGGAGGGCATAAATAGCATCTAAGAGGGACAGGAAATGAAGGTAACGACATCCAGGACCTGTCTCTGGGTTTCCTCTGCTCTTTTTCTCCCCATGTAGATACACACAGCCCTTAAAGCACTAGACAGACCTACACTCAGCCGCTTCCCTCTAATCCCACCTAATGTGATCAGTCATTGGCTCTTAGGAGGGCCACACTCACAGGGAAAGGACAACTCAGGCCAACCTGCGGTGAGAGCACAAGGCCCCCTCCCTCTACTCACCAGCTGCTGTCCCTGCAGATTTGGAAGTCAAGTACAAAAACTTTTTAGTGTTTTCCAGCTCCTCGTCATTTTCCAAGTCTTCAGTGTTTTTTGCAGACTGAGGGAAGAGCAGTTTAAGTTCAAATATAAAACATGAAAGCAAATATGCCCATTAGTTCTTAGTCCAACCCAGTTCTCAATTGTCTATGTATATGCAGGAAAGCTTGGCCATTTGCATTCCTTTAATTAGGAAAACTGTTAATATTTCCTGTTTCTCAAAAAATCTATCTGTAGGTTTTCCCAGAAAAAGTTTACATATATGTTAAAGTATCTTCATTGTGTTTGTGTAGTACATATATGTACATATGTACATGTATATATATATATATATATTGAGTTGTGTGTGTGTGTGTGTGTGTGTGTATGTATATATTGAGTTATCCACAGGCACCATCATTAAATCGAAATTCCAAGGCTAGCCCCATATATTATTACACTTCTACTTGTAATTCTTAATTCAATACAAATTAAAAACTGCTTCATGTTTCAACAGAACACAGATTCACTCTTCCGGTAATTATGAACAATCATGCTCTCGTTTAAATCTGGCTGCAGTACTCTGGCTGCCTGGTCAGTCTTCCTGGGAAGCTGAGGCAAATGAATCCCTGCTCAGTCCATTCGTACCTTAATTCCCTGTTACCACCTAGGAAATCACCCAAAGTCAGTCAGTGGCTAGGGATGACTGTCGGAATCAGCCTGTGAGTTACTTTGGGGTCCCTCACTCAGCTGCTCTGCTCTAAGGAATGAATCATGTGAGTCAGTGGCTCTAAGAGGCAGTGCCAACATTTATTCAACTTTAACCTCTCAATACCAGGAAGAATAGGAGGCTAGTGAAGGCCAAGGGAAGTTAATCAGGCTCAGAAATGTAGCAGCATGGAGGCAGACGGAGCATGGCTCAGTCTTCAGCCTCTGTATAACTTCTCAGGAGACGCTGAGCAGCTATGAGGTAGTGAGCCACAACTTGTTTGCCCCGAAGTTTATTTAATCAACAACAAACTAACAAGGTGTTTTGTGTGTGCTTATCTCCAATCTGTAAGCTCAAAGGGAAAAGAGCAGGCATACGTCTTTGATAAAAGTAGCCATCACATCCGTTCCTAGTCAGAGAATGGGGGTGGCCAGTCTGACACTAGCTAGAAGGGTTTGCTGGTACCATAGGTCCTGAACATGCCAGAGCAGGGCCCAAAGGCTAGAATGTCACAGACCAAGTATCCTCCCAGGTTCCAGAAAACACACACACACACACACACACACACACACACACACACACAAACACACACACACACACACACAAACACGCACACACAGCCACAACTTTTGCAAAATAAATCAATAAAGCAGGACTGCATCAGCACTCCCACAGGCCATGCCTTTCTTTGCAGTAGAGGAAACTGACTCTACAGTCCTTACCTTGAGCTCTTCCCACAGCTTAATTCTCATTTCTAGGCCTTGCTTTTTAATTTCCTTTTCTCTAATTCGTCTTTTGGCCAATATCTTGTCGAGTCTGTGCATCTTATGAATGGCATTTTGAAGTACAGCATCCGTCCCTTCTAACTTGGGATCATCTGCATTGTGTTCAAGGTAGAAATGGATTCGAAGTTTAAGAAAAACAGCAAAATTTTGTTTTGATTTTACTTTTTATTCATTCAACCAATACTTACAGCCAATGGTGACACCTACAGCATTAGAACTGAGTCCTAACTTTGTGAACATTGAGTGTCTTTTCATATAAATGTTTAATCACACAGTGAGGCAGACACTGAAGGATCTAATGGGTCACTGGACCCTTCCAGGGGATGATACGTCACAGCACTGAGCCAGAAGTGCTTCTCTTGTGATTTTAAGTCCCCAGCTGTCTCTGTTTGACTCTGCTAAACTGTCTATATCCAAACAAACAACATAAAGAGCAAAGATCATGACACCATTCTAAACTGATTCTCATCAATGGAAGGCACAGGTATGCACCAGTGAACCACAGTAGGAAGCAGTACATTCTGAGCCGCCCAGTGGATCCATACGCAGCCAACTGGCGTTGGCTTTCAGCATCCATAGGCGTGCCGTTCCCTGCCCCTCTCTGTTGATTTCCTGATTCACATAAAAATGTGAAATTGAGGACGTTAGAAGAGTTGTCACTCCAGGTTTAGCTGACAACTAAGGGTAGCAGTAACATCAGGAGCTGTCACGTGTGGACTTGTCTGACGTGCCAAGTGTTTCATTCACACACACTGCTCATCTGAGCCCAACACAGTGGTCCTCCTCATCTTCTTTTTAATTAGTAAGCTGAGGCAGATTTGCATATCCAAAGTGTTTAACTAATAAGCAAAACAGTGAGCTCTACCCAAAGTTATCTGACTTCACAGTGAGAACACTTAGCTTCCAGGTAATGCTCCCTTCATGAAAACTGATAAACTTGAGATGAGCATCAATGCAGTACTAAGTCTCAGACTTCCCAGGTCCGATCTTTTAAAATAGTATCTTATCCTAAGTGAGAGCTCAGAGTCCAGTGGTGTTTACCTCTAACGTACATCTCTACCCCTTTAAGAAAACAAGAGGGAGAATTATATTAAAAGAATATTAACCTAATAAAGGGGTTTATAAAATCATGTTGCTTGCATAGTTCAATCCTGGCATCCACAGGCCAAAGATTTTAGACTAACTCGCACAGCATGAGAAAATGATAGGTCCTAGGAACTGGGCCTGACAGTTAATCTCAACTCCCTCGGACGTTTCTTACCAACTGCAAGTCCAGTCAGCTTGGTGCCCTGTTTGGCCAGTTTACTCACCATTACCTCTGGAGCATCACTACAAATGCCAGTACAGAAGGCAAAACTGCAAACGGCACCTCAGTCACGATAAAGCCTCTACAAGAGTCTCGGTGTCACGATAAAGCCTCTACGAGAGTCCAAGACACTTACATCCCAGGGATTCTGCACATCACAACTGAGAGCTGCTATTCTAACTCAATCTGACCAGAATGAATTTAATATCATGAAAAAAGGTAGCTTTTAAAATCTCATTATTGGGCTGGAGAGATGGCTCAGTGGTTAAGAGCACCGACTGCTCTTCCAGAGGTCCTAAGTTCAAATCCCAGCAACCACATGGTGGCTCACAACCACCTGTAATGGGATCTGATGCCCTCTTCTGGTGTGTCTGAAGACAGCGACAGTGTGCTTATATATAATAAATTAATTAATCTTTAAAATCTCAGTATTATCCATCACCATTAGGGCTATCCTTAAAGGGTATTTATACACACCTAATACAGTTTATTCTGCAGCTTTAGCCATCAAAACTGACCCATGAATCATGCCATGCGATACAGAAATACCCCCCTTGATGAGTGTAATATGAGCACAATAATTTTATTTTATTAAGTAACATGTTTTATTGAGTTTCTAAATGTATTTAAATACTCTCACTAGTCTTCTACATAAAAACAGATGAATTTCTCACTAAAAGCATGTTCTTTTTTTTTGGTTTGTTGCTTTACTCAGCTGAAAAACACACTTCTAATATTTCAAATACAGAATCTGCAGTTATGATTCGCCAGCTCCCGGTGTCGCCCCACCTGAATGCTCAGGGGTCCCCTGAGGTTGGCTCAGGTTCGAGTCTTCGTCTGAGCTCTCTTGGGCTGGTTCTGTGCTCCTGGGGTTGTCCGCCCACTCGTCGTCACTGATCTTCCTTCTTTCTTCCACTCTACTGTCCGATGTGCGGCCCTCTTTGCCAGAATTCAGCTTGTTCACCATGTCAATCTAAAGATTATGTCAACAAAAGTTTCCAAAACATAATACTCAAAGACATTTAAAAGGGCACTGGGTTTTCTTAAAACTTTAGCTTTTAACATTAGTAGAAGCATAAAGAGACGTGCAGGTACACGTGCCAGTGTTAAGTCCTAGAAACATAGGACTTTAATGAAGTGCAGTTTAACTGCAAATTAAATTTAATAATAGTTCACCAAATAAATGTCATTGTCCCACAACCTTGGGGAGAGCCATGCTCAGGCACTGCTCTCTTCTGTCCCCAGAGCAGCTTCCCCGTGTAGCTGCTGAGTGGTCCGAGCGACTCAGACACGCCCATTTTGAGTGAGACGTGTCTCTAATAAATGAGACTCTCGGGCCGAGGTTATTCTTAGTTTCCTATTTCATTTCAGCTTCCCTTTCAACTTCAGCAAAATTCATTCTGAAAACAGCAGTTTGGCCCAGCTCTGTCTTCCTGAGAGAGGGCAAAACGGGAGGGACATTGATGGAGGGATCAAGAGAAAGACAGCTTGAAAAACTCTGAAATCTCCACAGGGCGATGAGAGTCACAATTGAAGTAAATTCATCCCAGGGAGAGCCGAGTTCTCCAAGGAACTCTCTCTGTGGAGCACTGTCTACTGCAGCCCTCCGGCCTCAACCACTGACGATACCTACAGGCTCAACACCCTACCATAGCAATGAGCAGCCCTAGTACCAACCTCAGGGGCAGGAGTTATGTGATACTAAGACGTAAACTGACTGGTATGCCACTGTCTTCATGACAAGAGGCAGACGTACACCAAGCTAGCTAGCCAACAGGGAATTCTGTCTCCAAGCCCTCCACCTCACCAGAAGAGCATTGTGCTTCCAGATGTGTACCACCACTCCCAGCTTTATGTGGCTCTGGGGGTTCCAACTCGGGTCCTCACACTTACATGGCAAGCACTTTATTGTCTGTGCTATCTATTTCTCAGTGCTGAATCATTTTCATGGTAAATGCCAGTGGGTGTACACTAGACATTGCAATACGGCGTTTCCTTATGAAGCCAAACAGCACATAAATCTTAACAAAGTCTGGTGTAGATTTTTAAAAATTACCCAATAATTAAGAAGAGAGAGAGACAAAGAGCTGGGTGTGCTCGTTCTACACAATCTACAGAATCGCCATTTAAATGTGTGCTAACTGTTGTGCCTCAGAGCTCTGTCCCTCTCCAAGCAGATTACCTTGACAGGCCCTGGTTCTGGCGAGAGCACCTCCAGAGAACCGTTTGAACTTCGGCTCCCAGGACGTGATCTTGAACTTGAGGCTGGTTTTGAAATTCCATCTAGGTTTCCTTTTATAATATCCATTGACATCCTAAACCAAGCCAAAAAAGAATTAAGAAGCAAGTGACTCAGAGGTCTAAGTGGCTTGTTAGTCAGTTATGTTTACAGGCAATTACTGAGAACATGCTAACTACCAAAGTCACACATGTAAATGCTCTGCAATGTCATCGAAAGAATCTTACACATGCGGATTACACATCAGATACCGATAGCAGCTGTGAATGCTATCTCACTGTCTCAATGCAGGGGGAAAAACAAAACAAATCAAACAAATAAACAAAAAAAAACCCATGCCATGTCCTTGCTCTTCCCCACACAAACACTCCCAGACCAGCTTTCTCAGCCTGGACCACTCCATTGTGATGACTTGCTAAGGTCCCCCAGCCACCTCTTCCTGAGCTCGCTCTCCTTCCAGCTTTCCTGCTCCATGTAAGCTTCAGCAGGTCTTCACAGCCGCTCTGAGGTCTCGCTCCTTCACGCCACATTTTCTGGAGCCCCTTCCTCCAAATCACTACCCTCTCTTAATCACCCCCTCCCCCAGTTCCCCAAAACTCCGAAGCTCTACTTCTAACTAGCACCAGAAACTAAGATCTACATCCTTTATTAGAGGACAGACCTGCATTACCTGCCTGTACTTTGTCAATCTCCTTAACTGCTTTATGCAGGACACTATCAGACCTGTCCTGACACTGGCTACTTTGTTTCTAATGTGGATTTTGGAAATGAGGCTAACTTAAACTAGGCAGACCAGCTTAAACTGGAGGGAGAAGACAAACATTGTAGATATATCCTTCCAAACCATGCCCTGGATAGAGACCAGTTTAGACCTGCCTGGTGAGAGTGGGACAACATGCATCCTGTGAACTAGAAGAAACTGGGAGGATTCCAGCTTAAATATGGATGGGTAGCTCCTGCCAAATCTTTTCTAACTGCTCATAATTACATGCAAGCATTAAAACTGCAATGTCCTTATTCTACAAAGTGGCTTGTCTGTCGTGCTGTTTGGTGGACCAGACTCAGAGGCCTTGCACCCAGAAGGAAACAGCACAACACTAACAAGCTGAGGCCTCTCTTGGGCACACTGAAGAATAATATGGCTTGCCCTCCAACTGCTCATTGTGCCAATGCTGCTACTTCAGAGAGAAGTCGGTCCACTCTTCCCACTCAGCGACTGAGAAAGGCATTGATGTCAACATTATTCACACTCTGTAAAAGTGTTTGGGCTCACTCAGGAAGGGCCTGACATTGTTATTGTGGGATGATGGATCACCCGGGCCCCGTCACATCACCAGAGAAAAGCCTAAGTCACTAAAAGGCCAAATGTCTTTTCCATGCCCTATGCATCCTGTCAAGGAGGGCTTACTGCAGCTTGAGAGGAGCAGGGAGCTGGAAGAATGTGGCAGAGCCAATATAATACATCTCCAAAGAGGCCAAGGCACAGGGACCCAGCCATGACGTGGATCAGCTAAAAGACTCCAGAAACCTTTCCTTCCATCTGCTTCAAAAAACTGGTCAGCCACTATTATGTTTCTTCAGAAACATATCAAATTAAATAAACCATGGTTTACAGAAATTTTAACTGACAGACTATCTGTGTATTTGGCCATCTGGAAAAGAAGTCAGAATAAAGACCACTGAAGTGGGATCTGATGGGTGTATTGTGTGTTTAAGAAACCGCTTGTCACACAGAAACTCCACATGGAAAATGCAGAGCTACCCCAGAAAGCAGTCACACAGTGCATACCAAGTTACATGCACACTGAGAACGGACTTACCAGATATCAAGCCTTCACTGAGTATACGGCATGGGAAGCAGTATCCAAAAGGAGGGGTGTACAAGAATCTATTATAATCAAGATGCATCCAGAAATTGATAAATCCAAACAACAGTTAGTTAGGCATAATATTTAAGAGGTCAAGATGGCAACCTCCAGAAAATGTGACTGGGAACTGCTCAATCATTTCCTCCATTGTGAATGCTATACTGCTGTTTAACATGTGGACCAAATCGTTTTGATGAAAGTAAAAGCTAATTTTAAAAGTAATAAGTCAATATAAAATATGCAATCTCCCAAGGACTGGGAGGAAATGCAAGGATAGCTTGCAAAGAAATCAATGATATACTAAGCCTGTGTGGTGGTTTGGAGGAGGACGGCCCCCATAGGCTCTTGAATGCTTGGTCCCCAGTTGACAGAACTGTTTGGGAAGGATTAGGAAGGAGGTATAGCCATATTGGAAGAGGTGTTTCACGGCCAGAGGGACACCTCTGAGGTCTCAATAAACTCTCGCCTTCCCACTTAGCTCTGCCTTTTACTTTCAGATCAAGATGTGGGGTCTCAGATGCCTCTGTGGCCTCTGCTCCACCATCATGGACTGGAACCCTCAGAAGCTGTAAGTCAATCAAAGGCTTTCGTTTATAAGACTCTGGTCTAGGTAAGCGGTTGGATGCTGTAAGCAGAGCTTAAAGGGCCATCCTAGTGGGAGGTTAGAGGGCAATAGTGCTGAGAGCAATGCAGACTGCAGAGGCCCACAAACCTCAAGAGGCTTCTGGGGAGAAACAATACTAGCACCGGGGCTACAGAACTTTCCTACAGTTGGCAAAGAATGTGGCTGCTTTCTGTCTGTGTCCTGAAAATTTACCTGAGGCAAAACTGAAAAAACAAACAAACAAACAAACAAACGGAAAAAAAAACAAACGATGGATTAGATTCCTTAGCAGAGAAGATTTCAAGGCATGACTCTCTGACTCGGTTTCATGGCTATTAGTAATCACTCTTACGCAGGTCTACAATGAAAAGAACGACTGGGACGAAAAGAAACTTTCATTTCATACACTTCCTCATTTAATGATACACAATGTCATCTTCTTCGGGTACTGAAAGAATCAGAATTAAAATGCCAGTCACTTTACGATATTCAGGGAAGTAGAGATGTGCCCAGATTCTAATGGTAACAAATAACTGCTCGTGCGTGCCAACGTTTTATTACAGTTTTTGATCAGCTCACGTAGACAGTACATGATCTGCTGTGATGAGGCAAAACTGCCTGTGTGCCCAGACTGTTTGTTCCCTGTCTGATCGATCGATGAAATATATGAATATATTCCCCAGGCTGGTGGATGTCCAAGGGTATTGTGATGGTTTGCATATGCTTGGCCCAGGGAGTGGCACTATTAGAAGGTGTGGCCTTGTTGGAGGAAGTGTGTCACTGTGGAGGTGGGCTTGGAGACCCTCCTCCTAGCTGCCTGAGGATGCAGTCTCTTCCTGGCTCCTTGTGGCTGAAGATGTAGAACTCTCAGCTCTTCCTGCACCATGCCTACCTGGATTCTGCCATGCTCCCGCCTTGATGATGATGGACTGAATCTCTGAACCTGTGAGCCATCCCCAATTAAATGTTGTCCTTTATAAAACTTGCATCAATCATTGGTGTCTGTTTACAGCAATAAAACACTAACTCAGACAGGTATCTACCTATATGTTTGGTTTACATTTCTTCCATCATAAGAAAAGTCCCAGATCAATGTTTACCAGCCCTCTTTCTAGTTTCATTTTTCCTGTGTAATGACTGTGCTGTTTAAGGTCTATGCTACTGACTAGTACTCCAGACCTCAGTAGGACGAAGGCTCGTGAAGATGGACTAATGCAGAAAGAGTTTTCAGCAGAGTTCATGATTTCTCCTGGACAGTAGCTTCTAAGACACCCTGACATTGCCACACCCCTGTGGCCACCCCAAGCTGGCCTGGGCGAACAGGTCACACCCACCGCCCCCCAGGGACCTAGTCCTCCCTCTCCCCCTCCTGCACTACAGGCGACTCCACCGCGCCCTCTGCCGCACCCCGCGGCTACCAACCTCTGCCCGTGGTCCACGCGGTCCCTCAACTTTTCCGTGGGGACGATGGCTGGACGTCTAGGTACTGACTGGCTCCACTGACATTCGAGCGTCATACACTTCCCTTCGAAGGGGACCGGTTTTCCCGCCACCGCCTCCTCTGTGAAGATGAAAGAGGCAGCGGGCTGCTTCAAGGAACGCTGTTGCCCTGGCAACTAGAAGCGCGCGCGGATCACAGTCTCGCGATAGGTGTAAAGGTCCCGTACCTTCAGAGTTGGGCAATGGGGACCGGAAGTTGCGAGAAGACTGCTGACGTGGTGGGGGTTGGTGAGGCTGTGGCCCTCCTATGACCTTCTTTGCAGTGAATGTTCTGGGTGGGGAATGGTTTGTTCATCTTCAGGTTGGCCTCCGAAACGAGGCTTCCCATGTTTACATAGACCTGACCGGCTACTAGGCCAGCTCTCCTCTCAGATCCGTTACTTCCCATATCTCTATCATCCCTTCCTTGCAAGACTGATGTGCAGCTCAGAGAGATCACCTATGTGAAGGTCTCGTCAAATTCGGAGAGCTTTGTGTGTTATGTGTGTGTGTGTGTGTGTGTGTGTGTGTGTGTGTGTGTGTGTAATATTATGTAACATATTATATATAATATATATTACATATATTATATGTAGTGTGTGTGTGTGTGTGTGTGTGTGTGTGTGTGTGTGTTGTAAAGACTGGACTGTATAAAATAAAAAGGATTATGATGGCAGTACAAACCTTCACAGTTACCCATACTTTCTCTGTGCACAGCGCATTAGCCTCATTGCCTGGATCACCAAACTGATGTTCTTTCTTCATCCTCAGTACCGAGCCACCTCTGCTGCACTTCAGTCTGAACGGCCCTAAGGCGTTTTCACACTCAAGCTCCTTTACCCTCATGCTTTGGGGCAAATGCAGTGTTCCCATCAGAACAAATTGGTATAAGTGGAGTTGCCCAAAGAGCACAGCTATAAGCTAGGATGGTGCAGAGTGCAAAACCCTGACTGTAAAAGCTATCTGTGTGCTACTGATGCTTTGTTTCTGTCTCCAGGTCAAATGTCTCCCTTGAGCCCTGTTCCTTTATTGACCCTCGTAAGGCATGAGAACCCTCGCAAATTGAGCAGATGAAAATAGCCACTTTCTGTAGCCCCCTCTCCCCTCCAGCCCTTCCTATGCCGTCTTCTCCACACCACCCTCCCCAGGCTCAGCTCAGCAACTTTGGTAGCATCCTCAAGTCTGAAATGCTACCAGTCTGCAGTCAGATGCATCAGAATCCAAATGCTCCTCACGTCTGCAGGGTGCCCGCCCTCGCCTAGATGTTTGCGATAACCTACCTGTAGTTTCCTCCGTGGGAACCTCCCTTGCACCTCCTGTACGCTGAAGGACAGTATCCTACACTGCGTGTTCAGAACCTCAGTCAAATCCTGCCAGTCCTCTGCTCCGGACTCTCCATGACGCTCCACTCAGAAAGGTCTTTCAATGCCCACAGGTCCTGAATGACCAAGCTGTTAACCTCCCTGCCTCTCCAGTCTTGCCACCTTATCCCTGATAAATGTTGCTCCAGCCTCTGTCTTCACAGTTTACCTATTTCCCAGGAAATCCATGTTTTTCCAAATTCCCCTTTTGTGAAAGTTGGGAAATCCAAAAGATGCAAGGAAGTATTCTGCTTCTTGATGAGAATTAACCGTTAGCAGCCTGCATAAAGATGTGACTAAGGGAATCCAGTGACAGCAGTGCCAGACAAGAGAAGAAATAATGGCACCGTCAGAAGTTGAGGTTACCATTTCGTGGCACCCAGGCGGAAGCAGGAGGCAGGGGCATGACACAGTTTAATCTGCCCATCTTCCTTAGAGCTGGTATATGTTTTAGACCCTGCCTGTGCAAACAGGGAGGCATTTTTAGTGTTTTCTTGGTTTGTATCTGTTTTTAAAAAAAACAAAACAAAACAAAACAAAACAACGACAACAACAAAACCAAGATCTCACTGTGTAGCCCAGGCTGTCTGGAACTCGCCAGCTTCCTGCCTAGGCTCCGGACTCTAAGCCTGTGTCATGACACCCAGCTTGAACTGAACCGTTCCTAGGAATAAAATAGGAAGCTGGTACCATTTGATGTGTTGTGCAAACACTATGAACAATGTTTCAGGAAAGAAAACTGAGCCAGGAAGACGGCTCAGCAAGTAAAGGCGTTTGCTGTGCGAGCCTGGGAACCAGAGAGCTCATGTGAAGTCAGAAGAAGGGAAGCAACTTCCAAGCCACAGGTTTTCTGACCTCCACATGCCCATTGTGGCACATGTGCGCGCGCGTGCGCGCACACACACACACACACACACACACACACACACACATTATACATACATCATAGTACACACAGGCATACATACATTTTAGGAAAAAGAACAAAGAAATAATGAATTTCATTCACAATAAGTTCTTACCATCACAATTCCCAGCCCATGGTTAAATTACTGATAGATTTGCATGCTATGTGAAAAAAAAAGAATAGCTAGACTGGGGATGTGCCTCAGTGGTAGAGTGCCTACTTAGTGTGTGGCCGCATCTGTGTAGGAGCCGGTGCAGTCCCAAAAAGAAGTCCCCAAGACTGCCTTTCTAAAGTGGGCTCTAGATACTGGGAGAAGATTGCACATCTGCTAACAGTCAGAGCACAAAACGTTCCAGCCAAGTCGAGTAAACAACTGAAAGTCTCCACTGCGCCGTCAGCATTCTCAGCTGGAATTGCCCCTGTTAACAAATGAATCCAAGTGGGCTTGAGTCAGGAGTCATGCCTAGCCAGTGAAGCACCTCCATAGCTACTATTTGTGGAGGTCACCTATTAAAAAAACACCTTACCTGTGGTTTGGACACTGTTAGTGGATATCCTAGTTCAGTATAGTTAAACTACAATTCTGTGATCTTTGTTCCCCTCAAAAATGAAACTTCTTTGATCTTGGTATCAATCATCTCTTAGTTAAACACAATATTGTTCAAATACTAGCCAGTAATCTTCTCTGCGTTTTCCAGAATTTGAATATAAATTATAATTCTAAGTATGCCTAAGTTTAATCATTTGGATTTGGGTTTTTTCTTTGTATTTGGGTGTTGTTTGTTCTTTGTGGGGGGAGAAGGTGCTGGATATGGAAATCTAGACTCTACACATAGGAGGAGGCATGAGTTCAACCCCTCCCCAGCAGTATTTCTAGCTCTAATAGTTATTATTTAAACACACATTCAAGATAATCATAATAGTAAGTAAGAATACGAGAGTTGGAGGTGTTTTAAGAATAGTTTAAGGGGCTAGAGGTATAAAAGTAGAGTCTGTACTTAGCCTATGTGAAGTGTTGGGCTTCATACTGCACCAAAGTAAAAGAGGAACAAAATCTTGCAGTTTATATTTCCCGTTCCTACATGTTGAAGATCAGTATTTGTCAGGAGCTTAAAAACACAACTTATATACACAGAGCAACACACACACACACACACACACACACACACACACACACACACACACACCAGCTCCTTCTTCTTCTACCTGGAATACAGCTTCCCAACTGTCTGAGTGGCTCGCTTCCTCTTTTGTGCTTCCTGTGAAGGCCCTGCGGCCTTCATTTATGATCACTATGGGCTATGTTAGCTGGCTTTCTGTTTCAGTGATAAAATGCTTGATGAAACGAACTTGCAAAGAAGAAAGATTTGAGCCGGTAGTTTTTATTGGGGGAGAGGGTCTCAGCCCATGGTCACTTGGCCCTTGTGCTTCAGGCTTTGGCAACACAGTAGATCATAGCAGAAGCACTGGTGAGACCAGCCAGCTCTCCTGAGGAACAAAGACATGGAGAAATTAGGGGGTCAGGGTCCCAGTGTCTGCTTCAAGGGCATATCCCCCAGTCACCTAGCTGCATCCATTCAACTACTCATGACTGCTCCAGCATCTCCTAATAGCACCACAGGCTGTCAACAAGCATTTAACACCTTCAGAGGACATTTATCCAAACCATAGCATCTGTTTTATTTTTTAATAAAAGGGGGAGAGCTGGGGAGATGGCTCAGAAGTTATGAGCACCAAGGTTCAATCCTCAGCATCCACAGGGTGTCTGACAACAGTCTGCAACTTTAATCCAAGGGAATTGATGCCCTCTTTAGCCTCTGCAGGCACTGCGCAGAAGCGACACACAGACATACTTGCAGGCAAAACAGCCACTTGCATAAAATAAAAATAAGAAATGAGAAAAAGTTTATAATACAAAGAAAGTACCATTATTAGACGTCTGGTATTAAATAGTTGGGTAGCCCTAAATAAACTCACAAGTGTTTATGGGTCACAGTGTCCTCACTTGGGAAATGAGGTTGGACACGGGTTGGAGATCTGAACTCCACTGTACATTAAAACCACCATTGCATAAACTGCTGAGACCAGGGCTGCACCTAAGAACAAATGTGTCAGAAAATTTACACCACCTTCTCCACCTCACATCACCCAGTGAATGATCTTGATAAAATGCCAATTCAGTCTCTGGAGGGACCCTCACAGGAGATGGATATCAGGGCTCCTGGAAACTCCAACTGCTTTTTTGAGTAGCTACAGGTAGATCATCTCCACATGCCTACACGTGTGAACAAAGGGCATTTTTCTTTGTATGTGTGTGCATGTACACATTTGTGCACCTTGTGCAGGTCTACATTATGCACATACACATGTGCGAATGCAATCCAGGCATGCCAATATGGGTGTGGAGGCGAGAGGGCAAGTGTCAATACTTGCCTTCTACCTCGTTTAAAACAGAGTCTCTTTATTGTCTTTTCAATGGCATGTGTGAGCCTGAGACTGGCTAGCCCATCAACTGTCTAGAATTTTCTTTATTCCACCCCTGTCTCCCCAGAGGCGCTCTGGGCTTACAGATGTATATTACCCCCTCCAGCTTTATGGGCTTTAGAGCTATGAACTCAGTTCTCACACTCCAGTGGCAAGTGCTTTTACCCAATGAGCCATCTCCCAGCCCCTCTCTCCAGTTTTTATATTGGGTGCTTAAGGAAGCCCATTACATTTTTTCCCGTTTCTTGGTGATGTGACTGAGGGAAAAAAAACCTTAGGAAATACAGAGCTACAAAGACTGCACGTGATCTCTGGTGTTTCCTTTTTAAACAGTTGCCTTGTGTGCAACATGAGAACTCTATGAACCAAATGGAACAAACTCCGTGTCCCTCACTCTGTTGTCATCCCACACTGAGTCCTTATTGATCATCTTTTCCATAAAGCAGTCTTGATGAGGTAGCTTCTGTCTCTAGGATTCTTCCCATTTCATTTGCTTCCAACTGCTCTTATCTCGCTAACTGTTCAGTGACGCAGTGGACCTTGAGAGCAAACTTTAAGAAACTGAGTTGTTTTGTATTTGTCCTTAACTTCTTTGTTGTTCTGCCTCATATCGAGGGCAATACTCTCAAAACAGCTAACATTCAAAAATGACAGAACGAACCATCTTTTTCTAAGCTGTGTTTTCTACAATTCTGTGTTCTTCTGTGGATACTCCCTGTAGAGTGTTGTGCCTTCACGAGTAATTCATAAGTAGTTTTTGTAGGATGGATGTATTTTAAGCTAAGTTTCCCCTGGTCTTATTCCAGGGTGGGCACATATGGCAGTGTTGACTTTGGAGTTAGATTGTGTTTTTGTTTCCCATCTCTCCTGCTCTTGACACCCTCCTTCTGAGTGGAGTCGGATTTGAAGGACTGAGAAAAAGCCCACATTGCATTCCATCTGGGCTCCAACTACCAGATGCAGTGCCCCGGCTTCCCTCTTCTCACCATAAGCTCGTGCCAACTGTAAGGATGAGCTGGGCGAGCACAGACATCATAGACCAAGCTCAAAAGCCATTTCTTCCTAAGAGTTGTTATAGTGCGTGCTACGGCTCCTGCCCCTTACATCACTGAAAATGACGCTTGCAGAATGCCCAAGACATGGCTCAGATTTTTCATGCTCGTTTATTTCCCCACACCCCTCTAGTTGGCACAACTATTGTGCAGATTTATATTTGAGGTGAGCATCAAAAGGTTAGTGTTCCCCCTTCCCTGTGTCATCATCGTCCCCTGTGTCCGTCCCCTCCCCCATCCCCCTGCCCCCCACCCCCACCATCCTACCCCCATTACTTCAGAACTAATCTGCCCTAAGATTCCACCAACACATTTTCTCAGCCTCTTCAGGGTCTGAGTTTGACAAAGGGTTATTTAAGTCCACTAGATGGTGCTGGTTATCTACTGAAATGACCGCCCCCACCTTTCAAAGGCTCTTGCTTTCCTAGGATGTTAGGTGTGATTTAAGAGACCGCTGGACTGAAATCTCAGGTCCCTTGAACTGTGCTTGGGTGTATCTTTAAATAGCCATTCATGTGGGAGAAGTGAAAATTGGGTCTGAAAATAGTAGAAAAATATTATAAATAGCCAATGGCAACCATTTGATGATTTGAGAAAAACAGGAAATTCTCACACTTATTTATATAAAAAAAACAGCAGATGTGCAAAGTGTGCGTTTTACTCTACTTCCTCTTTTCTATACAACTTCCAGCACCTTCCAGTCCAACATGTCCACAGTGCGGTCCACATAAGCAAGGGTGAACGGGGGAGTAAATCATGTTGAAAACAATGAAGGCCGGGTAACAAGTAGTCTCGGTTTTATTCCAAGTACCGTTGGGTAAAGTATCTTTTTATGGTATTAGTTTTAGCAACTAGAAATGAACTAAACCTGCTTCCAGTGGGTTCTCAGTGATGTCCAAGGATCACTTGGAGGTGTTGTTAGTGCCTCCCCACTGATGCTGCAGGTACAGGTACGGTACAGGAGCCCGCATTTTAGCCAGTACGACGCTGATTCTGGAACTGAGCCTACTGGGGAACCAGAGACAGAAAATCATGTTTGAGAGGGTGGGCAGTGGGGCTGTTGCTGCTCCCAGGGGCTCTCCTAGGGACAGCTCCCACCAGAGCTCTGAAGAGGGACAGCAGGTGCTTCCTCCCTAAAAAGAAAAGTAGGAAATGGGAAATGTTTGGCCTCTCCACTTCCTTCATTCTGCACCTTCTCTCTCCCTCTGCTCTACTGTTGATGCCTCTGTGTAATGGAATCAGGTCCTGGTCGTCATGGATACCTTTAAAGCCTTGATACTTTTCAATGCTTATTGTCCCAAAACCATAACGATGCCTTCAGATTATTTCTTAAAGTGAAAGGAGTTAGTATATCCATTGCCATGTGACCTTCACTCGTTTAGGGACTGTGAATGTCAAGCGGGCTCGCCAGATGGTGGAGAGCAGTAGTTCAGGTTGCTGAGGTTTGCTTCTAAGGATGTTTACTTTTGTTAGTGTATTTGTCCGTGTGTGAGAGAGACTGTGTGTTCCTCTGTGTGTGTGTGTGTGTGTGTGTGTGTGTGTGTGTGTGTGTGTGTGTGTAGGAATGAGTGTGCACCAAAGCACATGCCCTATAAAGGGCAGAAGATGGTATCTGGTCCCCTTAGAACTAGAACTACTGACAGTTGGCAGTGGCCCAATGTGGGGGCTAGGAACTGCATTCTGGTTCTCCATAAGAGCACTCAGGGTTCCTAACCACCAAGCCAGCACCCCAGCCTCCAGAGATTTGTTTTTAAAAACAGCAAACCAATGAAGATGAGGCTGCGTTCTGATTCCTGCTGTAACATGAGGCTGGGGGTGGGGTCTTTTCAATTCTGCCCTCAAGAGTGCAGCTTGCCAAGTTTCTCCTTGAGAGAAAGGGACAGAGTTTCCCCCCTGAAGGGGTTCCCTCAAGTAACATCTGCTTAACACTTTCATTATGTTGCTGGTCCCAAAGTCACACAGCCCTGTACCTGTACAGTAAAGAGTGGCCAGAAACTTCCTGAGGCAAGCCCCAGGTCCCTTGCTGAAACCAGCTAAGACCACGTGGTCTGGTCCCACCACCTCTCTGCTGCCAGGAGGGTGAGTGAGACACACACTGCACACCACGTGGATAATGGCTAAGAAGTTTGATGATTTCTTGGCAGCAATCAACCCTGGGCTGAAAAACAGCACAGGTAACAGGCTGCCTGCTTCTAGCCTACTAGCAAGCTTGCCTTTGAATGCAAAACAGAACGAATAGCGTCGGAGTTTTGTTTGTTCCTTATGATCCGTAGCTTGCTCTGTTTGTTAAAATGTAGTTCGGGTTCTGTATTAGTTGCCTTTGACTCGCAACTATGGCAAAATACTCAACAAAAGCAACCTAAGAGAAGAAGGGTTGATTCCGGCTGGTGGTTTGAAGGATACAGTCTATCATTGCAGAGAAGCCCCTCTAGAGGATACAGTCTATCATTGCGGAGAAGCCACAGCAGGAGGAGCAGGCAGCGGAAGCAGGAAGTAGCTGGTTACTCCTGGTCAGGGTGCTGAGGGAAATAAACGCTGGTGCTTCATAGGCCTTCTCCCTTTTGTTTGTTCTGGGCCTCAGCCCTTGGGATGTTGCTCCCTGTGTTCAGGGGCATAGCTTCCCACTTAAACCTCCCTGGAAATGTCATGGACAACCTTAAGAGGTTCTCTCTCCTGCATGATTGATTCTAAGTTTTGTCAAGTTGGGAAGGAAGATCAACCATTAATCGTGTTGAAATGAAGCGACAGTGTATGTTACAGAAAACTTTACCATAAATGTCTGCACTTACTTCACTCTAAAGTTAAAGAAATGAAACCAATTAGGGTAACATGGCGAGTATACATGCAAACCAGCACTAAGGGTCTTAAGCAGCGATGCACAGAAATAGTTTTCCTTCGAAGTAATATCTCAGAAATAAATAATAACTGGATAGCCACAGAGACCTGTTCATCAGTCAAGGTCAGACTGCCCCATCCTGGCATTCTTAAAGAGCTTGAGTTTTGCATTTTCTCTTGAGGCTCTTTTATATATATACATAGTCTAAATTCAAGACAACGTTTCTTTCTGAGCTCACACTGTGTGAGGTAGACTGGAAACAGTTGTCTTGATCAATGCTGATCACAACTTATTTAATGGCGTTTGCTTTGTTTTCTCTCGATTTTTATCATAATAGACAAACCAGAGTTACTATTCTAATTGATATTTTATCTTCCCAGGATTCAACCTACAAGTGCACAAAACCGCTTTATACATCTCACATCACTGGATGCTGGGTCTTTCTCTGCCAAGAGCTACATGGCCAGAAGCCAGGCCCTTAACCTTGCACAGTCTGTTTGTTCTGCTAACACAATACAGGAAATATGTGTGGAGAGCAGAGGAGGCCTTGAGTGTGGGAAGTCCTGGGTGAATATGTATTGTTTGACACAGGCACAGCTATGTCAAGGACCCCAAAGCCTCCAACCCATGAGATTAGCAAAGTTCCTCCGGCCCCTGGAATGGGAATCAGAGGAATAGCAAAAGCTTCCTCTGTTCTGCATGTGGCAAATGCCCACTATACTTCCTCCCCGCTGTATGTTTCTAGCCTGAAGATGTTCCTCTGCGGAGACTGCTCCTGGTGAGATTAGTAAAACCTGCCTCCTGGTTTATCTGCATGGAGTAACCCTGCCCCCCTGTTCAACTGTTTATAAAAACTCTGCTGGGGTGCTAGGTTTCTCCAGCAGAGACCCCGTTCCAGTCAATCCCAGCTTGTCTGTGTGTCTGTCTGTTCTTCATTTCCTTAAGAGTCTGGGTTCATCCCTAGAGCCGCGCTAGATGCAGCACACAGAGAAGCTTTCCACGTCTTCAGCCTGAAGACGCTGTGATTCTCCTGCTTTAAGCAGCCGTGACTTTCTTTGGAAATAGCCCTCCCCGCCCCAAATGAAAAGACATTCACACCAATGTAAGGGGTACCTGCTCAACCAGCCAGGCAGCAAGAAACATCCAGGTAATAGTAAGAGCCTTCATTCTTGTCTCCTGCAATCATCTAAAAAGGAATTAAGCAAAGCCACAAAGCACATGCACTATTTGTATAGCACAGCTTAATCGAATGGATTATCGATCTCCTCATGTTTTATGAGACTGCATCTGTGATCCACCTTTATACTGTTGGAGTACACTGTACGGAGGTGTGTCTCTGTACTGTTAGCTCTCCCACGGAGGACTAAATACTGGCAGGATTCTGGTATTGCCATTTTGATGGCCCCTTACCTGTTTTTCTATTTTGCAAATATTTGCTCTTCCTCGCTTGCCTGGGGCAATCTAGACTTGTATCTGATTGGCTGTAATACAGATCTGACAGGCAATAGCTGGGCAAGAGGTGGAGGGCAAAACTTTGGGGTAGAGAAAGGGATGCTGGGAGAACAATCAGAAGCAGGAGATTCGCCAGCAGACGTGAGGTGAAAGCATGGGTCAGAGTGAGCAGAGAGGTAGGCTTGGCTACGTGGCAGGATGAGTGCCGGTATTAGTCGGGTTAGAGCTGTGAAAGTGCCCAAGTCAAAGGCCTAAGCTTTAAAATAAGAAGCCTCTGTGTCCTGATTTATAGTTACCGATTCTGGAAGAGAAAACCTCTTCTCACTTCCAGCTCCTTTATCAAATCTTGGAATGAAAACTGCTAAAATGTTTCCTCATTCTGTAGAACTAGAGAAAGTTTTTATAGTTGTTTATTTAGTGTAGATGTGTGCCCATGCACAGGTGTGCACATGTGTAGAAGTCAGGTGTTGTAATATTTAATCTCGAGCAGGGGTTTCTACCCAGCCTTTGACCATTCAGTTCCCAGATAAAAGACACACCATTTTTATATTTATGTAAGCCTTAAAGGCACTAGACCTGGGCAGATATCTACCCTTTAAGCTATTAAAATCTACTTCCCCATCAATAACTCTGAGTTATAACTTGCCGTGTTCCATTTGGGCAGCTCTTAGCTCCAATTGGCCAAGTTTTCATGACTCACCAAGCCCATAACATCTTCTCCTCTCTCCATCTTCCTCTCTCTCTCTCCTCACGGTCTCTGCCTCAGAAACCCAGCCCCACCACCACCACCACCACACACAACCAAAACTCTGCCTATCTGTCCTCCACTCAACTATAAGCTATAGGCACCTTTATTCACCGACCAGGGATACCTTGGTGGGGCAAGGTAACATAGCATCACTTGGGTCTGCCTGAGATTCTCCTCATCTGTGGGGGCAACCGGGGCCAGGATTTAGCATTGCAATTCATCGCAACAGACCAAAACTCAACAGTCAGAAGACAACTTGTGACAGTCAGTTCTCTCCTCCCACCATGTAGATTCTAGAGATCAAATTCCGGTTGCCTGGCTTGGTTATAAGCACCCTTACCTGCTAGCCATCTCACCTGCCAGAGAAAATACAATATTTTGGAGGTGCCATGTTGTGGGTTGGCCTGACGCTATTTGAATTCTGATGTTAATTCTGCTTCCTCATGAGGGGGTTACCCCGGGAAAAGCAGTCGATCACATACTCAGGTGATCTCACGTGAACCTTCTCCCCATTTACTGGTGCTTGGGCAGTGGAGGGGAAAGGTGGGATGGGAGGCCTTTGAGAATGGGGGCAGGTAGAGAGAGAAGGACCTGGAAGGAAGGAGGAGGAGGAGAAGGAGGAGGAGAAGGAGGAGGAAGAGGAGGAGGAGGAGAAAGAGGAGGAGGAGGAGGAGGAGGAGGAGGAGGAGGAGGAAGAGGAGGAGGAGGAAGAGGAGGAGGAAGAGGAGGAGGAAGAAGAAGAGGAGGAGGAGGAGGAGGAAGAGGAGGAGGAAGAGGAGGAGGAAGAGGAGGAGGGGGAGGAGGGGGAGGAGGAGGGGGAGGAGGAGGAGGAGGAGGAGGAGGAGGAGGAGGAGGAGGAAACAAGGATGGAGCAGGACCTCGTGGCCAGGAGAAACTGCAGAAGCAAAGGGTCTCATAACTGGGGAATAAGTTAGTACAGCGCTAATCCTGCTCAGTCCAGGCTTATCCCTTATAAATACAATAACTGGATTATTGGGGTTGGAAATTACTGCCACGGTGTCATGGTGAAGTCAAACGTGCCATTCGAATTGCTGTTGAGTCACCGGGTTTGAGTTTCAAGCGTTAAGCTGCATCCGTAACTCCGACGGTGGAGCTTTTGAAAATTGCCAGTTTTTTCTAATGAATCTAAATATCATCACTCTGCCCCACATTTCAGGGGATTTCATATCTGGGAGACTCCCTCACACTCCTGCATTTATTTGACTCTCAATCTCGGGTCATTTGTTTTGAGTTAAGTGCACATGCAAGCTAGTTCTGTGTGAGTGAACCTTGTCTCTGATCATGCCCAGGGACCCCAAGGAGGGCAGCAGTTAGATGGTCACATAAATTCTCCCCATTTCCTCTTTCAGTTTAGGTAAAAAGTGTCAGGAGATAGAGCACTTCTGGTTATGAACTGTACAATGCCCATTTACTGGTCCCCAATAACTCACAAGGAGAAAGTAAAATCCACACTAGAAAAATGTTGGTTATCTTTTTATCTACTATCTACTGCGTGAGTTAAATGATGAAGACACTAAAAATGCATTGGCTTCCACTCCACACATCTTTCTCATGGATTAGAGGTTTTTAGGGTCATAAATTCTGGTCTACGGTCTTAAGCAAAGTAGTTACTCTTGGGGTGATGGTTCCTTCCTGTTAAATCACAGGGCTGATATACTGCTAGGCTAAGGTCCTCTAAATTCTAAGTGCTGTGACTATATGCAGTAAATGGTCATTTTATGGAGAAAGAACTTGGCCAGGTTCTTAAAATAACCTTGCCATCATCCATCAATCAAAATTACTCTCTATGAAATCTAATTTTCACTTTCTGCCTGTGACTGTTGCCAGCAAACGATCATTTACTGAACCATTCCACGGTCCTTTTCTCCGCTAATATGTCTAGAGAGCACGGATCATAACCCAAACACTTCACCCTGAATATAACGGTATTATTAAGTTTAGTAGTATTTACTGTTATAAATGAATAAATCTAGACAGTATTTTATGCGCTCGCAATAAAGAGCATCACACGTCCCTCGGAAATGTGGGCGACGACGAGTGATTTGGTGGTAGCGGCCCCTCAATTCAGCTAAAGCTAAACCGGATGCAGAATTAAAAGGAGGCCAAGCGACGTCGGATGACGCCGATGAAGAGTCTCGGCAGAGCCAGCTCACCACTTCAAGACATTTACCCCAAACCAAACATCTCTGCAGTAGAACAAGGGTGCTCACGAGGCAGACGGAAATCAGAAAATAACACTGCCAGAAGCAGCTGCCGAGCTTTAAGGATTTTAATCTGGTCCCTGGTGCCAAGTGGGTATTCAAAAATAGTCACGATGAGGAACGATGACACTGATCATCAGCGCCTCGGCGGGCGCAAGCGGAAGGATGGGCTTTAATGCCCCGGCACTGTTTTTAGCTGTCTCGAACTCACATCATCTCTCAGGGCTAATGACGAAGCCATCTGTGCCTCCAGTTCCCATCTGCGAAACAGAGATCATGTCGTTTCCTGCACAAAGTGTGTGGGCTGGCTTTACTACTCTCCAGTGAGGCATCATATATAAATACAAAGCAGGCAATAACAAACTGAACACTACTGAGGGAGCACGCTTCAAGGCAGAGTTCATAAATTAAAATTAATTAAGAACTTCTCGAGAATGTGCTCGTGGCTCGGAGTGGTTGATGCAAATGGACTTATATTGCATTCGCTTTAGACGGTTTAAGTAAATAACATGAGTTACTAATAAGTAAATGAGTACTGAGATGTTTGGGTTCATTACACTCAATATAGTTGCATATATTTCTCCAGAATATCAGAAATTATTATAAATATTATAAACTGATTTCGGAAGCTAATTAGTATTATTTAAGTTAAATTTACCATAACCAAATAGCAGTGTCCCAAAAGAATAGTAATAAACCCAAAAAAGGGCATTTTTCTTCTTGCTCACCCAGAAGATACAAGGGGGAACAGAGTTGATAACAGCCTATCGCTGCCTTGTTTGTATGGCAAAACCGAAGGAACTGAGTCAATGGGGACCTGCAGAAGCCCTTGACCCCCTCACAGCTGCAGTCTCCTCATGTCTTCAGCCTCCCTTAGTGAAGCATCAGTATCTTCTTTGGTTGTCGAAGGTGCACTCCAAATTTTTGAAGTTTTTGAACATTATTTTTTTTAGTTTATCAATACAGATAGATGGATTTTCATTATAACTTTTTTTTAGAAAGCTTTAAAACACATCAAACAAATGAGCCTCAGAGGTGAAGAGCCACTCTCACCTGAGTTGTGCCTTCTGGCATTTAATATATTGTCACAGATCTAAGTAATATGCATATTTTATCTTTTGCATCGTCCGGGGTTGGCTCCTGTCATGGCAGATGTCTAACACTGTCAACACTTCCTGCCTCTCCTTCATTCTCGCAGTAGCACACTGTCCTTGGTCAACTCGGTATCTGGCGTTCACACTGACCTGCGCATGCGTGTGAGTATCATTCACCCCTGAGAGTTAGCCCATGTTCCCCCTCCCGCCTCCCACTTCCCAGACTTCCCAATCGCTCTATCGATTGCTGTGCTTGGCTCTCCTGTGCCCGTTGCTGAGTCTTCCCATATCTCTCAAATGCCTTCATGTACAGGTCACTAGCAAGACATCTATAAGTTGTATTCTTTTTTAAAAAAATTTATTAATTCTGAGGAATTTCATACAATATATTTTGATCAGATTCACACCCCCTATCCCAGTCTTCTCTCTAACATTTTCTAGGTTCACCTCCACCTCCTCAACCCCTCCCAACCTAATGGCTTCATCTTTAATTTGGAGGGGTTTTGTTTAGTTCTAATAAACCACTGAGTCCGGTTTGTACAGCCCGTAAACTCTGAGGCCATCCTCTGAGATGCATTACACTCTTGTTTGTGGACTAGGGTGATATGTATGTGTGTGGTATAGGCACTTGAGTGTATGTATAAAATATACATGCCCATCACACACGTGGGCAACTAGGGAAGGAAGTGGAGTCCTCTCAACTGTTCACCTTACTCCCTCAAAGCGGGATCTTTCACTGAACTTGAGCTAGGCTGGTGGCCAGCAAGGAGCAGCAACAGTCCTGTCTCTGCCCTGTACAGTGCCAGGTTAGATGCATGTGTAGCCACACGTGGCTTTTTACATGGGCGTCAAGATCTAAGCTTGGGTCCTCATGTGTTCTCAGCAAGTGCTATTCCTAAATGTCCACCTTAACCATCTCCCTAAAGAAGTCTAGTTTCCTTCATCTGGGCTGCAAGATTTGTGGACCCAATACAAATAAGACATCCTGCCTATAAGCTTATGTTTTTCAAAACCTACTCTAATAAGGGCTCTTAAATGCTTTAACCTCCCTTCTAGCACCCCACCCACTAGAGGTAGTGGAAAGGAAAGGTTAACGGGGCAAAGAAGGATGTGGACCTGCTTAGAAATAGTTCTTTGGGGTGATTTCAATCTTCGTTGTCAGGGTAGCAGCAGCAGTATACATGAATCAGCAGCAGTAGCTCGATCCACTCACAAACACCATTCACGAATCAGCAATGGCAGTTTGATCCAGAAGAAGCCCCAAGGCTCTGGCAATTGGTACAAGTCTGCAGAAGCAGCAAGAAGACACTGAAAAGAACAACAGTATCAACAACCTGACCCCTCAGAGCTTCCAGGGACTAAACCATCAACCAAAAAATACACATGAAGGGACCCATGGCTCCAGCTGCACATGTAGCAGAAGATGGCTTTATCTGGCATCAGTGGGATGAGAGGCCCTTAGTCCTATGAAGGGTCTATGCCTCATTATAGGGGAATGCTAGGGCAGTGAGGTGGGAGTGGCTGGGGGGAGGGCACCCTCATAGAAGCAGGGAAAGGGAGAATGGGATAAGGAGTTTCTAGAGGGGAACTGGGAAAAGGGATAACATTTGAAATGTAAATAAATAAAATAACCAAGAATTAAAAAAAAAAAAAGAAGCCACTGGAACACCACCAGAATTTTTTTGGGGTTTTTTCATTGTGACTGGCGATGCTCAGTGAAGAAGGCAAGATGAACCAAGGCCTCATTGTCATCAGTGAAGACCAGCATCAGCAAAGCCCAGTGGAGACCAGCAAAGAGCAGCAACAGGAACCAACGCCAGAACCAATGTCTTCCACTGTCTGTTGGGTTATATTTATACCCTTTCCAAACATCATGCGTTCTCTCAGGTGTCTACTCCGGCAGAACATCACATGCCCTTTCTCCAGGCAGATTCCAGAAAAACAACACATGTCTGTTCTTAACAAAACATCCCCCCATGTGTCTGCTTCAGCAAAGGCATCCTCTCATAAGATAGAAAACATCACATGACACAGATGAGTTTCCAAAAAAGCCCAAAAATTTTCACTTTATCTGCCTGCTTCCCTTGCCTTCTTTCTGCCTGGGTTTTGTTGTTGTGTTGTTTTTGTTTTTGCTTTTTGTTTTTTTTTTGCCTGTTCTGTTTTGTTGTTGGTTTAAATGGGAAGCCTGATGCACCCTAAGCATGTGTTCTACTTTTATCAGACTATAATGGCGACCCCATGACAGAAGAAAGGACCATGAGGTGAACATCACATTAACGGGAATATGGTGTTTTTACCATGTTGGACCTTCACAAGGCGTCTAAGCCACGGGGGCTGGCTCTTCCCTTCTGGATGGAGATACAGCTCGTATAAACGAGATTTCATGGACCTAATGGGCTTGCTTTTCTACGTCCACCATGTAAGCACATCCTGGACCTCCAGACAATGCAGCAGCAAGATGCCAATCTTGGAAGCACAGGAGTGCTCTCTTCACAGAGTAGAACCTGCTGACCCCTCGATCTTAGACTCCCTTCTTCAAAAACTGAGAAACACATCTGTTCTTCATAAGTCGTCTGGTCTGTGGGATCCTGTCATGGTAGCAGAAGTGGACTGAGATGTCTCAAATCACATCATTCCATCGTGGACTGGTGACCTCAGCACTGTCTGTCATTCTCAGGTCCCCTTCCCAGGACACCAGGGTTAACCACTGCTATCATCAGTGACATAGACCCTCTGTCAAACTTAGTTGCTTCCTCTCCTCCATCCTTTTCCTCCTCCTCCTTCTCCTCTTCCTCCTTCCTCTCTTCCTCTTATAAGACAATGTCCTCTAGTGCCTTTTAGAAAGAGTACATAAGAGGTAAGTTTTCTGAGAAGTGATCATTTGTAAATATTTTTATTCTACCTTTGCTTTTGAAATCTAGCTGGAGGGAGAAATCTAGGTTGGAAATTTTCATGTTCGTCCTGGCACCGCCTTTTGTAGATGCTATATTATTTGTGGATTGCAATGAATAAAAACTAATAAATTTGGGATCACTAAATTCTGATCAATACAGCTGGAAAAAGAATTATTGTTCATGACTATTACATACCTCAGGAATCATGTCAGTATTCACACACATGCACACACACACACACACACACACACACACGCAGCTTGAGAACTTACACAATATCTACTGAATGCAAACAAGACTTGAGGGGTGAGGAGAGAAGGGTATAAAGTACCTTCTGTGCCATTAGACCTGGCCCAAGTCTTTAGAGGAATCCTTAAGGACAAGCAACCGTGCTCCTAAACTGCAGATCTTCCACCAGAAAGGAAGGTCTCGCCACTGCCCCACAGGCTAGTATTTCTCATTTATTTATTCATTTATCTATCACTAATTCATTTAAATTTGACAGTAAGAGGCTCCTGAATGCTGAGAACAGGGATAGTTGTGCAGATTTCCATAAAACCATGCTGGAGATCAGTTTCCTAGTTATGCAAGGCCCCAGGACTTTATTCTCCTGACAAACTAAGTGATGCGTCAGCATAAGTGAGGGAAAACACTGGCTGGGACCTAGAGCAGAGGCCTGGGAATCAGAGCTCATTCCTACTTATGCTAAAAGCTTCCCACACAAAGGCCTTTGAAGCTGCCCTGGGAGGCCAGTACCTATCTCAATTACTAATTTCTCTCTCTCTCTCTCTCTCTCTCTCTCTCTCTCTCTCTCTCTCTCTCTCTCTCTCTCTCTCTCACACACACACACACACACACACACACACACACACACACACACATCCTCTTATTTACCATGATGCACTTCTCTTCAGGCCTCACAACTCTAATATAGCACAACAGTTGTGGCATAAACGTAGTAAAGTTTCGTAACTATTTGAGGGAAGGGAATCACCTTGTCACAGTGTTAGTTGCATTATAGCTTGGTAGACTTCAGTCTGAAAGCATTAGTTAATGGCTGTCAGGGAGGGAGAGATCCTCTTTCAAAAATATATATATATATGTATGTATAATGAAAATTGCAAAACACTTAAGATGCAGTTAAAAATATGAAAGTACTACTAATCCTTGCCCTTCATGAAAACTCAGATTGGCATAAACTCTTTCCCCCTAGAACATTTCAGGCCTGCAGTGCACACCAACCCCTGATCCCTGGATACAGGTGTGCCACAAGCTGAACATCACAGAGTCGGGGTGACAAGGGGCTCTTCTCTCCAGTCCCAGCAATCAAACTTGATCTCGGATGTCAATAGAGATGCAGTGCTGCGGGTGATGGACTCGAGTCTCCTTTCCTGTAGACAGGCCACTCTGGGTTTGTATGTGACTCCTGACACCGTCTGTGTGTTCTGTTCTCCTTCTGTGTCACTGGCATCGGAATCTATGTGCATTTGTTTCCAGTTATGGCTTCTGAATTGTCCAAAGTAACACTGTGGCTTATGGTTTCTCTCCCTAGGGATTTAAACAGTCCTTTGTGTAGGCACTGTCCAAAGTGTCAGCACTGTGATTATGATTGTTAGACTAACCTGGGAAAGCACCAGTTAGTGTGGCTCTCTGAATAGCATTCTGAAGAAATCCCCTGGTCTCTTTTTTTTTAACACGCTAAGGACCAGCATTGATTTAGCTGTACTGGGTCAGACTCCGTTGAGGCACACCATTTAACCCTTATGCATGCTCATGAACTTTCTCCCCTGTGCTTGAGTTTTACTGAACACACAGTTCACAGTAAAGCTTTGTGCAGGTAGAAAATTGGGGTAGGGGATCCTTCAGAGCATAATAGAGGCTAGAGTAAGAGCCAATCTAGGAGTGTATTGATTAGGCAACAGAGTGACAACAGGCATTTACTTCTATTTGGTCTTCTAAGAACTGGACATGTGTCTCCTGTGGTTGACAAGCAGAAGAACAAGGGAATTTTTCACTGATTTCTACATCCCTAGGGTAAATATTACCAGAAGAAATATTTCTCTGAGGGAAGAAAGCAGAGAAAGCAGGTCATGGCTGCATGCAGGGAAGAGAGTGGATGAGCCCATCAAGGGCTGACTGTTGACAATTCAGTGTGATCAGAGATGACATCATAACAATAAAGTCTGTCACAATTATCATTCCATATAACAGAAAGGAAACAGAAGCACATGATAGTTTCTTCACCTGTCCCAAGTCTAGAACCCTAAAGACCAGAAAGTTCATGAGGCTTCACGTCACAACTGCCATGGAGCCACTGGGCGATTCGCACAGCCCATTCATCAGCACAACTCAGAATCCATCTCTGTGACCTGCACTTAGATGTGGCATTTCCTCCTGGGGAATTAATTCTCATTCATTCAACAACAACAACATAGGAAAATGTTTCTATGGTGCTGCAATTGCTTTCTTGGGAGACAAACAGCTCTCTTTTATTTGAGGCTATGTTTAAGGATACGTTCAGGGAGGGAAAACAGCTCAAATAATCATTAGAGCTCAGAAACAGCTTTATAATTTTTATTAAAATGTTATTCTTCAAAGAGTATAGAAATACACTCGGCGACAGCCTGCTAGACGTCAGCCTTCTCTTTCCAACATACATGAGAATTTGGTGAACCAAACTCCGCTGTTGAGAATTTATTAAGTCACACATACAGGTCAGGACGACAGCAACACACGTACATTTCACAGGTTCTTCTCTGGTACATAGGATTCTCTGAGGGATTATTTTTCCCCTTAGTAAAAGCTGTAACAATTAAGAAGGCTTTGAAAGATGAGCTTGGAGGGCCACAGCATTAACACAGCATCAGGACGAAGAGCTACAGATGGCAGGTACACAGGGCCCAGAGGGCCACAGAGCCACAAGAGGGGCACAGTACCCTGTCTCTGACGTGAGAAAACAAGTCTGTGAGGCAGTGCACAGAAAGGAAGGCGCCCCCTCTCCAAGGAGGAGATGTTGGGGTTCACAAGACATAACACAATAGAAGAAAAGAAAAGGAGTCTCCCTATACACGGGCTGAGCTTCCTCTTAGGGGCGATGGGCCAGCATGGCTAAACGTGCTGCTAGGACCACTGCCTTTGAGATGTAGAAGTTTGCTCGTAGGAATACCTATCCATTCAAGGTGCCCGACTGGCTCCACCAAGGACCACAAACAAGAACAAAACACCCTAAGAAGAGCAGAGCTCCCAACTTGATGTATGAGGGGAGAGTTGGGTTTGAATTAGGTCTGGTACATCAGTCCCAGAGTGGCTCACACATGAGAGCCAGGGCACTGAGCTGCTGAGAGAGCACATTCTCCCATCCACCATGGCTCATACCTGAACTTCATTGGAAGTAGAGGATGGAGTGCTAAATCAGGGTGGGAATTGCTTTAGCATTTGCAATCATTATTTCTCCTGCTCTGCTCACCTTCTGTGGGATCCAGAATCAGAACACACTGAAAATGAGACTGGCGGGTGGGCGTGTCCTGTATGTCAAACTAATAAGTCTTAGGGCAGAGTCGCTTGTGCTAATCAAGGATTTTTACCTTAATGGTGCCAAACGACCCAGTGCATGCCACCTACATTTCTTAAGCACCTTTTAATTCCAAACATTTGCCAGTTAGGACGTTTTACTTTGTGCCTATACCCCCCTATACTGAGTCTAGTCTTTTGCTCTTAATCACGTGAGAGAGAAAAAAGGTTATTCATGGTGGGCATTTCTCAGCCTGTCTTCGCCACCACAAATCTTCCCTTCTTGTTGCTGATAAAATGGACACACAGTGAATGGTTGGCAGTGGTTTCCAGGCAGCATGGCTGACTGGTGGAAGCAGGTACATTTGTTGGAGGCCTTGGTGATACCAACAGGGTGGAGAGATAATCAAGGACAAAAAGGCTCCCTCAGACACTGCCCTGTCTATCCTAAGATAAATCCAGTCATCCCCCCTTTATGACCCAGAAATCCAGACGAGGGGTATTAGCAACCAGGAGTTGGGTGATTGTGAAATCTAGCAAAAACCATTCGACACCATGGCTCTGTCTTCTCAGATATTTTCCTATTTGTTATTCTTATTTAGCTACCCAAATAGGCTTCTTAAGTGGGCATGTGGGCACAGACCTTTAAGCCCAGCACTCAGAAGGCAGAGACAGGTGGCTCTCTGAGTTCAAGGCCAGCCCAATCTGTAGGGTGGGGCTACATAGAGAAATCCAGTCTCAAAAACAAAACAAAACAAAACAAAACAAACATTTTAAAAACAAATTAGCTTCTTCTCTGTGGCCATTGAAGCCCAGAATTATCCTGGGCCTCCTTGGAGTGCCTGCTCCATTTGAGTTCTTTGCTGCACACAAAAAAAGGAGGAATCTCCCAGAAAATGTGTCAGAGAGCCCTCAGACCTGTTCCATTCTGCCCAGCTTACACTGAATGTGATGAAGGACACAGATCACTAAGATAGATATATACTCCCTCAATAAAGAGGACATTGGGTTTTCTGTAGACTTCCCTTTCATTCAGAAGCATTTGCCATGTAAAGGAGTTATCGCCCCACAGTGGCAGCCAGAGGGAAGGGAGAACAGGAATATACAAGCTCCCTTACACTCTCAGGCACTCATAGTCCTCGCTAGGAGTCTACCTTTGGAAAAATGCTCACTTTATTGTTTCTGCTCATCTTCCGCTCCACCCTGCTCACTCTGGGCACCTTTGTCTGGATCAGCTCTTCTGGGGTATTGCCCAGTGGGGGAAGCAGCCTCTTCTTGCTATTTCGAGTCTCAGAGAGCCACTGAGGGGGCAACTCGAAAGGCCCAAAGCCAAACTGCAGGGAATACTTATCAGGGAATATGCCAGGTTCCACGGGGGCTACTGGGGACACCCGAGATACAGAGTCTACTGTGCCTGGAGGCGGCACAGAGGGTGCAAGCTGTGACTCCTCGCCCTCTGGGGAGGAGGTGAGTACCTCCTTGGCCTGGAAATCAGTTGAGCCAAGATACTTGGCCTCACTCTCTTCCTCATCCTCCGAGGGCTTAAAGATCTGTTGCTGTCCAATGTGGAACATCTCCAAGAGCTGGCTACCAGAGCGCATGCTGGGCTCAAGGCTAGGCTCAACCACCCCACTCCCTGTACTAACCACATTGCGGCGACTGTACCGGTGGTGCAACTGCACCAGGGTCCCCACCAAGCATTTGCGTACTGATCTGTTCACAGTTAGGAAGAGCACAGGGTTGGCCAACAGTGAGACTTTGGGCAGCCAAATAGCAGTGAGAAGCAAGAACACAGAAGTGTTAGGTACATTGAGCACAGTCTGGTAGACAACCAGGGTGGCATAGGGTACGCTGCAGAGGATGAAAACTGTCACCATGGAGAGCAGGGTGGCATGTAGCTCTGCCTCCCGCTGGGATGCATAGGGGATAGAGATGGTGTTCTGTGGGGTCCTCAGTGCAGCGATGATGACTTTCTTCTTCTGACTGGCACTCAGGGCCCTCCGGATCAGGATAAGAAAGAGGAATACCACAGCCACAGGCACAATGACCGTGGTGACGTTGTAGATCAGGACATACACCAGGTGGCCCAAGGAGTTGCTCCAGACTTCCGTGCAGGTGGATGTAGCATAGATGTCAGCTACATTGGTCACAGCAAACACAGGGACGCTGGCCACCACTGCATGGGCCCAGATGTACATCACTAGTTCCCGAGACTTGGCGTCAGAGATTTTTCTCTCCAGAGGGTAGAGGACTGAATAGTACCTGCATGATATAAAAGCAAAATTCATTTCACTGGGGAAAAAAGTACTCTTGAAATTAGGGGAACCTAAACTAGCAAAAGTAGGCAGGGGTGACAAGAGCTGAATCAGGTGGAATCATTTGAAGAAGCCAGGGAGCCAGACCTTATGTTTTGAGGACTCTGGAATACACTAAGGAAGTCAACAAACTAAAAAATGTTCTGAAGATGCAGAGAAAAACCCTGTCTTCACGCAACTGTCAAGACTCTATCAGGAAAATGAGCAAATCAATTCAATTCATAGCTAGCCTTAGAATTATCACTACCAGGACCAAGAACTCCCATGCCCTCAACATAAAGCATATAGATCCTTAAAATCTCCTGAGCAAAGGGTATCTAGTTTTCAATGTAATGGCGAAGGGTAACTTGTAAAATTTCTACATTGAGAAGCCTCTGAGAAATTTAAAAGCCATTGTCACAACAAACTTATCTACATACATATCAAAAGCAGACTCACTCCCAGTCTATATACACAGATTATTAGCCTCTAAGGCTGCTTATGGCTAAAAACACCCAGATGAATGATGGATCTCAAATACAGCCAATCACATGGTGTTTGCCCAGCAGCCAGTTATTATAACTCTAAGAGCAACCAGCAGGTCTGAAACATCTGCACAACTAATTCATTGTTAAAATCATATAGGATTTTCCTCCTTCCAAGCTATAATCTAATCATTCTGTAGCTACCAAAGAAGAACTCCAAATGTACTTTGTTTTCATATCATCCGGGACACGGGAGATTTAGTAGTTTCTCGACCACACAACCATACCCATCACCTTGGGGCTGCCACCAGAGGTGTGGTGAGATGTTTCATATTAGCTCTGCTGGCAGCCAACACTGGAGTTGATCTTCCTAACCTGACAGCAGTCCCTCATTTAAGGGGACAGATGAGAATAAACCACAACAGATGCTGTGGGCACACTTGGGCCAAGCGAAGTTCCAAATTTAAAGAGTTAGCAGGATCCTCTCTGCACTCCAAGAGGAGTGTAGGTGGTTGGCCCAGAGCATGTATGGATACCTGGGAAACTATCAGAGAAAGTGGCACTGTTGGGGAGTCCAACGGTAAACAGTGATGGAACTTTCCAAGATGCAGACATGATACAAGTACCACACAGGCCATGGGTGATTCCAGAAGGGCAGAGCAGTGTGAAGTGAGGTCTACTTATTTAGTCCCCGTGGAAGAAAAGAAAAGATTGTATACGAACAATGCATGTTCTCAAAATACCTTGGCTCTGAATACAGATCAACTTTTTCAGTCACAACTTTATAGACATCCGATGAGACCATTCTCACACATGAAAATGGGCCTAGGAGAGCCCTGGCTCTGGTTGCCATCTGCTCAAAGCCTTTCATTTTCCCATCCTGTTACACAGTGGGACATAAACTGTAAGATGTGCACACAGCTCATCAGAATTAAAATGCTCTCAGTGTGTGCATCTCTAAGAAGAGGGTGCAGGAAGCCTCCTAATTAACTTGCCGTCTTAGTGTCACGAAGCAAATAGATGTAAAGAAACGATCCCTTTTCCTTCTTCAAGTGCACCTCACTGATGTCTGCAAGTGACTTGTGTCTCTGAATAATAAACTAGGAATTTATCAACCTAGTTTTACTACTAAAGCATTTGCTTACCTTTTTTGTATGAGTGATGGTTTTTAAATGCAATGGTTTATCAGCCAGGAGGAAAACAGGGATTTTTTTAAATTGCTTTTATATTTCGCTGTCTAACATCCAGAGCCTACACAGAACAAGCCATTGTGTTGATCTATGGTATAACAACAATTATATGATCCCATTCTTTAGAAGTCCTGTTCTTTGGAAGCTTCCCACATTGGTCTGGGGAGATGGCTCAGTGGTTATAAACATCTGTAGCTCTTCCCCAGGATCTGAGCTTAGTTCCCCAGAACCCACATAGCAGCTCACAACTGATCCTGTTCCAAGGGATCTTCTTCTGACCTCTGCAGGCACCAGATACATACATACAAAACACACATATACATGCAGACAAAATGCACATACACATAAGGTAAAATTTTTAAATCTAAAATTAAAAAAAAATCTTTCAGCATTCATAGCAACCAAAAAGTGGAAAACACATAACCATCAATTGGTAAATGAATAATCAAACTGTGGTAGGCCCGCCCTGCAATGGACTTTTATGTGCCCATAAAAAACAAACGGGATTCAGGCTAAGTGAAAGAGGCCAGAAACAAAAGACCCCGGGCTGCGTGACTCCTCTTACATGAACTGCCCCACAAAGGCAGGCAGAGCTGGGAAGCAGACTTGGGGCTGCCTGAGGAATGGGAAGGCGCATATGAGAGCAAGGACTCCCCAGCATGAGGTTTCTCTGGAAAGTTACAGAAACCCTGACACCGGACTGTAGTGCAGGCACAGTTCAAAGAACACATTCAAGCTCGTTGACTTGAATCTTAGAATCGGTGATTTTTATAACACGTAATCTATATCCCAAAGCTATTTTCAAAAACTTGCTGAAAAACAAAGAGAGTCCATGATGTAAAAGTGAAGAACTAGTCTTTGGCTAACACCAGGTGTGGGGACAGGCACCTTTGTCCCAGCTTATAGAGAGGCTGAAGCGGGAGGATCCCTCTACCCTGGGAGTTTGAAGCTATGCTAGACAACTCAGAGAGACACCACCTTACAAAAGCAAAAAAAAAAAAAAAAAAAAAAAAAAAAAAAAAAAAAAAAAAAGGACTCCACCAGGGCAGAAGGGAGTTCCATGATGAAATGACCCAACGGAAATAAGAGCATCGCAGCCCCATCAGAAGGTAAACTGAGGCAAGCGCTCTGCTGTCCAAGTCAGGAGACACGGCAGTAGCTGAGGCATTCCATCCATTTCCAAACACCCGATGAAGGTGATGAAAGAGAAAAGAACCAATAGGGCAGCGTGAAACTCCAGAACCAATTCCTCCAGAAGAATTCTGGGTCCTCTGGGCCATCTAACCATCCCTTAAATAACCACTGAATCATCCCCCTCCTCTTCCAGAAATGCTTGCACCCTGCATCAAAGAGCCATAATTGCAAAGTTACCAACCAGATGAGCATGTCACTTCAGACCCAAGTGCAAATACCAATCAAACCCGACCAGGCTGGAACAGCACCATGGGCCAGCAGCACCCTGGTGTATAAACCTGACTCCTAGGCCTTCCCCCAAGATGGTCCATGGGTGTCCCACTCATCCTGTTAAGATTGTGTTTTAGACACATTCTCTTTTTGATGTCACAAGCGAACTAAGAAAGAAACCAGCACATGGAGTATTAACTACTTGTCATTCACATTAGGATGCGCATGTTTCAATACATTTCCAAGAACAAAATCTCAGTGCAGGGGAGATGGCCACGCATTTGTCTAAGAGCACTTGCTGCTCATTTGGAGAACCCAAGATTAGATCATAGCACCCACACCAAGCTGCTCACAAATTCCTGTCACTCCAACTCCAAGGAATGAAAATCTAATGCCCTTTTCAGACCTACACACACGCACATGCACAAATAAAAGGTAAATAAACTCGGTTACCTGTCCAGGGCAATGGCAGGAAAGCTGAGGACAGTCACCGAGCAGAACACCTTGTGTAGGAATTTAAGCACCTTGCAGAAGAGCATCGTGTAGATCCACCAGCAGCAGTGAGGGCTGGTGCTCAGGATGATGTCGAAGGGCACGCAGACCACGCTGGCACAAATCCCGGAGCAGGCCAGGTTTTTAATGAACCTGTTGGTGACAGATTTGAACACGGTCGTGCGGCAGGTTGACCATAACACCGTGAAGTTCCCTGCCCAGATATGGAAAAAAAAAAAGGGAAAAGTGAATTAAGGATTTAAATAAAGAAGAAAAATGACCCAAAAAAAAGGGAAGGTAAACACGGGTTAAATATCTTAACGTGTTAAGAATTCATTTCAAGGCTATTCAAGGATATAGTATCATTTTATGCAAAATTATTAGAGCACATACATACCAAAAATTCTACATGAAATTTCAGTGCAACGTTGCTATTTAATTCCAGGTAAAAGATACTCTGCAATAATGGCACAGTCTTATCAGCAATATAAAAATTAATCAGTCAGGTCTCAGGGAGTCTATTTTTATTTTAATTTTTTCTTTTAAGGCCAGGTCTCACGTAGCTCACAGTGGCCTTGAACTAGTGACTTAGCCAAAGATGACCTTAGACTTCTGATCCTTCTGAGTGTGTTCACCACACCCAGTTTACAAAGAGTTCGTAATTCAGACCTAGGGCTTTGTGCTTGCACCAGCTGGTGGCCCCGCCCATCATGAAGTCTACTCTTCTCAAATTTGCCAGTGGCTTCCACGTGTAGAGCTCTCCACGCGGAGCACACAGGACAGGTAACACTCATAATTTACAATTTTCTAGTAACTCACAGAGGGAAGCAAGTGAATTTTAATGGTGTATTTTTATCTAGCCCAGCTAATCCTAAACATCGTGATTTGTTTAACCCAATTAATCCCAAATACATGTATGATTCAACACATCGTTACTGATAAATTGTAGATAAAATATTTTTACATTCCTGCTTTTGTGCTGTCTTCAAAATCCAGTGTGCCTTTTTGAGCATTGCTTTAAAAAAAAAAATTCCAGACTACCTCAGTTTGAAGTGTTTGCATTTGAAGTGCTTTGAGGCACCAGCAGTAATTCACGTGCTTTCTGCTGCTCTCATACACACCACGGTCAGAAACAACCCGGGTGTGTCATCTGGGAAACGAGAACTGAAGCAGAAACCCTGGAAGAGTGCTGCTTACCAGCTTGCTCTCCAGGCTCAAGATAAGCCACCTTCACGTCCCCAGCCCTGCTGCCCGTGGGTGGCACTGCCCCCTACAAGTGAGCAAGAAAATGCCCCACAGAGCTGCCACAGGCCAATCTGATGTTAGTATTTCCTCAGTTAAGTTGCCCCCTTCCCAGATGACCCTTGTTTGTGTCAAGTTGACAAAACAAAACAAACACCAACACCCACCAGTACCTGTAACTGGCGACCCAAACACAGGACCGTGAAATTCTAGATTTTGTATAACAATGGCCTCATCAAGCACCTCTCTTTGATGGCTCTCCTCCCAGGGCTGCCACCGCTTCCACAGCCTACTTTCTCCTAGTTTGTTCCTACCCTCCCACTTCCTTCAGCTTGTGATTGGTCTTTCTAGTCACTGATGCTACATACAGCATCTTCCTAGTTAGACCATCTGTTCCCGTGACTTCCCATCAAAATGCTGATGACCCCAGATTCATGTCTCAAAGGAGCCTTTTCCTCTCTCCAGACTCCTATTTCCAGCCAAGCCTGATTCCTTATCTATCGCTCTCTCGATGTGTCAGCCTCCAGGACCTGTGTGTACAGTCTGGTGTCTGCCCTTCTAACCTCGCACCTTTCCTCCTCTGGTTTGCAGGATGTCAGCTCTCTGGCTGCTCTTGAGTGTCTTTGTGCAGCATTTCTAGATTGCCCAGAATGTTCTTCATACATTTGGTTCCTCTTAATCCAGGTTTTAGTCTAAATACTGTCTCCTCCAAAAGGCTCTGACTCTCTCTCTCTCTGTTTTAAACCCTTGCATTCCCTCCTCCACTGTACATCATTACCATACCCTACTGTTCCTTTACAGTACATCCCTGATTATTATTAGCCATTAGTTTCTCTCTCATTGGAGGAAAAATATATCACCCTTGCTCAGTTACAAGTCCACACACAGCTCAATATTAGGAGAGTAGGCATCTTATAAACAACTGTTTATAAATGAATTTATAAATTTGCCTGGGCAGACAGTCCCTGCAGTGAAGCTATCCATTTGGGGGGGTATGTATTTCATCATCAGCGTTTCCAAACTAATCTGAGTCACAGTGACATACTGGGTGGAGGCCTGTTTGGGACCGAGGACCTACAACTGCACTGGCCCCACAGCTTGTATATTTTAAAGGCTCTGAATTCAACCCTCGGACTCCTAGACACGGAGCCTGCAGCCCGTCAAGCTGCCCAGGGCCCATCTTCAGATGTACCTCACAGCCTGTCCTGCCTCGGTTCATTCTGTAACTTGGTCATCCCCCTAAGGACACTGCTTGCTCTTGTGTACCTGCCCGGAGGATACCTGCTAATAAGCCAATCTGACAGCACAGCCACGCACTGTGGGAAGGACATGGTGCTGCTAAGCAGTTCACAGCATATCCAGAGCTCCAGACAGGGTCACTCCAAGGAGCTGCCTTGCTCTCTGAACGTGTACAGAACTTATTGCCAAGTTCTCAAACACAATGTTCTGTGATCTTCTAGACAATGTAAAATAGCTAGGGCCAGCTGTTTCCAGGAATTCTCTACAGCACTCTGTATTAGTTTGGTGATGGTGACTCGATAAGAAAACATCAACAGTGTGTACACACACACACACACACACACACACACACACACACACTCCCATTTATTCAGGCTAAGAGTTGTTTATACTGATGCCATCTGTCACTGTGGTGATAAGCTGAACAATAATGATTTATGGGAATCCCCCTGCCCATTTGGAAACCTTTCTTCACTGGTACACAGATTAGAGTCTGACCAAAGCATCCTTCTTTACATAGTTTTACAGGCAGGACCTAAAAGTCTGCTCAGATCTATTGATGGAAGAGCCCACTGGAAGATACACATTGCAGTGTCTTTGATCTTCACTGCTAGGGGTATCTTTATCCCCTGAGGGACTTCTCATAAATAAACTGCTCCCTTGGTGAGAACCAAAATCCCGAGGATTTTCTTGTTTTTTTTTAAATGGGCTGTGTGTGCGTGTGTGCGTGTATGCGTGTGCACCTGTGTTGGATAGGGTTGCCCGGTGCATATATGATGGTCAGCCACCATTATGAAACTTCTGGTCTCCAAGCTTCTGCAGGTAGCACCTTTACCAGTTGAGTCATTTCCCAGTGGCCCCACAATCTGTATATTTTAAACAACATACATTTTGGATTTTCAGTCCATAATTTTAACCCTGTCACACCCATAATTAAGCCTCCTTCTGGGGCTGCTGGGCACCTCAGCACTTGGGGCATCCATTCTGAGGTGGTTTGAGTCAGATCTGTAGTCAAATCCCAATACTGCTGAGCCACATGTATGTAAGACATGCCTGGAGAGACCTTCCGAATCAGGAAGATGCCCACATGTCATTACTGTTCTGCTTGTCAACTTGTTGACAGTCGGCATCAGTGAAAGCAACTCTTATCCTGAATGAATGGGAATGTGTGTGTACACGTGTACGCGATTGTGCGTGTGTGCGTGTGTGTGTGTGTGTGTGTGTGTGTGTGTGTGTGTGTGTGTGTGTAAACAACACTGGTGATGTTTCCTTATTGAGTCACCATATGTCACCAAGTCTCCAGCCCCAAGCCCATAATTCATAGTTCATAAACCCTCATGACCATTGGGGTCACCTGGAACCTTGTAAAGTGCAGAGCCCCCACATCTAACTCTACTGCATCGGAACCTTGGAGAGTCTGGAAATCTCCAATTTCATGTGCCCAGCAGGAAATTTGGATGGAGAAACCATGACCACTCACTCCTAGCTTCACCAAACCCAGCACCTCAGGAACACTACACTCAGGATTCCTTAAAGAGAAAGAGAAATGCACATCACTCTCACAACATAAAGGCAAACACAGAAATCTCAGAGAACTCTAAAACCAAGCATCCATGGAGCCTGGAGCAATCCTTCCCCATCAGGAATCAGGGTGGAGCTTGACTCCTCTTCAGTGCGGGTCGACCTCCAGCCACAGGGGCAGCTCTTCCTTTGGGAGTAGCAACACCAGACCCAATTTTAATTTTTTTTAACCAACCTTCTTTGATACTTTATATCTCTCCCAACTGACCCATTGGGCAACCAGAAAATATGAGAAGATTTTAATTAGCTTTAATAGATCTATTCCTAGCACCCCTGTTTCATGGAGTGACTTCAGTATACTGGAACTATCTACTTTGCTTTAGACAGAAGAGAGGAAGTTGGGGTGGGGGCAGTTGCTCACTAAAAGCTGTACAGGGGAGGAGACTGCTTGACAGAATGAGAGCCACCCTAGAGGCCTGCTTCCCAGGGTGCCATTCTGGTTGCTGCAGCCTAGGAGCCATCAGGCCTGCTCTAGGTTCTTCTAGTCTGGAACTTCAGGTTTCCCTTGTTTCCCAACGAAAGGCCTTTTTAAGTGGTTACCAAGCTAATGTAGATCTAATTTTTAAAATACAGACAGTGCATATAAATACAAAGAACAAGGGCTGAAGAGATGACTGGGCCACTAAGAAAGCTTACTGCTCTTCCAGAGATGGGTTCCTAGAAACCATGAGAGGCAGCTCACAACTGCTGTAACTCCAGTCTAGGGAGTAACTCCTTTTCTGGCCTGAGTATATGGGTACCTGCAGGCAGATGGCCTGTACGTGTGCACATACACACATCTTTTTTTAAGCCTACAAAAAAAAGAGTAGGAAGTAAAACCACCCAGCGATTACCTACTGAAAACATTAGGAATGCTTTTCACAGATAGGTGCTTCTGTCTGTGCCATTGGTATCAAACTATGCATACTGTACAAGATCGTGTCCTCATGTGGGCTATGTTCCTATAACAATAAGTAAAAGCAAATACATATCATCATCTTGCCAGCTAAATAAGGCAATAGTGCTTTTCAAGCTACACCCCATTAACTTATCTACTGTATACTGGTGGGCTTGTCGAAGCTGTTTCTAATACTCCATTATTATACAAAGCGGGATGGAAAACCAACGTGATTATGTATTGACGAGAAATTCCTATGAGCAAATTTTCTCTGTATGTGTGCATGTGTGTGTGTGTATATGTGTGTGTGTCCAATGACCTCTGCAAATGCCATGAGAAAACTGATTTCTCTGTATACTTGAGGACAGTTTTTATCATTATTTATTTGTTAATTATTAAGATTTCACAGTACTGAGGATTAAATTTAGACCCTTTTAAATGTCAGTCAAGTGCTGTACCAAACTATATATCTCCAGGACATTGTACTGTATGCACGCTTGTGTGTGCATGTGTGTGCATGCCCAGGTGTGTGTGCATGTCTGTATGTGCATGTGTGTATGTGTGTGATCACTCCTCGATCGAGACAGTGCCTGACCAATGAACTCCAGTAGTACACCTCTTCCCCCTATCTCTTTCTCCTAGGCACTGGGATTGGGGAAGTGTACCACCATGCCCAGCTTTTTATGGATGCTGAAGATGAAAACTCCTGTCCTCAAGCTTGTGACTGAGCCGCATCCACGGCCATTTTTGTTTTGAGGCAGGGTCTCACCAAGTCGCCCAGGGTAGCCTTGAACTTGGCTCTGGAGCTCAGACCTTGAGTTTGTGATCTTCTTGCTTCAGTCTGCCAAGCAGCTGGGATTAAAGCCTATTCCGGGCCTGGCTTCAGTCTCTTACTTCTGTACTGCTACCTTCCTATTTATTCTCATGGACTATATTGGATGTGCATCAGACCTCACCCATTGCTTATGTCATTTACATCTTCAACAGTTACCTCCTTCTACAAACTGGGAGAGATTCCTCAGATCGCCTGCCATTTTATTAAATCTTTTTTTTCTTTTTTCTTTTTTTTTTTTCTTTTTTTTTTTTTTTTTTTTTTTTTTTTTTGGAGCTGGGGACCGCATCTTATTAAATCTTAATCAGAGGTAATCAAACCCAACTTTTGTGGTGGTTTGAATATCCTTGGCCCGTGGGAGGTGTGGCTTTGTTGGGATAGGTGTGCAGGCAGGCTTTGAGGTCTCTGAGCACTCAAGCTCCACCCAGTGCAAACGACAAGTCTCTCCCCTGGCTGCTTTCTGGACCAAGATGTCGACCTCTCAGCTCCTTCTCCAGCACCATGTCTGCCCATGTCTGCCACCTTCTCAGCAGCCCCAGTTAAACGTTGTCCTTTATGAGTTGCCTTGATCATGGTGTCTCCTTACAGCAATGGAAACCCTGACCAAGACAGTATTTTAGCAGTGTCAAGCAACCTATTCTGTATTCCAACACCGCTATTTTTTGTGGCTTTCTTCCTGTCTATAATCCAATCCTCTTTATGTGCTTGTAGTTTCTTTCAAGTTATGCTACTATATCCGTTCCTGGATGTGTTAACTTTCCCTTTTATTGGGCCTACTCCTTTATTCCTTGTTCAAATAGCCTTTTAAAATATTTTAATTATATTTATATTTATTTTATTAATATGTTTCATAAGTATATTAAAATTATAAAATAAAAATTATACACATAATATATAATATAGAAAATAAATACATAAATAATTGACATATATGTCTTGCAAATAATATGAAGCAAATACATAAATAATAGTATATAGGTATATAAATAATAAATATGTAATGTTTTTACTTTATTTTATGTTTATGAATGTTTTCCATGCATTTAATTTCTGTTATGTAACAAATACAGGCTGTCTCAGTGGAGAGGGCATTGGAGCATCTGGAGCTGGAGTTCAGAGAGTTGTGAGTTGCCCGACGTGGATGCTGGGAACCAAACTCAGGCCCTCTGGAGAGGCAGTAAGCACTCGTAATCACTGAGCCATCTCAAGAACTCCGGGGACAGGGAGGGGCAGAGGGGGCGACACAATGTCATTTGGCCAAGGATATATTACAAATAATAAAGCAATTATAAGAATATTTTTTGTTTCTTTTTAATGTTAAAAATGGCAATATCCATTATCTTCCCATAGGTAGCAGGCAGTCCTCTAATTTCTCACAAGATAAGCAATCAAGAATTTTAATAATAATTTAAAGAACACTATTCATTCCTTTTAACCCTATTACTGGGAAGTCAAAACACCCTAAGGACACTTTTCCGTTTTCTTTCAGCATGACTCTGTGTTCCTTTACACTGATGTTCTTTCTTCAAGTTGGTTATTTACTTATAAAATACATAAATAAGCAAATACATACTGCCAGAGGACAGGAAGGATGAAACCGAGTTCAGTCCATTTAAAGTGTAGAGATGCAAAGGTAACTTGACTAAAGCAGTCAATCCCTATTGCCTCTGGTGAGAAATAATCAATAACTCAAACATTCCAATTCTGCGTATCTTTTATTTAAAATATGATACCTGGCTGCCCCATGCTTATCACCCAGAGTGCAATGAAATGATCCTAGACCTTGTCTTGGTCCTTTTTACTGCTGTAGCAGACCACTGAGGCAAGAGAGCTAGTTGGCAAAGGAAGGGCACATGAGAAAGGAACACCCACCCGACAACACTGCTGCCGCTACCACTGCTACCACCACCACCACCATCACCACCACCACTACCATCACCATCACCACCATCAATCACCACCACCACCACCACCACCACTACCATCACCATCAATCACCACCACCACCACCACCACTACCATCACCATCAATCACCACCACTACCACCACCACCACCATCACCACCACCATCACCACCACTACCATCAATCACCACCATCACCACCACTACCATCACCATCAATCACCACCACCACCACCACCATCACCATCACCACCATCACCATTGCTACCACCACCACCACCAATACCACCACCACCACTACTGCTGCCACTCTCCTGGTTCTGATTTCCATCTCCCAACTGCCTGACACCAAGGAATTTCAGCGTGCCTATCCACCTACAGATGAGCTGTGCTTCCTGTTCTGAGAACCACCACAAATAAGGTTGTAAAAAGGTTTGAATGAAAGAACTCTATCTTAAGTTCAACCCCTTCAAGAGGAAGAGTCTATTTGTCCAATGTTTTGTCTTTAATGGCACTGCCTTCACCTGCTAGCTTGTACAAGGTACCTAAAGGGAGGTCTCTGTGAGGACAGAATTCTGTGGCTGAGCATAGCCGCACATTCTCTCCCTACCATCTGCCAAGGCCATTTCATAAGCCCTCAAATCACACAGGCAAAGCTACTCTGGAGCCACTTGAGTGCATTTCTCTCCTAATGCGCACACTTCACTCTGTGCACGAGCATCTTATCTTTCTGTTTAATCAATAAACTCACTGACTTGCCGCCCTCTGAGTGGCCCTAAAATTCTTCTTTCTTCCTGATGAAGGTTAAGTACACTAGTGCACCTAAGTAGAGGCTCCCTGAGGCTGTGAGGGTGAGTAGCCATTTGATGGTGACAATACCACAGACCAAGCTGTTTAGAAAAGAAATAAGTAACCCAAAAAAACTGAAATTTGGTCTTGAGATGGTTCAGTGGGTAAAAGAACTTGCTACTCAAGCCTGATTATCTAAGTTTGATTCTGGAATGCCATGGTGGAAGGAGAGAAGTGACTTCTGAAAGATATCCTCTGAGTTCCACAAATCCACTATGGCATATGTGCTCATACACACACACACACACACACACACACACACACACACACACACACAAAATAAAGATTCAAGCAAGACTGTTTCTTATTGAAAGGATAGAAATGAAGAATCAAGGCACACGTCAGTTAGTTATCTAACCAGGGCTGCTCTGTTTCTAAGATGGCTGCCCGTGCTGTGTCCTCTGGAGGAGGTAGGTGTGACGTAGGAAGGCAAGTAAGCCAATCACCATGTAAGTCTCTTTTACAAGAGCTGTGCTCCCAACTGGAGGGGAGCAGTCCTCATGGCCTAATCTTCTTTTGAAGCCCCACTTTTAAGATCATCATGTCAAATGCTATGCCTCAAACACCAACGTTTTAAAGGGGACACAGTGAAACTGAAGCAAAATTAAGATTCGAAAGCCTGTTTTACTCTGAACCCTTACATGTTCTGCTTGACCCAAACCCTTAAAGGGAACTCTCACTCACCAGAAAGGGAGACTGATCACAAAGGGACAGTGAGGGAGAGACAAGACAGGAGGAAAGAACTTCCTTGGTGTAGAGAAACAAATGACCCCTAAAGAAAATTTGAAGGACACTGCTGAGCTGGGTCAACCCCAGGACGGTGGAGAGGAGATGGGGCATCAACCATGGCAGCTGCACCTTTCAAAGTTCACATCACCAAAGGAAGGCTTAAAGATTGTGTCTTATTCTGGTCATTTAGAAAATTGTCCCCTCTTAATCTATTCAGATAAATCTCCCAGCTACCCAGAAGGCCAATGCTGGCGAGGTGGTAAGTGGATCTTTTGCTGTTGATATTGGTAGAACTCTGAGCACCAACAAGCATGTGAGGGAGAGCTAGCTTATAGCCAGACAGTTATGCCTGGTGGTTTTCAACACAATTCATTCTACTCCCCTCACTTGAAATTTGGGCCCTTTCCTCACTAATAAAGTGTCAATTTGCTATATCTTATGATTAAACTGCCTAATTTCTGCCCTACACTACTTAAGCCGATCGCTATTATCATGACAAAATTATGTTATTTCAGCTACAATTAATTTGATTCAGGCACCCTTTCATTTAAGAAAGATTCAGGGAGTTCAAATTAAGCAGGAATTGAATTAGCAGGAGAGAGCTACACAGTGAGTATATTAAAATTCATGGTGGATTTTAAGCTATCACTTTGAATGAAAAGCATCTTTCCAATTTAGCCTTGGATGGCTGCTTCTTCTCCTTCTTCGAGTACTCGTTCCCAATGAATAATTCAAGAAAGTAGTAATGAGATTCACTGTTGTAATTCCCAAGAATATAAAAAAGGACTCCAATAATGGTCTTGTCTGATCATCTCCCAAGAGGTCATACAAAGGGCTTTAGGTAAGGGCGCAGTAAGCACAGAGGTCCGAGCAGCAACAGTTTCCAAATGGTAAAGCAAATGCCATCAAGATGGCCGTGGCTTTCACTCTTTCAGTCTAAGGCCCTCGAATAGCCCCTTGGGTCCCTCAATACATAAATGAACAAGGTAAAAAAAACAGTCAAGATTATGACTATGAACTAGTCTAAACAACAAGGTTTTGTGGTTTACAAATACCTTCTTCTCTGGTCTCTCATGCTGGCCGCAGCCTTCCCGGAAAGCACGTTACTCTTTGAAAAGAACTCAGAATCACCTGCCCTGTATATCTATGACAGCGGTGAGAGCCATTAAGGACCTCGTGCTCTATTTTCTCTTCACAGGTGCTGTGAACTACACAGTCTGTCTGTACCAGACATTGTGTTAAGGGTTACTTGGCAACCTAACAGCATTGAGGACCGTTAAGAGGTGATTGTTTCCTTAAGACGTGGAAATGCCTTCCTGGGACTGGGTTGCCTTAGGGCAGAGCGTGTTGCCGTGACTTGAGCCTAGTGCCTCCCCTCTTCCTCATACCTGCTTCCTTCCACTCTTCACCCTGAGCTATCTGACCTCATGAAACCCTCACCAAATGCTGACCAGACTCTCAGACTCCCAACCACTACAACTGCGAACTAGATAATCTTCTATTGCGACAGAAAACATCAAAACAACGGGTGTGGAGAGGATGCTTAAAGTAAAAAGGAAGCAGTCTGGTTTGCCCTATCATCAGGTATGCAAACAAGCCAAGCTGACTGCAGAAGGGTGAGCTGTTCCGTGTCCTAGGTATCTACTACACAGGCCATCTCAGGAAGGGGTCTTTGAAGACATCAACGTGTTCCTTCAGAGAATCAGGCATAGTCACATTCCAATATAATCCAAGCCTGAGCACCAGAGTTGGGATCCCAGCACCCAATAAGAAGTGAAGGCATGGACCTGCATATCCCTGAAACCTCAGAACAGAGGGGTGGGGGTGGAGAGACAAAAGTTCCAGATTCAGGGAGAGACCCTGCCTGAAAGCAATAAGCCAGAGAGTGATTGGAGGAAGACACCCAACAGCCTCTTCTGGCCTCCACATGCAAGGTACACACATACATGAATCTATACCACACCCATATACATACATACATACAATCATGCCCACTGGGTAAACAAGTAAGCATCAAAAGCCTTGTATCCTGCTATAATTCTGCTCGCCTTCATCTCACTGCACGAAGCATGTTTGGTTGGTTGGTTGATTAATTTTTGGTTTTGTCATTTGCTTTGGTTTTTTGTGACAGGTTCACTCTACAGAGCCCTGGCTGTCCTGGAACTCACTCTGAAGACCAGGTTGGCCTTGAACTCACAGAGATCTGCCTACCTCTGCCTCCTGAGTGCTGGGATTAAAGCATCACAACCAGCTTGAACCAAGCACGAGTTTTACAATTAAGTGTTGCTTTATAAAGGCCTAAATAAATAGCTTGAAGCTTCCTACGACTTCATCAGACCCATTAGATTTTTTTCCCCTCTGGCTTTATAGACCTACTTACTGATGACAACGGCCCTCAGTCAAGAAGCTGAATGTTTCCTAGCTTCTGTTGTCAACACGCTGTTAGAGCAGGCTGGAGAGATACAGTCAACAAAGACACGTGGGGCTCTACTATAATTAGTGTTCATGCGGTGCTCACACGCTCCACTCTCCCTCCCTCTCTTCCAGTAACTATAATTATGCAGTCGGAGAGGAAAAAATCATGTTGGAAATATTTCCAAGGGCCTCGAGGGTAAAATAATTAGAGGGCTAAGAAAAGAAAGCACATTCTGCTTCAGTCCCCTGGGACCCACACATCTGGAGAGCTGGGGGTTGGGCAAGGTTTGGAATGGGAATTTTGCTCCTTGTCTTCTGGATGGGCCGATCTGACAGTGGCATTAGTTAAAAGTTCAAATTCCATTCCTTTTTCATGGCTGAGTTTGAGAGGGGAAGCAGGAAGAACAGGACAGCCGGGAGCCTGAGCAACCAGGATATGGGTCGTAGTTCTAACAGATCTGAGGTCATTCTCCCATGACTAGGAAGATGGTTTCCCCCTAGCACACCATTTTTGTGTCCTTCAGCACTTTCTCCTGTCCCCCAGGAAGGAGACCAGCAGAGAAGGACGGTCCCAGAGTGAGCAGCTGAATGAACCAGAGCAGCAGATGGAGCTAGAGCTAGAAGGGACCAGATGGTCAGGGCATGGAAGGCTCTGGATGGAAATGACAGGTCTGAAGTTGAGAGCAAGGTCAAGACGAGAACGCATGCATCACTGAGAGGATATCTTACAGAGCACAGTCCCATGAGGACACTCAAAATATGAACATGGAATAAATGCTCAGAGTACTAGGAGTCAATAATTCCCTGGAGGGAGTGAGCGGTTTAAAGTGATGGGATACATTGGCACACTGCTACCATATAAGGAGCCCGATAACTAAGGCACTTGGGGAGTATATTCCTGTAACAAAGGGCAGGACAGTGGACAGAAACAATAGTATTTAAAAAGCCAGCCAAGGGATGGTTCGGCAGTAACAGAGCTTGCTGTAAAGGTAGGACAACCTGAGTTCAATCCCAGAATTCACATGAAGGACAGAATAGACTCCATGAACTTGTTCTCTGACTCACTGTGGGACAAATGCTCTCAGCCAAGACATATGCCCATGCACACACATTCACCTACATACACACACCAACGCACGGAGCTGTTTGTCACACAGGTCCCTACAGGTTCAAAATAAAGCCAGCATGCGCAGGCACATGTATACACATGAACACACGCACGCACACACACACACACACACACACACACACACACACACACACAGCAAGTTAATTTTTAAAGCAGTTCCTAGCACTTCTCTCTATCTCTTCTGCCTTCCCTCAAGTTGTAGCACAGGATGCTACATGAGGACTAAGAAAGAAAGGAGGGCAGCACATGGAGAGCAAATCAACAGAGAGAATAATTTCTGTCCCACTCACCTCCCCATGCTGAGCGCCATTGTGTATGTGCACTTTCCAGGAGCTATTTAAGGCAACTTGGGCTTACTGTGCCTGAATTTTCCTTGCTGAAAACTGAACAAAAGGTTCCCTTTCTTTGTACCATTTTCTAAGAATCCAAGATTCATGATGATGGTGGCCATAGAGATGCAGATCAACACCAAAGGACTTACCAAACATTTTAGCGTTTCAGCTCCCACCTTTCCCTTCTCACATTAGTTGATTTGAATATCACAGTTATTTGTCATGTAATTTTCCTACAAGTTCAAAATAAACACAGCATGCAACATTATTAGCCTGTTTAAAACATAAATGAGAAGGTATAACCTCTTATTTTCCCATTACAAAACAAGAGACAGAGAGAAATGTTTGCTATCCTGTGAGTGAGTGATTTCCAATCTTAAAGGTCCATTAGAAGCTGGCTTTCCCAGGACGACCAATGAATGTCATTAAGTATATGAATAAAGAAAATAAGATCAAATCTAGAGCTACTCCCTTCCACTAAGCTACACTTCCCATCAGTCTACTCTTGCCACGATTCTTAAGAAGGTTTAAGTAAACAGATATCATGACCATGGATACAGCATGGACTCATTATTCTTAGCTAGCCAAGTAAGGAAGTGAAAGTCACCATATGTACAATGACTAGTGACATGCTACAACTTATAAAATCACCATTTTCTCCCATAAAAAACTTTCTCAAGTTCCCTCACAGGAGGAAGAAAGGGGCATGCCACACAGGACAGACTGTATGCATGGATATAGACAGAAGAATTCCAGATGAGCCATCTACATCTCTCTTGTTTCCAGAGGCAACTAGGCAAGCCTTCAGAGAGAACAGGGATGCTTGCTAATTGTGAACCAGACTGGAAAGAGAAGCATCCTAAGGCCACTGCCCAGTCATCTGCCTTACAATGGCCAATGATGGGAAAATCAGGGCAGAGTTCAAATGACAAAAGCAAGAGTTATTTATTCGTTGTTTGTTGTTGTTACTCCTTTGGGTTTGGAGGCTTAGGTCCTGCCCTGTCCTATACTGTTTGGTTGCACTATGTACACCAGGCTGGCTTCTAACTCAAGAGATACACCTATCTGCCCTTCCCCTCTTCTTCCCCCCTCCCCCTCCCTGCTTCTTCCTCCTCCCCATCCTTCCCCCTCCTCCCCCTCCATTTCTTCCCTCTTTTCTTTCTCCTCCTCTTCCCCCTCCTCTTCTTCCCTCTTCTTCCCTCTTTTCCTCTTCCTCCTCTTCCTCCTCCTCTTGTTCTTCCTCCTTTCTCTCTCCCTCCTCCCTACCCCCTTTCTCTCAAAGGAGTCAGATGTTTCTCATAGCACTGCTGGGAAAGACTATTCTCAGCTCCTGATGACCAGGTCTGTGGTTTTTTTAAAGTTAAGTAGATCAGACATGAATAGCTCCTGGGGAATTGGGCAATATTTACCAAGACAAAAAAGACAAGCCCTTCTTGGTTGCCCTTTAACATGGGTGGGAAATGATGTTACGCGGCTGAGTGTCCTGATTTTGGGTGGTGGTTGTTGTTTTGGTGTTTTGTTTTGTTTTGTTTTTTGAGATGTTGATTTCTAGTGAGTTCCAGATCAACAAGTTATACTGCCAACCAGCTCACGGCCTGTCTACAGTTACCTGTCCCTGTCTACAGTTCCCCTGGTAATCGATGGAACTGTGAAGATCAATGGAAACAGAGCTTGGCTTCAACCAGAGCATGACTGCTCTATCTACTCCTAACACTGTCGTGTGCAGTGAGCACCAGCTTCCATTTTTCAGGATTGGGCTAGTAGCTTAGGAGAACAAGAGCCCATTCCACGGCCCATTAGTTCCAGCAAAAGAAGTTTATGCAAATCAGTACATTTCCTATACAACACTGGAAGCTAGTCTGTGCCGAAGGTAAGTTTAAGATAAATTATCTGTTTTTATTCCCAGAAATACCTCTTCCAAGCTGCTGCCTGTTTAGATTGTTGCCCTTGAGAGTGCTAATGCTCCCCTTTACTCGCCTCTCACGTATGCTGCACTAGTGACATTCTTAAAGCAATACTAAACATATACGTCAGAGCTAACTCATCACGAAGCCAGCCTTCTGGGTTGCTACCTCTGGGGTTTTGTACAACACAGTTCTAAAGAGAAAAGTGGAATCTTTTGGTTTTTAGGTTAATTTTGTGGTGATACACTATTTTTAGTTGGCATTAGTAATGCAGTTTTAAATATCTGATAGCTTTTTAATTTCTTCAATTTTATGTGTATGGGTGGTTTTGCCTGCATATATGTGCCCAGACTTCAGATCCCCTGGAACTAGAGTTATGGACAGTCGTAAGCTACCATATGGATGCTGAGAATCAAACCAGAGTAATCTGAAAAAGCAGCTAGTGCTCTGAACTGCAGAGCCATTTCTCCAGCCCCTTAGGATAGCTCTTTGATGAATATGAATTGCACATACACTCTGTAGTCTTTTTCCATATTAAGTTTTCTCATGTTGACATATTTCCTTATACAATGAACTAATCAACTAGGGAAATGGAAAATGTTCTCAGATTTAGTTAATGAGGTAGTAGAAATAAAAGGTTTAATGGAAAGTTGAGAATCATAAATGTAGAAACCCAAAACTGTAGAAAAGACCTGTCCTTGGTCCCCAGAAGCCACATACAAAAGCCAGCCACAGTGATGCCCACTGTGATACAAGTGTTGAGGAAGAGACAGGTGGATCTATGGGGCTCACTGGCCGGCCAACCTAGACTACTTGGCAAGGTCCAGGCCGGTGAGATATTATCTCAGTAAACAAGCTGGCAACCCTTAAATTTAGGATGACATGTGAAGTTGTCCTCTAGTTTCCACATGCATATGTGCACATACATGCACACATACATGCATACATGCAGACACACTTATACGTGCATGCACACATGCATGCACGAATGAGCGTACACACCACACACACACACACACACACACACACACACACACGCACACACACACACACACACACACACACACACACACACACACACTGAAAAAAATCCAAGGGCAAAGCTAAAACTGAGGTATGTGATCAATTAGGTAAAATATGCCATTTTCTTTTCTAACCCCTAAGATTGGAGCCCACTTTCAGGATTTGAATCTAAATCAACAGGTTGACTTGCCAAGTTTTGACTGTACACCAAGATTGAGCGCTCAAGGTCTTTCATTTCATACATCCTTGTCCCCATTATGTCTCAACTTATTCAAAAACTTATGGGGGTAAAATGTCAGCAAGAAGCCTAACTTAGTGACCAAGTCTTAGAGCAGAGTTGGAAGCAAAGCCACTACTGTCTCCTTGTGACACCCTTAACTAAGTCTTCCATATAAACTTTGACTCACAGACCCCTGAGCCTCCGCCAAGTAAGTAACCCCCTGCTTGAGTTCTGTGCCATCAATGTTTTTATCTAGGAAGTTAAAATATTTTCATTTGTGATTTGTTCTTCTAGATGGCCTTGGGCAAGCGGGTCTATTCTGAAACATGTTCCTATTACGTGACTCACTCACTGTTGTTTTAAATGAAAAACAGAGAAAAGATCTTCATAATAAAATTCAAAAGGACAAACGCATTCATTTTATGTGTTAAGAGGAAGTTTCGGGTTAAAATCCTTGCAATGTTTAAACATTTAAAACTAACTACACGTCCTTTGTTTCTTTACTGCAACCAAAGTTAATGTTTCATATTACTTAGTTTTAAAACTGATAATTTACTCTTGACCAAAACTATACTCACCAATTTCTAATATTGTTGTGTTTTATAAAAAAAAAAAAAAAAGGAAAAGAAGCCAGGGATATGTTTAGCGGAGGTGTGGCATGGTGTGGGGAAAGGGGGTGCCTCTGCATGCCCATGGTGAGGCTCCCTTCCACCTGAAGCACCACCCATACGACAGATATGATATAGAAATAGAGTTTACTTAGGGCATGGAGAGGGGAGTTGAGGAGGTAGTAGAGACAGAGACAAAGCCGGGGGTGGGGTGGGGGGGGGAGGTGCTTATAGAGGAGCAGAGGCCAGCCATCCAGCCATGAACAATAGAGAATGGGTGGAGGGGATTGGAGAAGAGACAGGAAAGAGGGTAAGAGAGCAAGGGAGCAAGAGAGGAGGGGGCAGGCAGCCCTTTTTATACTGAGTTAGGCACACCTGGCTGTTGCCAGGTAACTGTGGAGAGGAGCTTAGAAGAAATGCCATCAAATATACTATTGAAATTTGGTAGAAAGTGGCAGAACTGACATTTAAGCCATATCTTCATGTAGCATTGATCAAGATTTATACATTAAATTCTACTTAAAGTGAACTTACTTCTATTTTTAATTTTGTAATTGTAGCTTCTGCAGCAAAAATCAAAATGTCTAAACACTGCCCTTTCCCTTATGAATAATCTCAAAAGTTACAAATAATTAACAATAAGCAAACCCCTAAGGATGGCTTTCCCCATGCTCTCTATAACAGTTTTGTTTTATTTTGTTTTTCGAGACAAGGTTTCTCTGTGTTGTGCTGTCCTGGAATCAGCTCTGTAGACCTGGCCTTGGACTCAGAGATCCTCCTGCCTCTGCCACCATACCCAGCTAACTCTGTATAACTTAAATGGTCAGAACCATTCTTTTTTTTTTTTTTTTTTTTTTTGGTTCTTTTTTTTTCGGAGCTGGGGACCGAACCCAGGGCCTTGCGCTTCCTAGGCAAGCGCTCTACCACTGAGCCAAATCCCCAACCCCGGTCAGAACCATTCTTATATAGACTAGCTGTAATTATGACCTCTATTTTTACAACCTAAAAAACAAACTAACATTTGCATTTATAAGAATTAATTATTAACAGATTAACCAATAAGTAATTGAAAGGCAGTCAGTGGTCTCCACTTCCCTGGTATTCAATTCATGTCCCTCTGGGGGCCTCTCTCACAGAGAATAGGGCCAACTAGCTTAAATAGAATGTGTCAAAGGTGACAATGACACTTCCAAGGCTAGGCCACAGAAGACAGGAGCCCTCTCTCTTTTGAATCACTCGCCTGGGGAAAAACCACCTGTAAGCTTCCAGGAAACCCAAGGGATCTGGTTAAGAGGTCCTCAGAGTGGTGGAAATGAAGACATGTGAAAGAGCCCAAGGGGACCTTCCACCCCTGCTGAAGCCCTCCTGTGCCTGCATCCCTGGCCAATCACTGGCCAGCATCTGGACCATGAGCCAGGAGCACCTGGCCAAGCTACAACCAAATCCATGACCTCCCGCAGCTGTGAGAGATGACGCACGTTTGCTGCTGTACGTCGCTATGCAGTGAGGTCCAGTCCTACAACCAATATTGCACGGACTGTCTTACTTCTCTCACACACAGAGGGAGAATGGTAATGGTGACCTTGAAGAACCACTGTTTTCAATGAATGCTGTATAAAAAAGTGCCAAGCCATGCTCCCTCACAGTGGGTAGTAAACAACTGTCATGCCAGGTGACGTTCACTGATTGTGAGTCTGATTCCCAGAGATCACGAAACGATATCACAGAATTCATTCACTTTGGGACATCAAAATAATTGCTTCTTCAGAGGGTTACATTGAATTACTCTTACTCCACAAAGGATAAACTCCAATTCTTTAAACTTTTCTCCCACATACAGCCCTGATAACTCTTTGAGAGTGAATGGCCTACAATTTAGAGCCCTTAACCCATGTTTACCAGTCCGACTTCTCCCATTCAGTCCAATTAGCGAAATCAGGAAATATGGTCGCCATGCTGTGATTTGTGGCTACCGGAAGGCGATCTGAAAAAGCAAACAGTCGTCAGCAAGGAGAAAAGAGAGCTGCCCTGGGAGCTAGTGGAGTGTGAGGTGAGGATGCTTGTGAGTTCAGTGAGCTGGGGCTGTGACAGTGAGGGCCTGTGACAGTGAGGGCCGGTGACAGTGAGAGAATGTGACAGTGAAGGCTGTGACAGTGAGAGCCCATGACAGTGAGAGCCTGTGACAGTGAGAACCTGTGAAAGTGAGGGCCTGTGACAGTGAGAGCCTGTGACAGTGAAACCTGTGACAGTGAAGCCTGTGACAGTGAGGGCCTGTGAGAGTGAGAGCCTGTGACAGTGAAGCCTGTGACAGTGAAACCTGTGACAGTGAAGCCTGTGACAGTGAGAGCCTGTGACAGTGAGAGCCCGTGACAGTGAGAGTCTATGACAGTGAAACCTGTGACAGTGAGAGCCCGTGACAGTGAGAGCCTGTGACAGTGAAGCCTGTGACAGTGAGAGCCTGTGACAGTGAGAGCCTGTGACAGTGAAGCCTGTGACAGTGAAGCCTGTGACAGTGAAGGCTGTGACAGTGAGAGCCTGTGACAGTGAAGCCTGTGACAGTGAAGCCTGTGACAGTGAAGGCTGTGACAGTGAGAGCCTGTGACAGTGAAGCCTGTGACAGTGAAGCCTGTGACAGTGAGAGCCTGTGACAGTGAAGCCTGTGACAGTGAAGCCTGTGACAGTGAAGCCTGTGACAGTGAAGGCTGTGACAGTGAAGCCTGTGACAGTGAAGCCTGTGACAGTGAGAACCTGTGACAATGAAGTCTGTGACAGTGAAGCCTGTGACAGTGAGAACCTGTGACAGTGAAGCCTGTGATAGTGAAACCTGTGACAGTGAGAACCTGTGACAGTAAAGCCTGTGACAGTGAAGCCTGTGACAGTGAAGCCTGTGACATGAAGCGTGTGACAGTGAGAGCCTGTGACAGTGAAGCCTGTGACAGTGAGAACCTGTGACAGTGAAGCCTGTGACAGTGAGAACCTGTGACAGTGAGAACATGTGACAGTGAAGCCTGTGACAGTGAGAGCCTGTGACAGTGAGGGCCTGTGACAGTGAAGGCTGTGACAGTGAGAGCCTGTGACAGTGAAGCCTGTGACAGTGAAGGCCTGTGACAGTGAGAACCTGTGACAGTGAAGCCTGTGACAGTGAGGGCCTGTGACAGTGAGGGCCTGTGACAGTGATGCCTGTGACAGTGAAGCCTGTGACAGTGAAGCCTGTGACAGTGAGAGCCTGTGACAGTGAAGGCTGTGACAGTGAGAGCCTGTGACAGTGAAGCCTGTGACAGTGAAGCCTGTGACAGTGAGAGCCTGTGACAGTGAGAGCCTGTGACAGTGAAGCCTGTGACAGTGAGAACCTGTGACAGTGAGAGCCTGTGACAGTGAGAGCCTGTGACAGTGAAGCCTGTGACAGTGAAGCCTGTGACAGTGAGAGCCTGTGACAGTGAAGCCTGTGACAGTGAAGCCTGCGACAGTGAAGCCTGTGACAGTGAAGCCTGTGACAGTGAGAACCTGTGACAGTGAAGCCTGTGACAGTGAAGCCTGTGACAGTGAAGCCTGTGACAGTGAGAACCTGTGACAGTGAAGCCTGTGATAGTGAAACCTGTGACAGTGAGAACCTGTGACAGTGAAGCCTGTGACAGTGAAGCCTGTGACAGTGAGAGCCTGTGACAGTGAAGCCTGTGACAGTGAGAGCCTGTGACAGTGAGGGCCTGTGACAGTGAAGGCTGTGACAGTGAGAGCCTGTGACAGTGAAGCCTGTGACAGTGAAGGCCTGTGACAGTGAGAACCTGTGACAGTGAAGCCTGTGACAGTGAGGGCCTGTGAGAGTGAGGGCCTGTGACAGTGATGCCTGTGACAGTGAAGCCTGTGACAGTGAAGCCTGTGACAGTGAAGCCTGTGACAGTGAGAACCTGTGACAGTGAAGCCTGTGACAGTGAGAACCTGTGACAGTGAGAGCCTGTGACAGTGAGGGCCTGTGACAGTGAGAGCCTGTGACAGTGAAGGCTGTGACAGTGAGAGCCTGTGACAGTGAGAGCCTGTGACAGTGAGAGCCTGTGACAGTGAAGCCTGTGACAGTGAAGGCTGTGACAGTGAGAGCCTGTGACAGTAAAGGCTGTGACAGTGAAGCCTGTGACAGTGAAGCCTGTGACAGTGAAGGCTGTGACAGTGAGAACCTGTGACAGTGAAGGCCTGTGACAGTGAGAACCTGTGACAGTGAAGGCCTGTGACAGTGAGAACCTGTGACAGTGAGGACCTGTGACAGTGATGCCTGTGACAGTGAAGCCTGTGACAGTGAAGCCTGTGACAGTGAAGCCTGTGACAGTGAGAACCTGTGACAGTGAAGCCTGTGACAGTGAGAGCCTGTGACAGTGAAGCCTGTGACAGTGAAGGCTGTGACAGTGAGAGCCTGTGACAGTAAAGGCTGTGACAGTGAAGCCTGTGACAGTGAAGACTGTGACAGTGAGAGCCTGTGACAGTGAGGGCCTGTGACAGTGAAGGCTGTGACAGTGAGAGCCTGTGACAGTGAAGCCTGTGACAGTGAAGGCCTGTGACAGTGAGAACCTGTGACAGTGAAGCCTGTGACAGTGAGGGCCTGTGAGAGTGAGGGCCTGTGACAGTGATGCCTGTGACAGTGAAGCCTGTGACAGTGAAGCCTGTGACAGTGAAGCCTGTGACAGTGAGAACCTGTGACAGTGAGAGCCTGTGACAGTGAGAGCCTGTGACAGTGAAGCCTGTGACAGTGAAGGCTGTGACAGTGAGAGCCTGTGACAGTAAAGGCTGTGACAGTGAAGCCTGTGACAGTGAAGCCTGTGACAGTGAAGGCTGTGACAGTGAGAACCTGTGACAGTGAAGGCCTGTGACAGTGAGAACCTGTGACAGTGAGAACCTGTGACAGTGAGAGTCTGTGACAGTGAGGCCTGTGACAGTGAGAACCTGTGACAGTGAGAACCTGTGACAGTGAAGCCTGTGACAGTGAAGCCTGTGACAGTGAGAACCTGTGACAGTGAGAGCCTGTGACAGTGAGAGCCTGTGACAGTGAGAACCTGTGACAGTGAAGCCTGTGACAGTGAGAACCTGTGACAGTGAAGCCTGTGACAGTGAAGCCTGTGACAGTGAAGGCCTGTGACAGTGAGAGCCTGTGACAGTGAGAGCCTGTGACAGTGAGAACCTGTGACAGTGAGAGCCTGTGACAGTGAGGCCTGTGACAGTAAGAACCTGTGACAGTGAGAACCTGTGACAGTGAAGTCTGTGACAGTGAAGCCTGTGACAGTGAGAACCTGTGACAGTGAAGCCTGTGACAGTGAAGGCCTGTGACAGTGAGAACCTGTGACAGTGAAGCCTGTGACAGTGAAGCCTGTGACAGTGAAGGCCTGTGACAGTGAGAGCCTGTGACAGTGAGAGTCTGTGACAGTGAAGGCCTGTGACAGTGAAGGCTGTGACAGTGAAGCCTGTGACAGTGAAGCCTGTGACAGTGAAGCCTGTGACAGTGAGAGCCTGTGACAGTGAGGCCTGTGACAGTGAGAACCTGTGACAGTGAAGGCCTGTGACAGTGAAGCCTGTGACAGTGAAGCCTGTGACAGTGAGAGCCTGTGACAGTGAGAACCTGTGACAGTGAGAACCTGTGACAGTGAGAGCCTGTGACAGTGAGGCCTGTGACAGTGAGAACCTGTGACAGTGAAGCCTGTGACAGTGAAGCCTGTGACAGTGAGAGCCTGTGACAGTGAGAGCCTGTGACAGTGAGAGCCTGTGACAGTGAAGGCTGTGACAGTGAAGCCTGTGACAGTGAGAACCTGTGACAGTGAGAACCTGTGACAGTGAAGCCTGTGACAGTGAAGGCCTGTGACAGTGAAGGCTGTGACAGTGAGAACCTGTGACAGTGAGAGCCTGTGACAGTGAGGCCTGTGACAGTAAGAACCTGTGACAGTGAGAACCTGTGACAGTGAAGTCTGTGACAGTGAAGCCTGTGACAGTGAGAACCTGTGACAGTGAAGCCTGTGACAGTGAAGGCCTGTGACAGTGAGAACCTGTGACAGTGAAGCCTGTGACAGTGAAGCCTGTGACAGTGAAGGCCTGTGACAGTGAGAGCCTGTGACAGTGAGAGTCTGTGACAGTGAAGGCCTGTGACAGTGAAGGCTGTGACAGTGAAGCCTGTGACAGTGAAGCCTGTGACAGTGAAGCCTGTGACAGTGAGAGCCTGTGACAGTGAGGCCTGTGACAGTGAGAACCTGTGACAGTGAAGGCCTGTGACAGTGAAGCCTGTGACAGTGAAGCCTGTGACAGTGAGAGCCTGTGACAGTGAGAACCTGTGACAGTGAGAACCTGTGACAGTGAGAGCCTGTGACAGTGAGGCCTGTGACAGTGAGAACCTGTGACAGTGAAGCCTGTGACAGTGAAGCCTGTGACAGTGAGAGCCTGTGACAGTGAGAGCCTGTGACAGTGAAGGCCTGTGACAGTGAAGGCTGTGACAGTGAAGCTTGTGACAGTGAGAACCTGTGACAGTGAGAACCTGTGACAGTGAAGCCTGTGACAGTGAAGGCCTGTGACAGTGAGAGCCTGTGACAGTGAGAGCCTGTGACAGTGAAGGCCTGTGACAGTGAAGGCTGTGACAGTGAAGCCTGTGACAGTGAAGCCTGTGACAGTGAGAACCTGTGACAGGGAAGCCTGTGACAGTGAAGCCTGTGACAGTGAAGCCTGTGACAGTGAAGCCTGTGACAGTGAAGCCTGTGACAGTGAAGCCTGTGAGGTAACCATGAGGCCCATGAGATTGGTATAAAGCCCATGAGGTGACGATGCCTCTGTGGTCTGAGTAATTATGAGGTCACCATGAGGACTGAGGCGGCATTGAGGGCCCCTGCAGGGTACAATAGAGGAGCTGTAGAGCGGCAGTGAGGCCTATGAGTTGACAGCTGAGTCTGTGTAGTGACAAGGAAGTGCTAAGAAGTGACAATGAGGAAGTGAGATCTGAGTGAGGGCCAATGAGATGGCACTCAGTGTGGGAAGTGGCTGTTAGGGTCTGAGAGGTAACAATGAAGCCTGTGAGGAGGGAGTGAGGCCTATCAGGTGAGTGAGGCCTATAGGAGATGGGGCCTGTGAAGGGAGAGTTGAGGCCTGTGTGGTGGCAGGTAGGGCCTGTGAAGTGAGAATTGAGGGCAGTGAGGCAGTAGTGATGCCTCTGGGATATCAGAGAGGCCTATGAGGTATCTATGAGAACTGTGAGGTAGCAGGAAGGGCCTGCAAGGCAGCAGTATAGGTCTATGAAATGACAAGTGGGACCAGTCAGGGGTAGGTAAGTCCTGTGAGATGACTATGAGGGCCTGTGAGGTGGCAGTTAGGGCCTATGAAGTGGCAGCAATGCCTCTGGGGAATTAGGGAGTGCCTATGAGGTAGCCATAAGGACTAAAGAGGCCTGAGATGCAAGAGAAAGAAAGGCACTACATGGTACCAGTGAGGACTATTAGGTCATAGTGAGGGCTTGTGGGATGGTAGTCATGTCCTGTGTAGTGGCAGGAAGATCCTGTTAAATCAGAATAATATCCTGTTGTGTGAGAGGGAGTTCTGGGAGGCGACATGGTCTTTAATGTAGCCACGAGGACTATGAGGTGACATTGAGTGCCTCTGGTGTGATGTTGAGGGGCTCTAGGGCAGCAGTGAGGTTCTATGAGGTGGCTGTCGGGTCTTGTGTTATAATAGTGAAAACCTCTGAGGTGAAAATGAAGTCCTATGATATAGAAGTGAGGCTGGTGCTTTGACAATGAGAGACTATGAGGTGGCACTGAGTGCCTGTGAGATGGCAATGAAGCCAGTGAAGTGACAGGGCGGGCCTGTGAGCTGTCAAGCAGGGCTTGTGTGGTGACAGTGATGCCTGTAAGTTGACAGTGAGGGCCTGTGAGGTGTCAAGTAGGGCCTGTGTGGTGACAGTGAGGCCTGTAAGTTGACAGTTAGGGCCTGTGTGAGGTCAAGTAGGGTCTGTGTTTTAACAGTGAGGCCTGTGAGGTGACAGTGAAGGCTTGTGTGAGGTCAAGTAAGGCCTGTATGGTGACAGCAAGGCCTATAAGTTGACAGTGAGGGCCTGTGAGGTATCAGGTAGGGCCTGTGTGGTGACAGTGAGGCCTGTAAGTTGACAGTTAGGGCCTGTGTGAGGTCAAGTAGGGTCTGTGTTTTAACAGTGAGGCCTGTGAGGTGACAGTGAAGGCTTGTGTGAGGTCAAGTAAGGCCTGTATGGTGACAGCGAGGCCTATAAGTTGACAGTGAGGGCCTGTGAGGTATCAGGTAGGGCCTGTGTGGTGACAGTGAGGCCTGTAAGTTGACAGTTAGGGCCTGTGAGGTATCAGGTAGGGCCTGTGTGAGGTCAAGTAGGGTCTGTGTTTTAACAGTGAGGCCTGTGAGGTGACAGTGAAGGCTTGTGTGAGGTCAAGTAAGGCCTGTGTGGTGACAGTGAGGCCTGTAAGTTGACAGTGAGGGCCTGTGAGGTATCAGGTAGGGCCTGTGTGGTGACAGTGAGGCCTGTAAGTTGACAGTGAGGGCCTGTGAGGTATCAAGTAGGGCCTATAAGTTGACGGTAAGGCCTGTAAGTTGACAGGGTCTGTGAGGTGTCAAGTAGAGCCAGTGTAGTGACAGTAAGGTCTGTGAGGTGACAGGGAGGCTTGTAAGGTGACCATGAGGCCTATGAGGTGGCAGTGAAGGACTAGTGGTGACAGCGTCTACCTTTTCCTCTGTGCTGACCCTAACCAGATTCTGCACATGACAAGATATGGACTCAACCAGAATCCTTCCACCCAGCAGACTCTTTCTGGGTTTCCTGCTCCTAGTTTACAGATTCTTTTGCTGGATTCTTGTCCCATCAAGGCCATTTTGGCCCTTCTCATTTTATCTTTATCTTCCTTCTAGCCCTGCCCACTAACCATTTGCTCCTGCAAATGGCTCCTGTGCTTACAGCCCATCTTAGGTGTGCCCCAGACCCAAATGTTCCCATGCAAATCTGTGGTGGTGAATAAGGTTGGCCCCCTGGTAGGCTCACATACTTGAGTACTTAGTCACCAGGCAGTGGCACTATTTGAAAAGGATTAGGCGATGTGTCACTGAAGGTGGGCTTTGAGGTTTCAGCTCTCAGCTACTTCTCCAGCTCCGTACATTCTGCCATGCTCCCTGCAATGGTGACAGGGACTAAGTCTCTGAAACTGTAAGCAAGCCCCCAATTAAGTGTTTTCTTTCATAGAGCTGCCTTGGTCATGGTGTCTCCTTGCAGCAACAGAACAGTGGCTAAGACAAAACCTGGACCTGCAGGCCTACACATCCCCTTTGCATCCTCCTAAGCACCACAAGCAACTCACAACGCCCACACAAAACCTGAATCTTCCCACTCCTCTTCCTATTCTTCTGGTATTATCATCTCAGGATATGGTATCCTCGGGTATCATAGGTTATATATCTGGAAAGCATCCTTTTGTCTTGATGCAACTCCAGCTTTCTCAACAAAGGGAATAAGAGAGTTCGTAAACCAAGTATGAGTGACCGTGACTTGGGAACGCAGACTGAAGCTGCTCTGAAAAACATGTTATTACAGATACCCTAAAGCCTTGAGGGCCTCCGAGGGTGGACCTCTCCCTAGTGAAATTTTCTTGTGTGGAGACATGGTCATCCCAAAGATAAGAGCATTACATACTATTGTCTCCTGCCTGAAGAGTTCACCCATTTGGGCCTATCAGTCAAGGCTGATTGACCTGCAGCCATGCTTAGGCAGGAGGAGTAGGTATCCCCTTAAGGAGATAATGTACTTTTCCTTTGTGGAAACCTTCAGTGCAGTCGGTCCTGGAGCTGCAGCCACTCGTGTCTTAATTCTCTTCAATTTTTCCTTTTTCTTTTCTATCTCTTTCTTCAGAGACTGGCCAAAGTGTAAATATGTTTCTCTGGAACTTTGGGTATCTCACTTTTCTCTGAACTCGACTGCCCTTTGCCATGTAGCTGTTTGTCGACCTCCATTGCTAACTCAAAAGGCTGTCTCCCTGACACCTCCTACTCCCCAAACCCAACCTCAGCCCTCACCCTCCACATCCCACCTCTGGGGAGCTGTTCAGATTTATAGCTCACCTGCCTTGTTTTCTCTCAAACAAAACTGCCTCCAGATAGAAGAGCTCAGAAAAAGAGCCCCAATTTCTCAGTAAAATATGGGATTCTTCAAAGCTCCTGGTAACAGCGTTCCCTGTAGAGGTTCCATGGGCATTTATTAGTCACAAGAGAAAGAAGAGTCATAAATCAATGTGCTTAGCAAATACACTGGCACTGTCCACACAGCGGAGCAGGAAAGTCTGCTGGGGGTCTATCTGATGACGTATTGAACTTCTGGATTTGTGAGGGGCTCTGCTAAGGATACCTTTCAAAGGTTTTACCCAATGGTCAAAAAGATGTTGGGTCAAACACAGGGATGGGCAATGAATAGCACAAGGGGATTAATGATAGCCCAACGTAATCAGTCTCTGATCTGCAACATTCTAACTCTCCACAATTACGCAGTTCTTATCAGTCTTTGAGCCTTGCCAATCTCCAACACAGATGGGGGATGTTTTGTTTTGTTTTGTTTTGTTTTGTTTTGTTTTGTTTTGTTTTGTTTTGTTTAATTCCCTGGCAATTCCAGTTTTTGCTAAACATCTTACCTCTAAGCACACATGCAGCTGGGCGCTTGATTCTGTCACCTCCAATGAGATACACTCGTAACACATCTGCTCCTGCGGTAGTCTGCCAAGTCTCTCCATTTGGTACCCCTCCCACACTCTACACCTCACAGGATCTGACTCACTCTCTCACAGCATTTTAGATTAGTTAGGAACTTCAGTACTTGGAGCTTCCGTCCTAAAAACTTGAAACTCTTCTATTTCTTCCCTCTCTACCTCTCTGCTCTCTCACTGTGGCCATAGTTTCAGTCTCTGGACTGTTTGTAACCGACCGATGTTCAACCTATTCAGAAAGCAGCATGAAGTTTGCTAGGTGGAGTCACAACAGGACGCCAGGACTGCTCAAATGCTAGAAAAATCCTCACAGAAGGAGGGATGCCCAGGTCGGTTCACCCTGTTTTAGCAGCGGGCAAGAGAAAGGTCAAGTTGCAGCTGCTGGATGGGGGAAGTTCTCTAATATACATGCCATCCATGTTCCTCCACAGAAGCCTCTCTCTAACGTAGCATGCTACGCAGTTGCTCTCTACACGTCTCTCCCTAATATGACATTCCGTGAGTTCCTCCTCACTGCATAGGAGTACCACAGGCTCTACTTGATCTACAGAGCAAGGGGACAGCAAGGTCCTGGGCCCATGAGGTGACTTCTGCAGAGAGCTGGGTAAATCAGACACCCCAGGTAACCTTGCACGCACATCAGCACTCTTTCCTTCTCATGTGTAACCTTTCCAAATGGCTTCTGCTTCAAATCCACCTTTGTGGAGATTTTAAGTGAAGACAGCACACATCAGCCATTAGGACACACAGGTTTCGGTTCCCACCTGGAGAAACAGAAGTCAGTGAGGCTTGCTGGGAAAGCAGTGCCAAAGTTTACCAACAAGGTCCAAAAAGACTCTGATGCTGACTCCTAAGGAAATAGAGAAATGCAAACCAAAATTAAAAAAATGGAAATAAAGTTGACAACATCTAGTACTGTAAGGTCCATGACTCACCAAAGAATGATACCCCTGACTCAAACAGTATGTAAACGCACAAGTCCAGCAAGTTGGGGTCTCCCATTACCAAGACAGAGCTCACAGGCTGGATTTAAAGCACATTGGGGTTCCAGGGTAGATGAGCTTTATCTTACTCTATCTTTAGGCATTCCAGAACCATTACCTAGGTGTGGAGGCTGGAGCCTGGTTTTTTTTGTTTTGTTTTGTTTGGGGGTTGTTTGTTTGTAATTAGTAATTGACTTGTCTGGACTTGCTTAGACTTGCCCAGTTCCTAGGCCTAGTCTCCTAAATTGCCAGTTTGAGGTCTGTCATGGAGTCAGCCTTGCCTTCTTGGTACTAAAGCATATGGAGATAGAAGCGTCCTTATATGTTTTGGGTTTATAAGGAAATTGTTATAGACATCAGGAAAGAAACCTGGCAGTATCTACGGGATGTGCATATGGGCGCTTGTGTGTGTCATTATTGTATTTGCATGTGTGTGGGTGTATGTGTGTGAGCATAGGTATATTTGCCCATGTGTGCCCAGGCATATGGAGACCTGAAGTTGACAGTGGTGTCTTTCTTGACCTCGCTTTACCATGCATTATTGAGCCAGGGTCTTTTAAAGAACCCAGAGCACATCAATTCCAGCTGGTCTAATCAGCCATCGGGGAAGCCCCTGTCTTGGCTTTCTGAGTGTTGAATTAAAAGCAGGCCAACCACGCCTGCCCAGCTTTTACATGGGTTCTAAGGATTCCAACTGTGGTCACCATGCTTGTGCAGTAAGCAGTTTATCAAATGAGCCATCTCCTCAGCCCTAGACAGTCTTACTTTTGAAGGACTGTCCTATAAATAAAGAAAATGCATTTGGCTGCATGTTCAAATATAATAAAGCTAAACAGTGGCATGTTCCTATGGGAGTAGACATAGTCATGAGGAAGACTACACCTAGGCTGTCAACCCTGACCTTCCCAAACCAAGTGCAACTACAGATGGCATAGTAAAGTTGTGGTGAAATTTACTTTCCCACTAAATATGAGAAAGAAAACTACGTTTGTACAGAGAGAGACAGACGGAGAGACAGACAGAACTTTCTTCTTCCAACCAGTCAAATAGGATGATGAAAATGTCACTTTAGGAATTAATGTTTTCTTTCTGAGTCTGGATCTTGTAGTTCACGTTGGCCTTGAACTCACTATAGAAAGCACTCTATAGTGCTCAAATGTATATGATACCTTGCCCGGTGGAAGCTAATTTAGCTATGACAGAGGACTGACAGAAGCAGCCACAGAGCTCAGTGTGGGAGGGCAGGAGGAAAGACCATTGTCCTTGCCCCACATTCCATACTGGCACTTGGAACACAGCCTGCACCCGACTGGCATGCCATTCTCTATGTCACACCTCAGACCTCACTGACTCTTACCACCTCATTGAAAAGGAACCCCAAGTCAGAGAAAGCCACACTGAGTGGGCACCCACATTTTCCACTGTTTGTCTTTGCGTGACACTAGTGCCCCTGAGGATGCACAGCAGATCCTTCCTGATCCTTGGGGGAATCCCAAGCATTGAGCTAGCAATCTCCCAACAGGAAGGACAACAACAGTGACTGTGGAAGGGTGGAAAAGGTAGCCTCAGCTGAGAAAGCAGCCGGCCCAGCAGGAATCGAAGGTGCTAGACAGTTTCCTGTGATTCACCTGGAGAGCCGTTCACTTATCAAGAAAGTGACTCGGGCATATTCCCGAAGGACACTTCATCCTACCACACTCACTCACTCAGCCTTGTTCATTGCTGCTCTATTCATAACAGAAGGAAAATGTGGTACGTTTGCACAATAGTTACTCGGATATTAAACAAAATTATGAAATTTGCAGCTAAGGGGGTGGCGCTTGAAAAAATCATTCTGAATAAGGTGTCTCAGATCCAGAAAGACAAATATGGAAAGTATTCATTTAGAAGTGGATATTGGGTGTTAAGTCAATGATAAGCAATCTACAATTCATAGAACCACAGGGGTTAAATCATAGATTGAGGGACAAGATGTGGGGGCAGGGGGTGATGCACCTCACTAGGAAAGGGAAAAAGAACAGAATGGATGGGTGCGGCTTGGCTGGACTGGGAGAATCAAGTGGGGAGGGGGGCGGGAGAAGAGAATGAGAGGGAATGGGAGAGAGACAGCTAAAATGAAGGGCCACTTGAGGGGCAATGTGCAAAACTAATGCAATAGAAGCTTCCTAGAATGTATACACCTGTGAAGGTGACAATGTAATTGCCAAATAATGGGTGAGACAGACTGCCATCTCTCATCAAATAAAGTTTCCAGTATTGGCCTTGAGTTACATCTAATTGAGTTGTTGGCCAAAGGGGTCCCATGAGAACCCCAAACAATCCAAGCTGTGGCCAAGACATATCAGGTTGGCTCTCCGCAACCCAATACAAGGCCCCATTGCTGAAGGCAACACCTGCACAACTCACTGAGCGTGGAGAGGACAAGCTGCTGCCTACAGAGCTCCTTCACCCCCTTGTCCTGGCATCTTTGGTAAGAAGTACTCTGCATCCTGCCAAATGAGAAACATAAATGCCTTGCTGGTGAGGGGCACAAGGCTCGTGGGTGTGACCAACCAGTCTCTGGTTTGACTTAAGGCCACTCCATGGGATGGAACTCGCACTGACACTGCTTGGGTGACCAAGAACCTGAGACTGGATGCCCAGGGACCTTGGGAAAAACTGAACACTGATGTTCTTTTCATTTAAAAAAAGGAGCAATACAATGACCTTTAATGACATTCTGCTATGCACAGATCAGCACCTTGCTCAGGCCTCCCGCAGCAATGAGAACAAATACAGAGACGCACAGGCAGGCATTACACAGAGAATGAGAGACCTTGGAACACTCGGGCCTGAACTGATGTCTCCATCAAATCCCTCCCTCGAGGGCTCCGGAACCCTGTGGAAGAAGAGGCAGAAACAGTCTAAGATCCAGAGAGGATGGAGGACACCAAGAAAACAAGGCCCTCTGAGGCCACATGATCAAAGCTCATCTGAACTCACACAGACTGAGGCTCCAAGCATGCATCTGTATCAGGTCCTTCGTACACACACTATGGCTTCCAGTTTAGTGTTTTATGGGATTTCTAAGTACATGAGTAAGTGTGTCTCTGATTCTTGTTCCTTCTCTTGGGCTCTTTTCCTTCCTTGTTGATATTTATGTTTATTTTGTCCAATTCTGGTGTGTTAGATTTTGCTATATCTTATTTTATTTTATCATATTTTATTTTATTTTCCCTTAGAAACCCACCCTTCCTCTAATAAGAGGCAGAAAGGAAGTGGCTCTGGATAGGAGAGGAGGTAGGAGGAGGGGAGAGGAGGAAGGGGAAACCATAAAATCTATTTTCAAAGAGAAGAAAAAATTAATCAGACAACTGAGGTTTTCCTCTGCTCCAATAAAAAGAAAAGGCCCGCTCTTGTTATGACATACCAGAGAAATCAATAAAGGATTCTTTATTCCATTAAGGAGAGACTGTGGGGATGGCTCAGCAGCCACACGTGCACAAGGACCTGTGTTAAATCCCCAGCACACATCAAAACCCAGGTGCGGCAGTGTATGCTAGAAATCCCCGTGCCCGAGGCAGAGGTGAAATGATCCTTAGGGCCTGCTGGCCAGACAGTCTACACAACGACCAACTTCAAGACCAATGAGAGACGCTGTCTCAAAAAGTAAGGCAGAGAGTGATCGAGGAAGACACATACTATTGGCTCTAACCTCCACAGGTGCTAACATATGCCCATGGGCATGTGAATACACACACACACACACACACACACACACACACACACACAAGAGAGAGAGAGAGAGAGAGAGAGAGAGAGATAGAGAGAGAGAGAGAGAATATATTTCAGGAAACAATGTTATACTCCAAGAATAAATACATAAAACTGGATTGCTACTGCTTCCACTAGCATTTGCACCTGAGTGTACAGATTCTCTGGGCTGGAAGAGTATACAGCAAAATTCCCCTCCCCAACCTTGCATGCTCTCTGTCTGTCCAGATAGGAGTAACGGGGCAGAAGCAGATGGAGCACGCTGCTGTTAGAAGGACTAATACCAGTGGCCAGCATCTAGAGAGCCACTGCCAAATAGATCTTACAACTAGAGTTCATGGTGTGGTCTTTGCTAGAAGCCAAGGCAATAGGTTTGATCTTACCAACATGCTCAGACATTAATGATTTGCCCACGGTCAGAAATAAGAAACAGAGGCACTAGAACTCAGAGCCAGGTCATAGAACTCTAGAGCCTGGGATGTAACCATAGCACCGCATTTCCTCTTTTAAAGGGACTCCCTTACAGTGCCACCACTGATGCTGAGAGCAAGGGCTAAAATATGTCCTGGGGAATCATTGGGACTTGGGTGGCATGGATCTGTACCTAACTAGATGTAAGGAAGCCATGAGAGCAAACGGCATAGTGGAGGTCCTCAAGGGACAGGATGGGAGAGCTTCTGCCGTCTGGGTGGAATCCAGAACAGCTCTGACAGTGACTGCTGGAGCCTGCTGGGCGACGGAGCCATCTTGGGAACAGAGGGTAGACCTGTGGTGCTCATGAAGAACCTGCAGGCATAGTGGCTTCAGACTGGAAGCAAAATGGAGCGAGCTGCTTAAGGCGGCTCTGTAGGTTCCCGTTTGCTTCCAATGAGCTGTTCTGCTGTAAAACATACATGCTTACTGCTCAGAGGCCATTGGCACTGTCCCTACACCACCCAAAAACCTGGCAACCTGGCTTTACAGCTGCAATGTAGGCACTGAGTGTTCCCCTCCGGGTCACAAGCAGGAAAGACACTGACAGGACAGCCTAGCTCCTGATTCAATACCATGTGACCTTCTTGACTGGTGTCTCCTAAGCTGCTATACAACAGAGGCTGCTGCAACAGGAGGAGAAGCAGCAAGTAGACAGAAGATTTTGTCTGCTCTGTCTGAATGATGCATGCATCTCTCTCTATGTCTCTCTCTGTCTCTTCTGTTTTTGAACAAGGCCATCACTATAAGTGTGTACCATACCTGGCTTCAACTTTCCTTTTTGTTTTTTGTTTTTTTGAGACAGGCTTTCATTGTGTATCCCTGGCTGGCCTGGAACTTCCTACCACTTAGACTAGACTAGCTTTGAACTCAGATCTGCCTGCGTCTGCCTCCCAAGCGCCAGAATTAAAGGCATGCACCACCACACCTGACGACTGTATATTCTTACTAGATGCCTGTAACTGTGTTAACATCTACTCCCCTGACCAGTCGGTCAGATCAAACCTTGTTATTGAGGCCAGTGTTGGCAGCAACAAGAATTCCAGTCACCATGTATTTGGCATCACGAAGCCACTGCCATGCAGAGAGGGTCGCTGTGCTGAGGGGATGCGGCCTTGCTAGATCATTCTCTGACTCCGAAGAGGGTCCTTGATGGGTAGAGCAGTAAACACCTGCCCTCTTAGTACTCAGAAGGCTGGGCCAAGAGCATCAACTGAGCCTCCAAGTTTGAAACTAGCCTGGGCAACAGAATGAGACTCTATCATAGAGAGAGTGACTTGATATTAAACCAGTGAACTGTAAGATAATAGCAAAGAAAAATTTAAATAACTCAACAAGCTTTTATTGAATAATTAGACCCTAATAGTAGACAAGTAATTATTAAACATATGGCAGTAGATATCCTGTAACCTGGGATACAGAGAGAAAGGGAGATACACCACCTGGAAGGGGAGTGGGGTACCCGAAGACATCACTAGGCAGAGTTTTAGATGGAGTTTCCAGCTCACCTGAGGGGCAGGATTGGCGAGCTCCACCACCGTGCAGGAAGGTCACATACAGCACAAGTTCATTAACAGCAAGGAGCTTAGCACCGCCAGAGGGCAAGGTGACTCTGGGGAAAATAAAATTAGTCAAGGTGCTAATAGCTGATGCTCTGAGAAGTAGGAGAAGCAAAAAGGTCCACAGATTGAAATCATAACATGCTTTCCCAATTAGAAGTTGCTCTGCCCATTTAACATCTAAATTGGACAGTGGGTCCCAATTTAGGAAATTTTAGAATGTGCAAGAATAAGAAGCCAAAACAAGCAGTGGCAATGACTACAGCATCACAAGCAGAAGGGCAGTGTGTACGCAGATGTCTGTAATCCCACCAGGAGGGACTTGGCAAGGAGGAGACAGAGACAGGGAGGGCAATGGGAGGGGGGGTAAGTATGATCAAAACATATAACAATCATATGTGGAATTGTCATAACAAAATCTATTACTACATATAATATGTGCTCATAAAACTTTTAATGAAAACAAGAATAGATATGTTGGATTTTGCCAAAATTAAAATCCAAAGAACATCATGAAAAAAGTGGAAGGTAGCCCATAAAATAGAAAATATCTGCAGGTTTGAGGAGGCATTTGCATCTAGAATATAAAAAATTCTTACAACATGGTAACAAAAAGATCGCATCACTTTTCAATAATGGGCAAAGGATCTGACTGACAGGTCTCCAAGATGTGCAAAATGGCCAACAGGCATGAGAAAAGCCGTTCAACACCATTAGCTGGAAAGTGCCAATCAAAGCCACCATATCACTTCACATCCCTTAGACAGGCTGCTCAGAAAGACAGATACTAAAAGTGTGCAGAGCTCCGGTGCTGACCCTGCCAGCCCTGGTGGAGGGGGGTGGGATGCTAAAGGAGACATTATGGCAGTCCCTGGAAGACTGCATGACCAGTATATGCTCCCCGCTCTTGCAGTAACTGCCGCCAACTCAATGGTATCAAACAACACACAATCTTCACCTCACTCTTCTCTGGGTCAATGGTCCAAGCAGAATCTGTGTGTGAAGAAGGGAAGCTCTGCTTTTGGGACTTTGGGAGAAAACGGTCTTCCTTGCTTCTTCCAGCTTCTGGAGGCTACATGAATTTTCCACACTGACGTTCGGACTCGCTTTCTGATCTCTCTCTCTCTCTGGGGACTCTGACTGCAGAGGGTAACTCACCCAGACGGTACAGAATCATCCATTTTAAAGTCATCCGATTAGCAACCTTCATTCCATCTGCAATCTGAATTCTAGGTCTGATTACCCTGTGACATTACAAAGTCACAGTTCAGGGGATGGGGACGTAGAAGTCTTCAGGGCAGTCTGCCTCATCCAGCAACTCCTTGGAATACGCTCACTATAAATGAAAAGATACACTCATGCAAAACTCATACAAGAAAGTTCATAGCTGCACTGTTCACAGTAACCAAACAAGAAACAACCCAGATTCATCTACTGAAGAATAAAGAAAATGTAATGTATACAGATGGTGGAATATGACGTAGCTATAAAATGGGATGACATAATGACTTGCTCTGCAACATGAACGAACCTCAGCAGCCAATAAGAAAGGACCATATATGGTTCAGTTCCATTTGCACAAGCCCAGAGTCAGCAATTCCTGAACTGTATGTAATAGATCAGTAGTTGCCTAGGACAGGGAAGAAAGGAAATGGGAGGAATGGAGATAGTAATGAACAGGGCTTTCTTTCTGAAGCAATAAACGTGATGCTGGCTTTTTCTAGAATGTGGCCATTAAAGTGTGGAATTGTACACTCTAAAGGGGTGATTACCTGATAAGGTTTTTTAATGAGTCCTTTGGTCTATTTCTGAAGGCATGAGACACACATAACGAAGGAAGCATCAATGTTTATTCAATTACGTCTCTCTTAGAGATTGTTTTTAAGTGACTAGCAAGAAGTGTGATGTCCTGACTAAGCCGGAATACAAAAACAGCTGGCACGGCCATGTGTCTGGCCTCTCAGACACCAGTCAATTTCATGCTCCAGAGGAATAGACATTGTCCCCTCCTGGGATGTGCCTTCTGCTCCCCAGGAAGCCATGAACCCAGCAACAATTAAACATAGCGAGTGCTTCGGTGTGAAGATGTATGCTCCCTTATCACTCTCTCAAATCCCTCTCGCCCACCCCCACAAAGGGAAGTTCTTCCCTCCCTTTCCCCCTCCCCCTGCTTCCCTCTGTGTGTGAAAACCATGGGCACTCTCCCTGGAGGTAGGGCCAGGGTATTCTCTCTGCATCTTTCACAGTTTAACAAACAGCTTATTCATTTTGCTAAAAGCAAGCTTGCTGTAAGTCACCCACAACCACTCCCAAGCATGAATAGAGCCTCGAGCTTAGCATTACCCATTTCCTTATTTTAAACGTCTCACTAAAAATACTTTTATAAAATTATTTTTTAATTCTAAATCCACTGATCAACAGCTATAAAATTAAAACATGAGGCTAGGGAGTGGCTCCGTGATAGGATCCTTTCCTAGCATGGATAAGGGCCAGGCCTCAAACTCCAGCATCAACAGACAGACAGACAGACAGACACACACACACACACACACACACACACACACACACACACACACACAGAGGAAGGGAGGATAGGAAGAGAGGAAAAATAAACAAACCAACAAACCTATATTCCACAAGGAACAAAGATTTATTGTGAAGAATCTAATTTTCTATTTTCAAATATCAGACAAGAGAAGATGCAGTTGCATGTGTGGGGGGGGGGCGGTGGGTGCACATAAGTGTGCAGGTAGGCATGTCCATGGATATACCTTCAGAGACCAGAGAACAGCACGAGGTCTTTCTGTATCACTCACCTTGAGACAGGAACCGAAGCTCAGCATATCTGGCTAACCAGAGGGCTTCAGGGATCCACCTCTCTTGGGCCACCAATACTGGGAATGCAGGTACACCAAGGGCTGCGCCTAGATTTCTATGTGGGTGCTGGGGATTCAAACTCAGGTCCTTGTGTTTGCAATGCAACTGCTCTTACCTACTGAGCCATCTCCCCAGCTCCAAAGGCACCCTTTTCTATTAATTTCTAAAGTATGATTATATCATCTCTCCCTGCTCTCTTCCCATGAATTCCTTCCATGCATTCTACTTGCTGTCTCTCAAATTCATGGCCATTTTCCTTTCATTGTTGTTGCATACACACAGGATCTCCAGAAGAGCCCAACTCAGTCCCTGATACACATAGACCTGATGATTTCTCAGGTAGTTGCTATAGTAACAGGAAACTGACTCACACAGCCACTCCCAGAATCCCATTTGGCAAGTTATCTCATATCTGGAGTTTGAACAGTCAATTGAGGGATCAATATCAGTGTCTGCTGATGTAAAAGATGATTACATAAGCACAATTCCTAAAAAGGAAAGCTAAACTCTCAGCTAAAGTGCCATCTGGATTCATAAGGCAGAAATATTACTCAAGAATAAAAATGACGTTTAAATTGTGGGGTTGGCTGCAGCTGTGACAGCTAAGACGGGGTAGAAGCTGATCTCAACAACAGCAACGATAATTCTTTAAAAATCTCCTGGGAACCCAGCACAGCTTCAGAACACAGGACAGCAAGTGCGGGCTCAGCCCATGTGACTTTGGCTCATGTCATTAAATTTTTCCTTCATTCACAGGAGAGGCTATGGAGCTGGGACGTTAGGCTGCCATGAAGCCACTAGTCTGTCACATATCACTAAAGTCCACTCTCTGTCCACTACTCTCTGTAGCGGAAGTGTTGGGAGGATTGTTACTGCTGTTTTAAATCTCACTGGATCTCTGTCCCTCTGAAGAACCCAGACTAACACGACTGTCACCGCCAGTCTTTGGAGTTACCATTAGAATCCTAGACAGGCGTGTGGCATGACGCCATCCATACAGCAGCACTAGAGAAGAGAGGAGAGGCTCAGTGGGAAGAGATTCATATAGGAAGGAAGGAGTAATGAGAGGGCACATCTGGATGGATCTGGATTCATCTCCTAGTTGTAGCACTGTGCTACCGTTATAGTAGATATTACCATCTGAGGAAACAGAAGTACACCAGATGTATTCTTACAAACTATGTGTCCGTATACACTTACCTCAACATAAAATGTTTTATTTAAGAAATGAATGGAAAAAAGGGTGATGAATGAAAGCGTCATTAGAACAGCTCTCAACCTGTGGGTTGCCACCCCTCTGGGCATCAAACGACCCTTTCACGGGTGTCACATATCAGATATCCCGCATATCAGATATGTTACTATTCATAAAAGCAGCAAAATGACAGTTATGAAGTAGCAATGAAAATAATTTGGTTGGGGGTCATCACAACACGAGGAACTGTTTTAAAGCATTGCAGGGTTAGGAAGGTTGAGAACTACTAACATGAAATCCATTCAAGCAAGAGAAGACTTGCATTTGAACTAACATGGTGGGAACAGAAACAGAGAGAAGAGGGGAGACTTGGTACAGACAGTTGAGGCAGAATCCAGAGTGTCTATTGACAGTTTAGTGACTTTGAGGCCTCTAAATTAAACAACTAGACAAACAGTGGAGTCAATTACTCAAGCACAGACAGTTCTGTTCTGGAGAAACTTGAGATGTGAGACCATTGTTAGATTAATTTATCCTCCTTCGAACCATCTAAAGTTGTCCCTGCATGTGAAGAGCTCCCAAAACTCAACACAGGCCAGCGGGTTTTGAGTCAAGTCAGTAAAGAAAACATAAGTTTAAAAAGACCCAAAACTGATAAATAAGAAACCTTTATTCCATCACTTTCTTATGTATGAAACCAAAGATCCTACTCTGAGTTTGTAAGCAAATTCTCTATTTAAAATCCATTTTCCACTCAACCTGTCATTCTTGCTTTTGTATTTTCTTCCTGATAAAACAAGAATGCCCTGTCCGGTTAAAGATGATTGAAGCTGTCCACCGAAAGGCAGATGAAGTAAGGGGGACCAAGAGATAGTCCCTCTGAAACAAAAGGGCCTGGACCTCAAATAAACACATTCCAGTCTCAGGCCAATTCTTAAGTCAACGACTGCTTTTCACCAATTGACATCATTTCTTGTTTTCCTTATAAACGCTGTGTCAGTGGGCTGCAGCCTCTGGTTATCACAGCAACTGCCATTTCACACATCAACGTGCTTTCTCTCAGAACACAGACTTGGAGTGGCACTCTTTTAAGGTGTGTATTTTAGCACCTGATGGACCTGGTGTCATTTCTAGTCAACTCCTTTGTCTCAGAGATGTCCTGTTTTTAAAATGTCATAATACCGAAGGCTAAGACAAAAAGACACTCCCAGCTCTGTCCTTTAATTAAACTTGGGATTGCTCCCTTGGCTGCTCTCTGCCCTGAAGACTCTCCTTTTGATAGTGTGGCCCAGGAGGAATCATCAGGCCATGAATTGTGATCCAGCCCATCAGACAGATCAGCAAAGAAATGACAGGCACAATCCTGTTCTGCTGCTATCACTCTTCTGACTTAGTGTTTTCTACTGGCAAAGAAAAAGGAGGAGGGAGGGAGGATGGGAGGGAGTATGAGAGGGAGGGAAGGAGGTAGGGGAGAAAGGGAACCTGAAAAGAAATTGTTTGTGTGGATTAAAGTTTCCTGTAAGAATCTACCTACAAGGCCTATGGACGGATTAGCATTTGACTGACTGATTAGAACTTCAGTGACTGCACAGAGAAAGGACCATTGCCAGTTCAGAGCCCAATTACAAATTACCTTGGGCTCCTTGATCCCCCTAGAATGACTGCTTATTGCCCTTCCCTGAAAATGGCCTAACTTTCTTATGACTGCTAATTAGGTAAGCCCCTGCAAAATGTATAAACAGAACTTCTCTCTCTCTCTCTCTCATCAATCCAGAAGCAAATGCTGTCAGACAATATCTGAGGCCTTCTACAGGGAGGTCCTCACTGCTTTAAGGGACCAGGTACACCATCACTGTATCTGAAAAGAATCTTGATTTAAAACCTTCTTTGCGGGGCTGGGGATTTAGCTCAGTGGTAGAGCGCTTACCTAGGAAGCGCAAGGCCCTGGGTTCGGTCCCCAGCTCCGAAAAAAAGAACCAAAAAAATAAAATAAAATAAAAATAAAACCTTCTTTGCCCAGTTACCATAAAAAAAATTCACAAAGATTATTAGCACATCAGAACATGGAGTTTGAAGTGACCTAAACCATGATCATATGTATTTGACTCCAGAATAAATTATTTTTCATCCCATTAAAGTGGATATTTTTAGCATGATCACTCAACTACTATAGTATGAGAAATCAGACTTGCTACTTGTTTGAAATTTTTCTAAAGGGCCCTAGAGTGTATATAAACACATTTATTGTTAGCATCTGTATCAGCTATTTTTTTTGTCATTATGATAAAATACCATTGTCAGAAGTAACTTGTGGAAGCAAGACTTTATTTGGGCTTATGGTTCTCTCTGGAGTAGAGTCCATTGTGGCAGAATGGCAGGCAGCATGCCACAGGAATGACAGGTAGAACAGGAATCTGAGAGATCACATCTTCAAACAAGCAGAAAGCAGAGAGAGCAAACTGGGAGTAGGGCAAGACAATGAAATCTCAGAGCCCTCTCCCAAAACCACATCTTCTCCAGCAAGATGGCACTTCCTAGATCAATCAGACAGCACCACCAACTGCAGACCAAGTGTTCCACTAACCTGAGTCCTGGAAAACTTTTCACTTATACCTCCCTCCTACCAGAAGCAAACACAGAAATCTACCAAGAGACCCCTTTCCCTTTCCCCCAAGTCATTCTCAATGCCACATTCCACAGGGACCCCTTCTCTGTCTGGAACATACTTGTTAGCAGCCACTGTTGCAAACAGTCAAAAGGGTCCTGAAGTCATCACAATAAGGGAGGCTTTGCAAAACGACCTTAAAACTAGTCAAAATAACTCACTTGCAGAGCAAACTAGTCCACACCCACCACCTCGAGCAGTTAGAACATGACGCTAACCCGAAGTCACAGGGGTCTCCAGTGATCCTGTTAGCTTCTGCCCGTAATCCACTCTAACCAGTCATAATACGGGAGCTGCTGGAGAAGCAAGGAGTTAGGGAATCAGGAGTGAGTAGAAATTTCTAGCTGGGAAACTTGGAACTTGAGATGCTGACTTTTTAGCAAGAAATTCTCAAAACTGCCAACCACTGCCTGCTACTGCCTGCAGGCTTAAAGCAGAGCAGCTCAGGGCTTGACTCTTTGTTAAGTAACGCCAGTCCCCAGACAGCTTCACCACAAAACTAAAAGATGAAATTAAGACGCAATTAAACACGGTCCCATTGCTAAGGCCCCAAATGGCAGAGGAGGTAACCCCACAGCACTAAAATGAGAGTAGACCAGGTAACCCCACTCAGTAAAATGAGAGTAGCCGATAACTCTCCCTACAGTGCACACGATGGCTCCAAGACTTCTAGGCTGAAAATACTGAAGCGATGCTTTCCACAGCTGATGCTGCTGCATAAGGGTGCAGCACTGAAGACCACACAGTTCTAGCATGCAATGTCCTTTCTTGTCACAGTTCCCACCAGGATACCTGAGTATGAGCAGTGAATGAGCAGGGGCCCAAAAGAGCCCAGCACTGCTTTTGTACCTGAGGCTCAATTCCCTCTGAACAGAACTCAGCTTTCACACCTCAGTAGAAGATGAGAGACACAAAGCCCCAGGTGCTGTCTTGTCTTTGCACCCTGCTACCCCGACCCTGAGGTGTGCTTTATCCTTTCTCGTGCCATTAAAAGTTCCCTTTCCCTCTCCACTTGTCTGACTTGCTTCTAAGTGTAGGAAGGTCTTCTAGGGGTGGCCTCTCTAACCCAAGGTGACCTCTCTCAAAGACCAAGTATTTTACCTGTTTGGAGGTGAGTTCATTACACTGCGTCAGGTTCCTTTAATGGTAAGATCTTTAAAATGAATATGTCAAGTATCATGAACACTGGAAAGACAACAGGCGACACCTGTGGAAGTTGGGGCCTTGGTTTATCACTATATCCACCACGTTTCAAACAATACCCAACAAATAGCACTCAAAAGCACCTGCTCCTCTGAGTCCATTAACAGGGCAGAACATGGGTTCCCAACACACAAAAATATACACATTTTTTTTAGCAAACAAAATATTTCCTAAAAATTCTGCTTAATTACTATACATCAAATAGCACCAAGCTATATAGTGTGCCCCATTCACAAACATATGTACTCTATGCCAAATAAAAACTGAAAAAGATGACATTTTCAAGAAGTCAAGGAAGAGTCGGGCCTCTTTTTCCATATGGCTAAGAACGTAAGATGAAATAGGCTGCTAAAGAAAACAGTGCAGAAGTTTCTAGAACAACTAAAAATAGAGGCCCTGTGGGATATGGCTATCCCACTTCTGAGGATGCAATGAAAGAACCGAGGAAGAATCTGGAAAAGACATCACTACACCAACTGCAGCATTGCGCACAACCGCCATGGAAAGACGTCAGTCATGGTCCCATCTAGGATCTGCTTAGAACTCAGCAGTGGATCCCAGATAAGCAGGAGGTAGCAGGAGCTAGTTAATGTCTTCCCTGACTAGCAGCTGCTGCCGCCTTGCCTGGTACCTTTTAGTTTATCTTAAGGCTGCAAAGTTACAAGCTGTTACTTGAGGAGCTTTTTCTCTATGTACTATCTGCTGAAAACAGGAGAAACAAGGAAGCTGATTCCAGATCCTGGGGAAGAACTTAAGATACTGGGGAGTTAAACATCTAGCTTGTATCAAATGTCAGGTGAGGGCAAATGTTCCCAATGTTGTTCTTTGTCTCCAGTCCTACCCACTCTGTCAGCCTTGATATTAGAGATATTGAGAAAACACCTTAGTTTATGATCATTTTTCAGACATTGAATGTAGTTGGCTACAGGTTTGGGGATTTAGCTCAGTAGTAGAGCTCTCGTCTACTATTATGGTCAAGGCCCTGGGTTTGATCCCCAACATGGCACAAAAACAGACCTGAGAGCTCAGGACACACAGGCCTCAGCTACAGACAAGAGAAGCTGGCTTAGGCTAGCTTGCTAATATAAGTCAGGGTCATTAATGTGGCCAATTGCATTTTTCTGCGTTCTACTGTTACAACTTTCCCAATGCTGATGCCAGGCCTGAAAAATGAAACAGGAGCTCCAGATAATTGTCCCTGGGCTGGGCACCTTGGAGAAGCCAGCATCAATCACCATTTGGAAAACAAGTATCCAGTAGAATAGTTGAAGGAATTCACTCCTCTAACCCTGAAAGGGAGACACTCTACTGGAGATGTTAAGACAGACCTGACTGTGGCCAGTCTGTTCACCATGGCCCCAAGGTTTGAAATGTCCAAAAGAGTCCAATGTCTCTATAAACAGTTTGCCAGCCGTGACATAATGCAGGCTGTACTATCAGGAACCAGCACGCAGATAGTGGCTGAAATCATTTAGTTTGAAACTATGCACTAGTGTTAATGCAGCCAGGAAAAAAAATAGGAAGCTTTGCAAAAGAAATGCCCATTCGATATTCTGCACCCTTTATGATTGAGCTAGATGAAAACCTAGTACCAGCAATATCGGGGGTCTGGGCCAGCACTGCCAGGATTTCAATTCAGAAGTCTTTCGCTTGAAACATCTTATTCATTATACAAACGAAACAGAATTTGTGCAGCAGCCATAGCAAGACCATACTCTGGAGCTTGAGAACTAAGGCTGGAACCACCAGGAAAAACCCTGTGCCTTTAACAGATGTACTTAAGCATCACACTGGGCCACCCTGTCTGTCTTCTAGGTTACTGTTAGGTTTGTTTTGTTTTCTGAACTGGAGTGGGAATTTATTCTCTGGTTCTATTCATGGCACTAGATTGTGTCTGTCTTTTTTGGGAAACCCATACTGCTCCTAGCTCCCTGGGTAACCCCTGGACCTTAGGGACAGAGCAGCTGGCCTCCTCATCTAAACACACATGGGAGGGGATGCAGAGAGAGGTGGAGGTAGGCAATACCTTGAACTAAACTTACATTTTTCACTGCCACCATCTAGAACGAAAGTTCAAAGTGACAGAAATCAACCAAAATGTCAAGTTCTACCACGATGTCATTTTGTAAAATAAATATGAAAAGCTTTTCCTGTGTGCACACAAGGTAAGGACCCTGAAATACAACACTTTTAATAGGGAGCTAAGTCTCGAATTTTCCCTGTAAGTAAACACAGGCTCACCCGGAATGACTTGACCTGCCTGTGAACCGAAAGGGATAAACACAGTTCAAAGGTTGACATAGCATGGATTCCCAAGAAGCCTTTCCAGCAACCACTACCCACTGCCGTAACATGACGTCCCAATTCAAAGTAATCCCACAAATACCCATGCTGCCCCCGCTGTACAGGTAGATGCTGTTAAGAGAAAACAATATCTGGCCATATTTATTCAGTACAAACTGAAGCGCTGGAATCATTTTATAATCAAAGACCAAAGAAATAACAATTTTCCATACTTCCAGAGGTGTCAGATTTCCTGGAGCTGGAATTACAAACATTCGTGAGCTGCCTAATGTGGGTGATGGGAATCCACCCCTGTCCCCTGCACAAGCAGCCAGTGCTCTCAAGTCCTGAGCCATCTCTGCAGCCTGCACGTCTGACACATCGGCTCCCCAAAGGCTATCTCCTACAGACAAGCTCAACCCCCAAAATGTATTTCTTAACCAATTGAAGATGGTATAATTATTTCTTTAAATTTTCAAAGATCTTTGAATTTCCTGCCTTGGCCCAAGGTAAGTCAGCAGCTGGGCGGGTGGGGGGGGGCATGTCTATAATCCTAGCACTCAGAAGACAGAAGCAGAGGGATCCCTGCAAACTGGAGGCCAGGCTGCTGGTCTTCATATATATATGTATATGTATATGTATACGTATACGTATATATTTGTATATGTATGCGTATATGCATATATATGTATATGTATATATGTATATGTATATATATGTATATGTATATAATACATCATAATCTCATGTGTGTGTGTGTGTACTGAATCTGCTAACAAAGCCAACAAGCTGTTTTATCCTGCAATTTGATGTGCTCGTTTAATTTAACTTGCATATAAAAAGATGAACGGAGGATAATTATGAAAATCTTGAAATAAGAGGAACACCATGGGAGATGGGGCTAAGGGCTGAATCTTCTTTACCAGAGCAGGGGCTCTGAACAGATAAACAGGAAGCCAAAAAAGTAGGCCAGGAACAACGGAAGACTGAGGACAGTAAAAATGTTACCTCCACTAACTATGAGGCAAAAGGGGGTTTCTCAAAATTAAATTTTAAATTTAGCATATAAAGTAATGGGTTTCATTATGGCCTCTCCATCCATGTGCGTCATTATACTTTGTTCTAAGTCGTCCCCCTTCCCCACTGCCCTGGCCCTGCTTGATGGTCCCTCTCTCTTCCCAAATAGTGGCCTCCTTCTTCTGTTTTCATGTCCCCTGTGTTCCATTTCTGCCTCTTCCCTGCTCTGACCTTGGCTCCTCTCCTTAAGATGTCTTGTTCCACGGTGGCCCACACCTTTAGTGCCAGCACCTGGGAGGCAGAGACACGTAGACTTCTGTATGTTCAAGGCCAGCCCGGGCTACAGAGTGAAACCCAGTCTCAATTAACAACTCTTTTCCCTCTCTCCTGTGGCCCCTTGGAAAAGGGATTCAATTGCTGTTGTTGTTTAAATTCTTTTATTTATATTATTGTGTGGGTGCAGAGCTGTAAACATGAATCCTGTGCATGTCATAACAAGCTTTGGGAGCCAGAGGACACCGGGAGGGAGATTCTCTCCTATTGTGGGATCTGAGGGTTGAGCTCACGTTACCAGATTTGCATGATAACAACTTCTATCCACTGAGCCATCCAGCCCAACCCAGAAGTTCTTAATAACAAGGCCTGGCACATTCAGAAAAGATTATCTTACTTCCATGTTCACACAGAGTTCTGAGACTGGAGTTAGCTCTCCATAGGCAGTAAGGACAAGGCCCCACAACAGACTGTAAACTAGTCACACAGCCTGAGGCCAGAACAGTGGAGTGACTGGAACAAGAGCTCACAGAACAAGGAAAACAAGTTGGGAGAGAGTGGACAAAGGTGACCACAAGGTGTGGCCACTTCCGTTTCCAGAGGGTAACACATGACAGCCTCTGCAACTGTAGGAAGAAAGCACGCAAAGGCCTAAGTGACCACTGATTGTCCAGTACCCTGTTCCCTAAACAGACCAGAGGTTTAAGAGTTTTGAGAGAGAGAGAAAAAGAGAGCGAGAGACAGAGAGAGACAGAGACAGAGACATAGAGATAAACAAAAAGACAGAGACACAAAGAAAGACAAAAACAGAGAGAGCCAGTATTTAAAAGAAAAGATACTAGGTTCTTCATAATAAGGAGTAGGAAGTACTTTTCTAATTATAACCAAATATCTAGAAGGAATTAAAGATTGAAATATTGAAAAATCTGGACCTGGGGTATAGCTCAGTGGTAGAATAGAAGCTTAGAATTCATGAAGACCTAGATTCACTCAGGAGTGGAAAGAGGTGGTGGTCAGGAAAGGTATGGTAAGGAGGAAACGTATTAAAGACCTTCTAGGTAAAAAGAAAAGCTGTTAGGTAAAGTCAAAACACAATTCACACTCTGAGAGGCAAACACCTGCGATTTAATCACAAATGACTAATCTTCCTAATACATAAAAAGCTCTCAACAATTGGGAAAGAAAAAAGTCAAACACTTACTAACAAAAGTGCACCCAAAAAACAGCAGGGAGGCAGGTCAAAGGAATTGAAAGGTAGGTGGCCTGAAGACAGATAAGGAGAGACATCAGATTTCAGAGTAAGAAATTAAAACTGAATCCAGATGTCATCTTTCTCCCATCGTGCCTACAACACGGCATATTGGCAAGGCTATGGAGAAGCTGTGACTTTGTTCATGGCTGATGAGAATCTCAGTACTTTCTTTATACACCGAGGAAGGAGTATCTGAGGGATTCATGACAGTACTGGGGCAACGGCAACCGAAACAGCCCATGTATTTATCCTCTGACCTGCAGGTCCTATTCTGATGAGTCCATGCAGTAGGCGCCCTTACAAATAGGAAACCACAGAAGGAAGCTCCTTGTAGCAGCATGAAAAGACTTCAAACAGTGAATGCACACCAACAGAGGACCGGCTGAACAAACTGTCCAACCAAGCACCATAAACCATGAAACCAGACGAGAGACGTTTCAGGAAGGCGAAGACACCAAGCGCAGAACAGACTTGCATGTGTTAATGCCAGCTGACCCAAAACAGCCAAATAAAACACATGTTAGACATCTAGTGGGGGCCAATGCCAAGTGTCCTCACTACCAGCATGCTATGTGTGATTTAAAGGCTCTGCTAAAAGTCAGCCACACTGGGGCCACAGCAAAGGGCTACTGGACTCACTGGGTTTAGGTTCCAAATTTGGAGCCTGAGGATGAATTATTCAGAGAAGGGCCAGATTGCAAGCTACTGTCACACATGCACAGACATCAAAGCCTGAGCATGCATGGCTGCTCAGGGCCGTGGCTGGTCAGAGGGGAGGCTAACAGCACCAGCCATGAAAGACCTCACAGGCTATGAGTCTGAACTTTACCACGGAGGCCACAAAAGGCCACTGGAGACTTTTGTTGTTGTTGTTGTTCATTTATCCATTTATTTAGTGTGTGTGCATGTGCATGTATGTCCATCACATGTATGCAGGAACTCACAGAGGTCAGGAGAGGGCATTAGATCCCCAGGAATAGGCGTTACAGGCAGTTGTGAGCCACCATGTGGGTGCTGGGAATTGAACCCAGGTCCTCTGAAAGAGCAGCAAGTGTTCTCAACTGCTGTGCTATTTCTCTAGCTACACCGGAGGATTTTAGGCAGCCATGTGAAATCATCAGATATGGATTTTTCTCCTGACTGCAGGGGAAAGGAATGGGTGAGACAGAAGCCACATTAGCATCACTGTGTGAACATGGATACACAGTGGAGAGGGAGATCCTAGCAGTGCACTATTAGGCTCAACTGAAAGGAGCAAACAGTCGTGTGAGAAGTGAAAGCAGGGCCAGAGCAGAGGGGAAGCCCAGGGGGCCTCCAGCACCATCCAGGCCCCAGAGGACCACCTTCCATCCGTGCAGAGAGCTGAGGTGTCTTTGCTCAAGTATCTCTGAAATAGGAGACGGTCTGGGTTCCTGAGGGTGGGGGGAGACTCATGTCGCTTCTCCAACTTCACTATTAACTGTATTCTGGTACTCAACCAAAAACTGGGTTGTGAGGCCAGCCTTGCAGTTGATAGAGGACACCTCACCAGAGAATGAGTTGGGGTGTGAGGATCCACTGATGTAGTAATACTCGAGAGGAGAGCACAGGAAATGAACACACCGAGCTTCACACAGGCTCAAGGAGACAATACCAGAAGAACATAAAGGCTTGAATCATGAACAGCCACCCACTAACTTGTTTTTCATATTCTCCAAGTCTCTGGCACTGTGTGTGTGTGTGTGTGTGTGTGTGTGTGTGTGTGTGTGAGAGAGAGAGAGAGAGAGAGAGAGAGAGAGAGAGAGAGAGAGAGGTTTGACATTTGACCTCTGGTTAACAGTGCCAATTGCTTAGTGAGGCAATTAGAAGACAGTCTTCTAGGGGCTGGGGATTTAGCTCAGTGGTAGAGCGCTTACCTAGGAAGCGCAAGGCCCTGGGTTCGGTCCCCAGCTCCGAAAAAAAAAGAACAAAAAAAAAAAAAAAAAAAAAAAAAAGAAGACAGTCTTCTAGGGTTTGCTCATTAAATAAAAACCCATAATCCATCTTAGGAGCAGGAAGGCTCCTGTGGGTATAAGGTGGTTCAAGATGACCACAGGGGTGGTCAGGAGATTTCAATAAGACACACAAGAGATAAAAGCAGGGAAAGCAACTCGGACGTCTCCACCAGAACTGGCACACTGCTGAGCATCTAGGGCAGTCAAGGAGGCCGCTCAGGGGCGGTGATGCTTTATGCGTAGTCATTTTAAAAACCACTTCTCCTAAAGGCCTGCTCTAATTGTTTTAATTAGACTTTTATGAGCTCATAAGAAAATGGCTTTAAGACATTTTTAATTAGTGCTAACATTAGCCTATTAACCTGGTAGTTATAATTAAATATGGAGATAAACCAACATTTCAGTGACCTATGAGCTAGCTAGTCCTTGGGCTGTCTGGGTTGTGTTTGTGACCACACAAAAAAAAAAAAAAAAAAAAAGACCAGAAGGGCAAGGACAGGTTCTCTGCACAACCGAATGTCTTGTCTTTGAGAACATAATGGTTTTAGCTTCACAAAAGGGTCTGTGGTCACCAAAACTAGGGACTGACTTTGCTTCTGAAAGGTCCCCAAACTTTAGCTCTATAGAATGTTCCTGACAGCCAAGCTTCCACAGACAATGTACACACACCCCTGTGGCTCAAGCAGCAGCCCTGCCTTGGCTTCATACTAGTTTTTGTTGTCTTAAAACAGGGAATCTTGGGAAATGTAGCATTTTTCAGTTTGAAGGTCTATTGTTTTATGTTAGAAGGACTAAAGCCCAAGTACTTTGGAAAGTGCTTAAGACTGTGAAAATAAAACTACAATCTATCTTTCTCCCATGAAGATGGTGTTAAAGAAAAAGCAGAGATTCTCATGTCTGGAGCCCCCGACAACGCAGCTGGAGCTCAGAGAAGCTGGGGCAAGCTGCTCATGTGACATAAATCTGTGAGAGGCCCGGGGAACAACAGTTCTGCCATGAGGCCGATCTCTAGCAGGTTTCTTGATTCCCAGAAGTCCAACCCCTGGCCACTGATCCTCCCAAACTAAACTTGTCATAAGCTGTTTACAGAGCAAGTCTGCACAGCCAAATCATCCCCCTCTGGCCCATGTCTTCCCTCTCTTGCCTTCGTCTAGAGTTCCTCCATTTTTTTAATCCCACTTTTGTAACCCATCTCTTACGATTGGTGATATTTTTTCCCTTTTGTTCAAAGCCCCCATTGTAACTCCTTCAATCTAACCTAGTTCTGCTTCTTCTCATTTGTAACCCTAAATCATCTTAGGGTATTGGTTTTTAAAATCTGCAGACACAGATATGAGAATGGCAAGCCCTCCTGGTCTCAGCACTGCATGCAATATCACACGTGCTCTGAACACAGATATTTCTAGGCGTCTGTTTCACTTTCAGGGCTTCTACAACAAATCAATGCTTTGACATTTCCGAAATCTTCTCTCTTACAATTCTGGGGGCCAGAAGCCCCTGGACCATCAGGGTTGGTTCCTCCAGACACTCAGGGGAAAACCTCCTTCCTCGTCCTCCCAGCTTCTAGAAGTAGCCTGAATTCGTTGTCTCATGCCCTCTTTCCACAGTCACAGCTCCTCCTGCAGGTATCTTTTTCTAGCGCTCCAACTTACATGTGTTATTATATTTAGAGTTGGACCAGTGGATCCAGGAAACTCTCCCCGTCTCAAAATGCTTAAGTGAATCTCCCTCACAAAGTCCTTTTTGCCATGGAAGGGCCTGTCTAAGAATTAGGGCCAGGATATCTTGGGGTTAATTACTCAGTCATGTCAGTGACTCAGTGCATTCCTAAGTTCTGAGAGCAACACTGGGGAACAGTGAGTAAGAAATTGAGGCTATCCCTAGATCTGCAAGGAAGCTAACTTGGACCCCATCCTTGCAGAGCACTGCAGAGGACTTCAGATGAAATCACAGCTCTTCCTCACACCTGACTTAAGCCTGCTAAGGCCCGAGCTAGCCCGTGCTCCCAGGAACTGAGAATATATAATTGTATTGTTTACCATCATGTGTTCAGTAATCTGTTACGTAAGAGAGGAAACTATTGTAGGTGACAAGCAGAACATGAGCAGGGAATTAATGAATAATCTTTGGGAAGTCAATAACCGACATGAAATTACATGAAAATTTTAGAGTTTCCATAAACATAAACAATTAGTCAAAGAATGAGCTCATGATTTGTATCGTTTATTTAACAAGCTAATAGCCCGTACAAGATGAGGAACACTGAATTAGGAGCCTAATGAAACCATTAAAAGTTGACCTCTTGAGATGTTTCTTTCATATCATCTGGCATGATATAAAAGGATACAGAAATTCTATGAACAAAACCTGGGGTCTCAGAAATCATTTGTTGTGGGTATCCTTCCAACTCACTAGAACAAACTCAACAGTGGAGATGTAGGAGTCTATTCCACTGCAAATCAGTTTTGAGAAAAACAGTACAGACTCTCATCATTAGAGCAAGTCTTACTAGAACTCTCGTATACAGTGGGCAGTACCTGCCTTCCTCAATTGTCACCTCAACCTCATGCCCTTTCCCCAACTCTCTACAGTGGCCCTTCACCTCTCAGTATTAAAGATGTTCTAGAACACTTTCCCAAGTGTCTCAGAATAGGACCTCTAAGTTCGTCTTCCTTCATCTTGGGAGTGGGCTACATGGACTCTGCTCCAGCCATTCAGATGACCAATGCCTGATCTCTTTGGCATGATCTCCTAGTAACCAAAAAAGGATCTAACCAATCAGAGACTGAATCCGAAATCTTGAATCTAATGCCAACCCCTGCTCTGTGCTGATCCCTGCTGAGTGACCCAAAAGCTAAACTGGAAAGACGTTCAGAAACAAGTCCTGAATTAGCAAATGGGACTTTAATTGGCAGGAGCTAATGAAGCTATAATTATTCCATCCAGTTCAGCGTTTCTCAAGTACTTGTGAACCTGCAACCCACTGAGTCGAGCACTATGGAGGATGAAGATTCCTAAAACAAGTTCCTGACATTCCCAAGGCTAGCATGTGATGATGGCAGAGGCATGAAAACAACTAGTGAAACCTCAAGGCAGGGTAAAGATAAGGTGGATCAGAGACAGAAGCATTGTGGGAAAGATAAGACATCTTGTGGTGGGCCTTGAACAGTGAGTGGGTGAGGAAGGACTCAGTCAAAAGCAAACTGGTCAACATTCGCAGGAAGCTGAGAAGAAGTGGGAGGGGAGACAGGGACTGACAGCTGGGCTCCTCCTGATGTGGAGTTGAGGTCAGATGGGAACCAACTGTAAAAGGTCAGAACAGGCTAATGCTATCCCACAGGACCTGAGGTGCCAAGGAAGGGTGGCAGTTGCGCTGCTGCTGTGTGTTCCCTCGTGAACAGTGCTTTCAGAAAGCAATGCCAACAGCGTTGGAAAATGGCCTGTAGAAGACTGGAGAAATGAATCGCAGTTAGGACTCCATTACAATAACGCAGGTGCTGACTATGCAAGTTCTTGGGCACTAAGCAAGGACCTTACATTATCTCATTTCCTATTCAAGACCTCACAAAAAATAGGTGCTATTACTAACCTCATTTTCTGCCTGAGAAAAGCTGGGCTTGGTCAGGACGAGAATCAAGGTTGGTGGACAGAAGTAATAGCTCCTACTTTTGAGCCCAAGGCTTGGGGACGCCAGGTGTGGATCACAGCAGTTGGGGTGGGGATTTGGGGGATGAAGGGTGGGAAGCCATTTCAGCGATATAATTATTAATAATTGATTCTAGTAAAGTCTGGGCTGGGGATAGTTTTGATTTGAAGATGCAGAAGAGAAAAATATCGAGGACATCTGAAAGATTTGCAGTCCAGAAGGCTATGAGTGAAGATGTCACAGCCCAAGGTGGTAGAAGGACTGAGAACAGCCACACTGGCTCTTGGAAATGTAGAGCTCCTGAGTGTGTGACTCTCATGGCAGGCCTTAGGCTCTAAGTTAGCTCCTCATCCCTGGAAATGCTAACACACCAGGGGCTTAAGTGCTCCTCCTAATGGATTGTCAATGGAAGGTATAACAGTCACCTAGGAGGCCCAACTGTGGTGGCACTCTGACCCTGCCATCACCAGTCAGCCTGGCTACCTCTGGCATCACGCACTCTCCGTCTTATTCTGTTCCTGGTCCTCATTTTGAGCAATCCAGTCACCAACCGCACTCTTATCACCAGGAAGAAACACACAACGCTGGATGATTTTGATGGAAGTTTTCTCAGGGCAGATGGTCAAATTATCGAGGGAAATAAAATCTGTGAAATCAATGAGCATTTCCTAAAATCCAACATCATGAGGAGCTCGAACTTTACTATAAAACAGTACAGCCTCACGGGACTGCTTCTGAGTCTCGAGTGCCAACACCAGGTGCCTCAGATCTTCTAACACACAGGTGACATTCAAATCATCCTTCTCTTATTTCCACTCACCTTACTTTAAAACTGTGCATCCTTTCCTAGAATTTGTGTTGGAAAGCAACAAACCTCATCCTTAATGAAGCCCCCAAAGATGCCCAGGCCATAGAATTTACTGGGATACCTTGGGTGAAAGATCTGCTGATGAGAATGGTCCCAAAGCCTGTGTCATCCATAGCCATGAGACCAGGCTTCCCCATCTCATTTAAGTCACTATGAAATGCTCAGACGCTAAAAGTACTTGCTATACAAGCATGATCACCTGAGCTTGATTCCAGGGTACCCCATGGTGGAAGGAGAGAACCAACTCCCGAAAGTTGTCCTTTGACCTCCACATACATGCATGTACATACTCACACCAACAAGCACACAACGCATTACATATACATGTATTCATACACTAGTCACATGCACACACAATAATGGATATTTAAATTTTTACATTCATACTGGATGACTTGGCATCTATTTTTTTTTATATTGATTGGCTTTTCTAGAGTAACAGATTCTAAGGTTTTTCTATTTTTTCAATAATTTCTCTCTTTCTTCTCTTTCTTGTCTGTATGTCTGCTTGAAGCTGGGCTTTCCCATATGCTAAGCTGCCCTCAAGCTTATGACATAGCTGAAGATGACACTGAACTCCTGAAGCTCTTGCCTGCACCCTCCAAGTGTAGGGATACAGGTGAGTACCAGCTTTCCTTCCATTCTTGGCACGTGTTGTTAACACATTAGGATAGAATTTATGTGCACCACACGATTTACAGTTCTTCAGGAAAAGTCTGGAGTCAAATTAACTCATTTTTAAAATATGCATATAGAATTTATTGTTTCCTCCTTTGTCATGTTTATCTTCTTAAAAGCCAATAAAAATAACTAAGTGTTTCTTATGATTACCTTCATAGATAGCAACTGATGTTAGTAATTTTATGAAACTTCTCAAAGCCAGGGGCGCTGTAGCACCCAGCTATATTCTAAGACCTCCAGCAATGGAGGAAGGAGAATCAAGGGTTCAAGGCCAGCCTTGGCTACCTACACAGACTCATCTTAGTGAGATCATGTCTCACAAAGATTTAAATAAAATTAACAGAGAGAAAGGCAGGCAGGCAGGCAGACAGACAGACAGACAGACAGACAGACAGACAGACAGACAGACACTAAGACCAAGGCCAACAAAGGAGCCGGCCGTAGAGTTAACAGAAAATATATTCTAGTAGATAACCAATACCGCCATCTGTTGGCAACACACAGAATTGTCTCTTCTGCTTGGTAGTGTGGCTTTTCCCCCACCCTCCAGTCTACATTTGAGCCCGATTAAAGTAAAAACAATCATTTCTAAAGACATCCAAGGCTGTCAAGATAACACAACAAACACCAATGCCCATGGTGTAATTACAAAGGTAGTTAACATCCTTTTGCAAGATTTGTTCTCAAAGAAATATTTATCTTTGCAGTACCTATGCTATGGCTCTTAGAGGTGACTTACACATTGGGAAATATGCAGGTTCTTACATACAAGTGAGATTGGCTCATTCACAAACACAACATCTTAAGCTGTTCGTATACAGGGAGGGACAGAAGCAGGCCAGTCAGGACAATGAAGTAGAGATGGATAAATCCCACCTGTGGACCTTCTTGTGCACAAGGAATTCAAGCCCAATAAAACTGTATTTGACACACTTCTTCCCCCTTGAATACTAGGCTTTGCTAAGTGAAGTAGGCAAAATGCCGGTTGCATGGTTATTCATTGTCATCTCGATGAGATTTAGAATCACTACAAGGGCACACCTTTCTATGGGGGAGATGTTTCCAGAACAGTTTAACTGAGAAACAACCCATTCTGAATGTGAATGGCACCACCCCATAGGCTGGGGTCCTTATGGGATGAAAACTAAATGAGCTCAGCTGAGAACCGGCATCCACTTCTCTCTGATTTCCTGACTGCAGGCATAATGTGTCCATCCACCTCATGCTCCCGCTAAAGGCCCAGCCAGAGCCTCTCTCACCGTCAGCCTTACCCACTATGGTAGACCGGCTCCTCACAAACAAAACAAAGTAACCGCTTTCTGAAGTTGCTTTTCTCGGGCACTTGTCACAGAAACAGGGAAAGCAGCAAATACACTAAGTGATGTTTCCATTTGTGTTGATGGCTCACAGCTGTTGTTTCTATGGAATCCCCTTGCACTTACCTCCTGAGAACTAGCCTTCCTGGGTTAGAGTCTGCAGGGAAATTCTACTGGGGACCAGGTAAACACTCAAGGATCAGGGTCAACAGTATCCTCTGTCCCTTTGAGGTAATCACAGAAATCAGTAGTTGGGGAGGTTCCTTCCATGTACAGAGACATCTTTCTCAGCTGCCCAGGTGACTGCCTTATCTGTTTAGCATTCTCTCATCCTATTTTTGTTAATAATACAATTAGAAGCCTCATTACAAATCCCAACTATGGATCAAGCAACCCTGAGAACACCTAATACAAATCCATGCTGGTTTCTGCTGACATTTATTTTCTCCCTACTTTCATTCTGCTTAATATCTCCTTCTGCTTAGGAGATTGTAATCTCTTTTATTACAATTCCTGTTGCCAGGAAACATAAAAACAGGATGGAGAACAGCAGCTAAGAGCATATAAATTTACTTCCCACACCCCTCCTGCCTTAGAATTTCATTGCTGTGAAGAGACACCATGACCAAGGCGACTCTTACAAAGAAACATTTATTTGGAGCTGGTTTACAGTTTCAGAGGTTCAGTCGCTATCATCATGGTGGGAAGCCTGGCGGCATCAGGCAGGGGAAAGAGCTGAGAGCTCTACATCTTGATGTGAAGGCAGCCAGGAGGAGGGTCTCTTCCACAATGGGTGGAGCTTGAACTTCAAAGCCCACCCCCACCATGACACACTTCCTCTAACAAGGCCACACCTACTCCAACAAGGCCACACCTCCTAATAGTGCCACTTCTCATGGGCCCTGTATATTCAAACCACTAGACCACCACACAGTTATAATCAAGTGAATGTCCCTAGATGCACTCACCCAGTATTGCCTCCCCAAACAGATGCTTCACCAAATGCAATCATAGACTCTTCTAAACATTTTATCACCCTTTATCATACATATTACTGGGTGCAGCAAACCTAGGCCTCCAGGCTCCTACCCTCATGCTCCTTCTGTCATAAATGCAGCATGCCCTGGTGTGGAGGAGGAGGACAGAGGAACAGCTAGACTCTCCCCGCCATTGGTTGGTGCCTCTGCTGTACTGAATGCTGAGTCTGTGTATTTTTAAAGATTATAAGGTGATGTTTTTCATTTGAGCTGTGCTGAGATGATTTTTGGCTTCATACCCTGAAGATTCAGATTATTGAAACTGAGGCAAACTAGACATTCCAAAAATATCCCAAATTCAATAATCTTTCTCCTGTATTCCCTGATTTATGTCACCTGCCTTTCCCAGAAGCCATGGCAAGAACCCATCCTACAGAACCCGGCCTCCAGCCCCATATCTGAGTACTCATCAGGTCCTCATATTTTATCTCCTATATTTCTTGTATTTGTCACCTACTCTGTGTTCCCACAGCCTGCCTTTGTCTTTATTACATCCAGCTTGGAATTTCGCTAGCGGCCTCTTATATGGTCCACCCGTTTCCAAGCTTCCCTTCATCCAGTTGACCTGCACATGGCCCCAGAGAGAATAATCTCTGTAACATAAAGCTGTCCTGTCCCTGCCCTGTTAAAACTACCCCATATTTCCCTGAACCTCAGAAGATAAATTCTGGTTTCTCAGTCATCCATGAGCCCTGTGGTTGCTGGCTTCTACCCACCCCTCCAGCCTCACCTTTTGCCACTATCAACCTCGTAATTTATGCCCCCCACAAACTGCTTGTCATTTTCATGCACAGCACTGTGCCCTCATAAGTGTGTCTCTTAGTACAGTGAAGTCCAGGCATTTGTTAGTATTTCTGTCTTTCCTGATAAAAACATGAGCTAAGATACCCAAGGATATCTTAACTTGTCTTTATATCTCAGCCTAACAGAATATGCAGCATATGCCTAACACTCAATTAAAATTAAGAGACAAACTCAGAAACTTCCTTCTAGAAAGCATGGCTCCGTAACCTACTATTTTATTAAATTATTGGCTTGTTTTTATTTTGGGAGTTTTTTGCCTGCACGAATGTCTGTACACCACATGTATGCAGTGCCCAAAGTGGGTGAGAAATCCCCTAAAACTGGAATAACAGTTGTGATCTGCCAAGGTGAAGAAAATCTGATGCTGGAAATTAAACCCAGTTTCCCCCGGAAGAGTGTTTTAAACCAGCAAGCCATTTCTCTAGCCCTACTATGGCATTTTTTTTAAAGGCTGTAAGAGTGTGACGTTCTCAGACAATCAGTCAAATCAGCCCCAGTTGACTGGGCAGTTGGGGACAAGTAGTTTTACTCCATACACATTACTTTTGGAAGACGAAATTGATTAGGACTTTTATAGCAATCTTGCCATGTTCTTAGCAATTGCTGTATTTACCACGCTCTGAAGGGCCGGCGTACCTGGGGCAGCTCGTCTCTGTTCATGTAGTTTGGCATCTTCATGTGTTACCATTTGCTAATCCAATTTTGCATGCCTTACTGTGGCTCACATGTCTTATCTCCAGTTCACACAAATGAACAGATGGTTCGAAAGTTCTCATTTTGGTCCAAGAATACTGACAAAAACAGTAATAAAGATACTAGACCTCACAGAACTGTACTAAGTAAGCAGCGAATCTCAGCCTCCCAAAGGGAGAAAAGGATAAGATGATTTCACACCAGTGACTTCAAAGTCCAATCAGCGGCCAAGGAACATATTGGACGAGATTATATTAGACAGTCATTCCATATGGCAGTGTCTGTGTCCTAAGCCCTTATCAGGAAACATCTTGGAGTACTCAGAGGCTTCGTATCAGTTTTAAATGGTATTTCAAAGATGGTATGCACAAAATATTCTCCCTATGAACTTTCTGAATTTTTTCAAAAACAAGTATAAAATGACACCTTTCAGGATGGAGTTGATTTGTTTTGCAGCAAACGGATTTGTTTTTAAGACAAAGCCATCAAAGCCTTTCTCAAAGCTACATTCCTCAAATAAAGCAGATAAAAATCACTTCCAAGAAATTAAGGGAGCAAGCCACACAGTCAAAGGCAGTATCCTCAGAGGATAATCCAACTGTGGGAATGCACTGGGAAACTAGCAACATTATTAGTGGCCCTGTGGGATAACTTGTATACACAGCACGAAACATGGGAAATCGTGTACTTACAGGCACATGTATTCTGCTTTTCCCAGGGTGAAATCAAAGGCCTGTAGAGTATGCATACCAGTCCACATTAGAGTGCAACATGTCTGAGAGAGAGGTAGTTAAAGACTCTTGGTTCTATTACCAATAAACCAAGGGAAAGGAAAAAAATTCCACTCAGCGTTCTTTTGCAAGCAGTAATATAAACTGGAAACCGAGTATTGATGTCAGTGCCAACGGAGTAACCATCTCTATTGGCAGAGAGCCATAAAGCTACCGCACAGACAGAGGGAGTTTTCCACTGACCCCAAAACATTCACTTCTTCATTCACCCAAATATATGAAACACAACTATATGGCCCCTGCTATTAACGCAAGGTTGCAGAAAAGAAATTTAAGGGTAAATATGAGAAAATCATAGCCACTAGGTATTGTCTCTGCATGCTCTACAAAGAGGTAGAGGCCATTAGAGCGACTATGTCCCCGGACTCTGTAGAGGCTGGTGTGGCAAGCCCCAGGCTCAGGGTGTCACTAGATCCCCAGCAAGAGGAAAGCTCCCTTTTGATTCCCTTGTCCCTCCTGCTCCACAGGTCTGGTCAGGGATCACACATGGCTTGTCTTGGCAATGGCCCCCTTAGCCCTCCATGAGCCCCACCACCACAAAAAAATGACTAAATGAGAAGTGAGACGAACACATTGCTGTCCCCTTTGGTTCATAATGGGAAGGGGCAGAGCCATGGTTTCTAGGAGGAAGTGCCAGGGTGTAATTAGCCTCTTGATATTTCTGAACCCCTCTCTCTTCCGGGACTAAGACGCCTGTGTTAAATATTAAGAATAAGCACAGAAACCTTTGAGAGGACTGACCAGCAAGTTCAGGGAGACGCTTGCAGATGCACAGACTTCGCGTGGGTGGAACACTTGCCATTGCTAACACAAGTCCAGCATGAATTATGCACACTCCTCACACTGGTGGAGTCGCCATGTATTTATCACCAGCCCTAAGACACTGCAATTAGGAAGAGGTAGTTTCCACTTTTTGTAAAGGGAAGAAAAGAAGCCCAGTGGATATGGGTTTCTTTCTTAATAGCAAAATTTAGTGAAAAAGTAGATGTTTCATTTAGAATTTGCGATCAGTAGCTTTCAGTTATTTACCATTAGCATTTCAGGCATTCTTTTGTTTTCTAAAAGAAAAAGACCATTTTACTGAGATATGATTGATGCCCATACAAATCATATTTGATTTATACACATCAGTGAACCTGACATTTAAAGCCATTCCCACCATCAAATGTGTGAGCGTTCTCAGCGTCCTCCCATCTCTTACGATCCATGCTTCTCTCGGGTTTGGTTTTACCTACTTCATGGTGCCGGACTTAGAGACTGTGACCAAGCAAGCACGCCCCACTGAGATCTACCGAGCGTGCTTTTTATTTCCAAAAGTGTTCACTTTTACACGTTCGGCTCTGCTGGTGAGATGCTCAACAGGCAGAGGCTTTGGCCACTGAGCCTGATGAACTGAGTCCCATCCCCAGGGACACGAAATGGAAGGAAAAATGTTCACAAGTTATCTTCTGATCTCCACATGCATATCATGGTACCTGGGTATAGACAGACAGACAGACAAACACACACACACACACACACACAGAGGATAAGCAAAAACATAAATAAGTATAATTATAAATATAATTAAGTGTAATAAATACAATTAAAACTTTCTAAATGGCCATTGTTTTTTAATGCTCACCTCAATTATGGTGTGCTCATTGACGAAGTGTCCTGGATAGTGTGTGGTTGCTAAACACCTGAGAACATCAAGGCATAGAAATAAAGACTGTCTAGAATATTCTGTGTGATATTTAGGAGATTATTCTTTTCCTCCTCTGAACATAAAGCCCTAAAACATTCTCTCATAAGTACTCTTCCTTTTTTTTTCACTTGACGAAAGAACAATCTAGTTATCTGTAATGGTAAAATCCAGAAGACATTTAAAAATGGCCAAAGAAAACAGAGTCTGTGATGGCTATAAAATTCCTAAAATAAGTCTTTGCTCTAACCACGCTAATTTACTGCTTACTGAATCCAGTTAGAGAAAACCTCCTCAATGGAACTGCCTCCGATAAGGATCTATAGCTGGGCATAATCCAACACCTCTGGCTGAGAGCAGGGAAAAAGAGGTCAAACACTCCTGTGGCGGCGGTCACCAGGTTGTGCCCACAAAGCCTCCTGTCTAGGTGTAGGAAAATCTCTCTGAACTCGCATCCTTCAAAGGAGTCATGCCAACTTGTTGGCTCCTGCCTTGACCGACTTTGGGTGTGATCCTCCCTCACACAGAGCAGTAAACAGTGTAGATGATGACGTCACTGTGTTAAACACTGCCTGGTGCAGCAACCTTTGGCGAGATTTTATGCCCCAGTGTCCTGTAGTTCCAACAAAGAAAGCACAGAAGACGGGAATCTCTCCATAGCAAAAATGTCTAACTCCAACTACAACATCGCACACTATAATTACACACACCTAGTAATACGTGCACATACATTATATTATATATTAATTAACATTATACACACACACACACACACATATATATATATATATTATTCCACTTAAGTAATAGCTTCTGAAAGGTACATTTGACTCTGGGTCAGAAAAACAACAGATCAAAATAATGAAGGTTAATCTGTTACATAAACCAAACTCCAGAGTTTGAGGAAGTTACGCAAAGATGACATTAAGGAAGGGCCAAGACTTGTAACGTCATAGTCCGCCCATCCCTCACATAACTGCAAGGCAAACTGCCCACCCTTAGGATCCAACTTCCAGGCAGGAAAGTCAAAGACCAAAGGCAGCTCTCAGCTTAGTCCACCCCTCCCGCCTTACAGCACATCAGGGCTTTATTCAGGGGCACCTGCATTTACGCTTGTTGCTGGCACTGCTGCCCCTATCTGCAAAGGAGTCTGGGGGATATTTTCATCTGGGCACTTTGTTGATAAAGGCAGAGGCAGGACCCTTTAGGAAAGAAAGGAGAAGAGGGATACCTCATAGGCTGCCACACTAATAGTGACATTACCAGTTTTGCGTAAGTCCTAGGAATCAGAACCCCACGGACTCAAACCTCAGGACTCAAACCTCAGACTGTCTGCTCATGTCAGCAGTTGTTTTGCTTCCAAGAAATTGCTTTAAACTCCCCCATCCTTTAACCCTGTATTATCCTTCTTGTAATAAAATGCCCCGACAATGGCAATTTAAGAGAGGAAGCGTTTGTTTGGGCTCAGAGTTCAATGGTAGATTCCAGCACGGCAAGCGGGTTGCTATGGGTCACATTGCAACAGCAGTCAGGAGGGAAAGAGCGATGCGTGTCTGTGCTCAGCTCAGCTCCTGCCTTTTCAAAAGTCCAGAACCCAAACTCCTGGGTTGGTGTCACCAGCCTCAGGTAACCTAATATGCATAATCCCTCCTGAGCATGCTCAAAGACATCCTAGAGATTCTAGATCCGGTCAAATCAACAACAGAAACTCTCACGACAATCAAACCTATTCTTTACGAGTGACTCAGACCACCCCCTTCCCCTAACTGGAGTGACCAGACAATCTGAAATGCCATGTAGCTGAAGTCAGAGGTTCTGCGACTCATTGGTGGCTTCCTTTGGGAGAACAAAGCACTGCCCTTTTTCTGCAAGTTCCTCAGTAAGAATCGTGTGGGTGCTCTTTTTGAAAGCCAAAATGGTTTTCAAAGCATATCAGGTTAAGAAAGGATTAAAAAAACAGAATAGGAATTCAAAATATATACAAACCCAGCCCCACCTCTACGAGCCAGGGCAGCTTTCCACACATTAATTAATTGAATCATTTGTGTGTCTCCAAAGTAAATGAGAGACAAATCTTCCAATTAATTAAGTGTGGCACATTTATCACAGGACTTGATAATTACAGCACACCTGCCCTCACAGGCACTGAGGGCAATCCCCTGGCTTAGATTAATTCAGCCACACAGGGACCCTCTTTTAATAGGAGATGGCTCACTGTTGTAGAACAAAATGCAGACAGGAAAACATGGTCTCAGGTTGAGTGACAGTTCTTAGCAAACCCCCTGCTTCCTCAGAAGAACACAACACATACATGTCTTCAGAAATGGGAATGTTAGGTTTTGTCTGGCCAAGAACTGTGGGACTCAGCAGAGAATTTACAAAGATTCTTCCCTCCTGTTGGGATGGCAGGTCAAGGAGAAGCAGATCCTCACCTGAAAGTGAGGATCAGGGAACTCCCTCCAGCCTGACATGTGTGCTATTAGCCCGCATCTACTGCCCCCATCTTGACTTTCAGAAATGACAACACTGAACCCAAACAAGGCCACCATGCTGTTTTTCCCTCAAGGGCACACCAAGGCCAGCTGAAGAAACCACACTTGGCACACAAACACTGGAGTGACAAGAAAGGAGTCACAGGGACAGAAAATGTTTATTTATCCTGATCATTTTTGTCCGTTCTTATGCAAATGCCCGAGTCTCTTAAAATAATACACTTCAACAACTAAAAACAAAATAATTACCTCTATTTTCATCTGTAATGACAAACAGACCAAGCCTGCTATCTGCTAAATTTCACATCACAGAGATGCTTGGGAAGGGGTTTTATCCTTACTGCCCACTAAGATTGTATGGCCATTCTAACTTCAGTAGAAAAGTTGGCTTACAGCGATCATTCTCAGTCTGTCCTGGTGGAATATAGCTTGTGACCCTGGAGAAGTCTAAAGAATTCCTAAAATTTTAAGAGTCTACACCAGTGGTCCTCGAACCCTGTGATGCCTATGAATCCCCTGTGAAACTTATTTGAGACGCACTTTGGAGAGCTTCATAGGTGGTTGCAGACACAATAATTTATATTGAATAGTCAGAGGATTCACAGGCAATTTCTGAGGGGGTCCTTGTCCCAGAAAGGGGCCTTCATTTTCTTCATTCAGATAAGCATAGAACAGTCTCATTTTTTTTCCTTTTTCTTTTTTTTGTTTTCGGAGCTGGGGACCGAACCCAGGGCCTTGCGCTTCCTAGGCAAGCGCTCTACCACTGAGCTAAATCCCCAACCCGGTGAACAGTCTCAATTTAAATTCTAATCCAGCATCCTGTGTATGTGTGTCCATTCTAGCAAGGATTAAGGTGGCCAAGCTATGAAGGAGTTCCCTCCAAACACAGGGAGGAGCTGCTGCGTGGGTCAGCTGTGTGAGGTAGTGGTGCTAAGGTCACAGCGGCATTAGATATTATGAGCAGACGAATCATTCATTCCACAAATAAAAACCAGCAGGGGCAATGGCTCCTGCAAGCTCTGGAACCTATACTAAGTCCCTGCAGCACCCAGCAGTGGATTTCTTCTTGTCTGCTCTTTACATGTATTTCTTTTATTTTGTGTGAGTGTGTGGGTAAGCCATGTCTCACGCATGTGCAGGCCAGAGGACAACCTGTGGGACTCCGCTCTCCCCTCCCACCATGTGGGTTCCAGAGACTGTATTCAGATTGTCAGGCTTGGCAGCAGGCACCTCACTAGCACCCCAAACACTATGCCCCTTTCTCCCTGCACTTGCTTATCTAAAGTTTCTGAATTTACTGAAAATACACCTCCTTCCTAGAGAAAATCTTACCCGAAATCACACCAGCTATTAGTAAACCTGACACAGTAACCATTACAACCTTAGTACACACACACACTCATACACACACACACACACACACACTCACACACACACACACACCACATACACAACCTTATTACAAGGAAGTATGGCCAAAGACAGCAGAATATGTGCTTCCAAACACATATTTTGACCTGAAGACAGTTGAAGCAAAGCAATAAAAGCTCTTTGCCCTCCACCAGCCTAAAATCAGGACATAAAGTTATAATGTTTTCCTTCCTGTCTCCGTAGAAGGCTGGCTTGCCTGCCTTTGGTGACTTTAGACCCTTCTCAACCTGGAGAGGGCACCAAAGGAGCTCACATAACAAACTTTACTCAGTAGCTTTTATATACAGTGAGTTTCCCAAATACAGCCATATTTACCAAATAACGCTGATAGAACAGCGTTAAAATAGAGATTAAAATAGAGCCAAAGAAAGCCTACTAGCTAGTGTCATGGCCTGGATATAGAGTGTTCCTTGGAAACACACACGTATTAAAGGTTTGGTCTCCAGCTAGTTGTCCTGTTTTAGGGAATTCTAGAAATTTTAGGAGGTGGGAAGTCTGGTTGAAGGAAGGGGGGCACTGGGAACGTGAGCCAGGGAGTCTATATTGTCCTAGCAGCCTCTCACTTTCTCTTTCTGCGTTCTTCCCACCATGAGGTGAGTGGCCTCTGCCACATGCCCCCACTGTCACGATACTCTGCCTCATCAGGAGCCTGAGAGCAACAGGGCCAAGAACTATGGGTTGAAAAGCCACCGAAACTGTCATCCAAAAAAAGGGAACTTCTCCACTGTTGATTGTTTTTTTGTTTTTTCTCAAGTGTTTGCCACAGCAACAGAAAGACAAAACAAACAAAAAGACAAAAAGACAAACTTCTACACATAAGGCTCAGTGAACATCTCAGAAGCAGAAAGAGCATGAGAGCTCAAAGCTGGACCAGAGCTCTAGAGCACTGTCTTCGGGACGGCATGTCGGTCACACTCCTAAGTTCACAGCGGCTGTGGTTACTGACTGCCATGAGATCAGATCAGCCAAAACTCTGGCATAGGTAGCGTTGGGTGCTCTCCAGGCTCCATTCTTTACTGAAGATGATAGTTGCCTGGGGGGAGGGGAGGCCATTCTCCCTTGAGGTGTGGGCACTGGTAAGTTTCCCACGTTCCAGGGGATGACCCCGCAACCATGTGCGTAGAGACAGCATGACCTATACTTAATAGGCTCTCACACAAAAAGAAGGTATCAAGTTGGGAAGGGGAAAAAAATGTTGGGGAGGATATCGGGGGTTGGAGGGGAAACAGAAATGAATGTGAATGTATTTCATAGTATACATGTATGAAATTCCTAAAGATTAAAGAATTAGCATGGAAAAGTGGCCAACATACCTAACAGTGTCTCTGTACCTCTTCTAGGTACACCTAGATGTACAAACGCTTGCTGTATTGTAACTGCCCGCTATACTCAGTGTAATGTACAGGTGTGTGCATGAGCTGTGTCTCTATTGTCTCCTCTAGGTGTGTAATAGGTTCCACCATTTATGTGGTGTTCACACAAGGACAGAATCATAACCACTTCTCAGATCACAACCCAGTGTTAAGTGTGCAGGACCAGATCTGCCTTCCCAAACTGTAGTGTCTCTAGAAATGCGAGGCTCTCTTCTTTGGTCTTTCGGTCTCTCTCAAACTGTATTGTTCTTCATTAAAGACGTTCTGAAGTCAGAGCTCTCGAGCTACCTCTTTGAAACCGGCTCATTTCTTGCAGTTTCGCCCATGTTTTAAGGCTTGAATGTCTCCTTCAAAGGTCATGCTGAAGCTCAACTGCCGCTGTGCGCACGATGAAAAATGGCACCTCTAAGAGGTGATTATATCATGAGGGCTCCACTCAAATAATGTCCTAATGACACTGTCACAGGAGATTGCTTTGTGATAAGAACTGAGCTCTCTCAATGCCAGCATACCCTTTTGCTCCTAATCTTTTGATGCATGATGACCTTCACCATATTTTGGCAGAGGACATCATGTGGAGTTAGTAAGAAGCCCCATCAGATGTCAGTACCTCAATACTAGACCTCTAAGCTTTTAGAACTGTGAGAAGGTTCCACTGCTTTATGAATTCCCTCATCTATTATAGCAGAAAATGGACATACCTATTAATGAGACATATCTGTTAGTAAGGATCTGTTTATTCTTCCCTTACTAGTCTATTTTACCACACAAGAAGCTCGGCTGAGAACTGAGACTCATAAAGGAAGAAAACATCTTTCCTCTCTAAGTGTCTGAGTCATCCTTCTCTCTAATGTTCTGCCTTCCGGAGCCTCATTAAACCCTGTCCTGACCTTCTTGAGCATGTGGGCTTCCTGATCCTAGACTTCATTTTGGTTTCCACAAGCCTGTCCACGCTTACAGGAACTTTAAATGAGACATGTAATGGTTTGTGACCCACAGTCACTTCTGGATTATTAGGTGCCTGGAATCTTAAACAAGAACATGGTCTGCTCTTTAACTCCTGCTCCAGCAGCACGTTACCCACACTCCTAACATCGTGAGGTTCAGGGCTCTGCGACTCCACAGGCAACTGAACCAACAGTTCTCCCTCCCTTGATAACCCCTGTCTCCCACCAAGGAGCAGGACAATGAGCCCATGCAGTTTTATTCATTTAACAAATAAAGTGTTGTAGGAACTTAACTCATGTTTCATTGTGTAGTAAAGCATTACAAAAGGAACTGGAAAGGTGGGATCAGTAGTTAGGAAAATCTGTTGCTCTTCCAGAGGATGGGAGTTCGGTTCCTAGCACTCACACCAGGAAGCTCACAACTGTCTGTATCCCAGCTCTAGAGGATCCAGTACCCCCTGACTTCCATGGACACCCACATATGAGTAGCAGCCCCCTCTCTCCCTTCTTCCATTCATACCTCCCCCAATACATCTGTGAAGAAATAAATATGAAAAATCAAAAGGGTCATGGAGCAGTTCCCAAATATTGGAATAGTACAGTACCAACCAGCTGGAATTAAAACTTTCTGGGTACCTCACAGTGGGACACAAATGTCATGAATTCAGGATATTTTTCTGGTCCCCATCTAAACTCCCAGAACTTAAAGGAATCCTTGACATATATTTAATGCTTAATAAATATTTGTAAAGAGAAGTAAACAAATGGCAACCCCACAGGGAGCTACTCTCAGACTCTGAAGATTCAATCCTCCACCAGTCTGGGGAAAGCAGGCCTCTTACAGGTGCATTCTCCCTCCTCCCCTCTGCACGACTCCACTCCAGTGAGGCCACTCTGGTACCTTGGTGCTGGCCATAGAGGGAGCACTGCACTGTGAAAATCACAGACACAATCGCAACAACCGGGGCTCATTGCTTAGAGACAAGTGATAAATAGCAACAGTGCACTTCACAGCCCTTAAGATTCTGCAAACACAACGTCAAGAAAGAACTGGTTCTGGCACTTCTACTCTAAAAGACAGTACAGTATCTGTTAAGTTATTTTGCTGAAATATTAAAATCACACCAATTTTCTGGTCCTGGTATTTGCAGTTCAATGTAGAGAAGGTTTCACTGAATTGACAGTTAACGCCACTTAAGTCACCAAAGACAAAAACCTGACCACAGAGGTGAAGGGAAGACCAAGGAGGCAAGCTCCTCAGCCTGCTCAGAGCCCACAGAGATGCTGAGTGGTTTGTTTGACCTGTGCAATGCAGTGTTTTACTGCGTTACACTTCTAATTTATTTTAAATCATATTTATGACGTTTACTATGTGCTTGGCATTGGATCTTTTGCTTACCAAGTATCTATATAAATATTGAGAGAACTGTTCGGTATAATCTGATGAGAGAAATGGCTGACTTCTACCCACCCTCCTGCTGCCAAACCCCAGAAACATGAATCCGCTTATCACTATGTCTTCACTCTAGACCTGGAAGAAAGATGAATTGGAACTGGATCTGTTGGACCTTGGATGAGTTGGGTTTAACTAGACTTCCAAAAGAGCACAGGCCTAACTTGGCCCTGGTGTACGTCTTCTCAAGTTTAAACAGCCACCTTGCCTTTGGCCTTACCCTTTTTGAAGAGGTAGAAGGCTAAATTAGGAAGATCTCTTAAGGAGTGTAGCTCAGTGCACAAGAGCCCGAGGATGACCCCAACCTTCCTCCACTTCCCCACCAAAACGATTCTCTCAAACCTTCCTCCTGCTTCCAGATTGGTTGCATTTATGTTTTTAGATGTTATGCCAAGTTATTTTTCAGATACTAAACTCTGTGTTGACTCGTAGAGTAATTAATATGCTGGGAGCATCTAAGGACCAACACAGAGCCAGGCGTGGTGGCACACGCCTTTAAACCAAGCATTCAGAAGGCAGAGGCAGGGTCATCTCTAAGTTAAAAATCAGCCTGAGTTCCACACAGCCAGGGCTACACAGAGACACAAAGCCTTGCCACACAGAAACAAAGGAAAAAGAAAGGAAGGGAGGGAGGGAGAGAGAGAGGGAGGGAAGGAAGGAGGGAGGGAGGGAGAGAGAGAGAGAAAAGGAAGAAAAGGAAAGAAAAAGAATTAACACAGGCTAGGCTAGCAACAGGATAAGACTAAACTACAGTGATGATATTCTTGGTAAAAATGTAAAGCAAGCCTCCTGCTGTAACACCCTGAATGTGCCCAATCTTGCTGATCTTGGAAGCTAAGCAGGGTCGGGCCTTGTTAATATCTGGATGGGGTAAACGCAAAAGCAATAGTCTATTGAATAACTCAATCTGTTGAGAATAGATCAGATTCTAAGCAACTTAAATTTGGAAAATCAAGAGAATGCAACTATAACCTAATTTGTTCCAATTTATAATTTGTACCTTTCTGCCTTGCCGGAAAATTAATCAGAATATTTATTAAGCACATAAGTGGTTAGTAAGGGGGCATGTGCTATAGGAAAATAAGGAACTATAGAACATAACCCCCATCCTTAATCAAAAGAAAATTGACCTTTATAAAGAAAAGATAACAGCACAAAGAAAGGAGTCAAGGTTAGAGAAGACAGTTTCTTACAATAAGAAATCGTCTCTGTTATCCTGACGTGAACACTGTGTGTGTGTGTGTGTGTGTGTGTGTGTGTGTGTGTGTGTGTGTAACAAAGCATCACATGGCATCCTATAAATATGTACATATTTCAGTGTTCATTAGATATAATGACTTTAAAAAGTCAATGACTTGATAATTACAAGTTAAAGACAATAAAAGAAGCAAGTGGAGTGCGAGCCCAGCCTTGGGAAGTGGAGGCAAGCAGATCAGGAGTTCAGGTCATCCTTCACTACATTGCAAGCTCAAGGTCAGTTTGGATGACATAAGACACCCCCACACACACACCTCAACAAAAGAGAGAAAAGGAGAGGGGATGGAGGGGGAGGAGAAGAGGAGAGGAGAGGAGAGGAGAGGAGGGGAGGGGAGGGGAGGGGAGGGGAGGGGAGGGGAGGGGAGGGGATGAAGTAATGAATTTCTATGTGAACTTAGTGAGTTCACCATTGAAGAGGTTGAGCTGTCCCTCAAAAAGTTTTTGTTCAAATCCTATCTATCTAACCCCTTCCACCTCAGCTGTGAACACAATCATACTTTAGTCTTTACAGATGTTATTAAATTAAGGTGAGGTCACAGTAGAATAAGGTGAGTCTGGTTCTATTATTTTCTGGTTTGTTTACTAAATAAATATATATAGAGAGAGAATACATTGGCAGCATTGGCAGGAGACACCTTGGGAAGAAGGCCATGTGACCACAGAAGCAGAGAATGTAGGGACACAGCTGAATTCCAGGAAAGCCAAGGGTGACAGAAGCCACCCTAAGCCATGAGAAAGGCACAAGGCAGGGTACTCTCCCTCAGAGCTCTCTGAAGGAGCCAGCCCTTCTCACACCCCGATTTCAAGTTCTAGCTTCCCAAAGCTGAGAAAAGAAATTTCAAATGTTTTAGACCATTTGGCTTGGGACAGTTTAGTGCTATAATCCTAGGAAATAAATATGTTGCATTCATGGACACACGGAGGGTGATCAGTTGGTTATTAATACCTACTTTATTATTTGTTTGCATATTCATTTATCTATTGAGACAGAGTCTCACCATGTATTCCTGGCTGACCCTCACTATTCAAGGCTGGTTCTGGCCTCTCTGCCTCCCGAGTTCTATGGTTAAAGTCATGCACCACTTTGTCTGGTTATCACACCTTACTTTGGGGAACAGGGTGTCTCACTGATCCCTAAAGCTAGATGTCTCTGCTAGGCTACTTGCCTAGCCAACAAGCCATCTCTGTCCTCAAACACTAAAGCCACAGGCACATGGGGCTATGCACAGCTTTTACATGGGTAGGGAGATTCAAATTCAGGTCCTCATGCTTGCATGACAAACAGTCTTACCCACTGAGCAATCTCCCCAGCCCCTGGCTTATTTATAACAATGAAAAAAAACATTTTTTTTAAAAAGTAGAAGCTGACCCAAGAATAAAAATGTCACCAGTGGCAGAGCCAGGATTTAATCCTAGAGCTTTCTGACTCCAGACTCCTTCAATGGTCTTGGGTAAAAGTCTAGTTTTGACCCAGGAACATTATCCTCAAAACCATAGCCAAATGCTTTCTCACAAAACAAACTGTTATGACTAGGAACTTCCACAATTCAAACTATCACCTCCTGCTTGGGCTGTGGCTCTTCGGTATTCTGGTAGAACCTTCCGGAAGCTGAGCTCAGGGTAAATTAACGCCTTATGCTGAAGGGTGGCATAGACCCAGAAACAGACTGGCCAGGAAATCAGTCACAAGCAAAGAGGCCCGAGTTCCCACTCCAGGCATTTCAGCTAGAACATAATTCATCAGCGGCCCCACGTCCCAGGAGGAAAGGATATTAGATCAATACTTGTGCCATCCTAACGAAGCTGGCAATTCCCTTCACATGGCTTTCTAAGCTGCACAGAAATCTAGGTCACTATGAGACACAGCAGGCTCAAAACCTCATTATAAAACATAGGTGCTCCCTTCCCTTAATTGTAAATATTTCCTTCTCTATACACTCATTAAATGCCTATTGTGTTCAGAGGATTAAGACCTATCCCTAGAGCTTCCACTAAAGGCCACCCAGCACAAACAGTTAAATCTGATAGCCCTTTGGTCTCCTCTCACCAACCCTCCTCTGACCAGCCAGGGCCATGGCAACCTGCCCAGCAGCAAATGGCATTTGTTGCCTCTCGGATCATGACCACAGCTATGGAAAACATCTTCGAACTTTATCAAAAATTTTCCTTTGGCCACAGCCTAGCTTCTCTGGGCCTTAATTTATTTCAGCTTCCTGCACCTCTGCACGGCATCCTGAATGGTCAGCTAATCATTCACCCGCTCCAGCATCTGCACCCTTGCAGGCAGCTGTCAGCTCGCTCCCTCTAGTACCCATTTCTGTTCAGAAAACCAAATTAATTCGGTGATGCCCGGGAGCGCTCTGAAGGCCGACGAAGCTGTGAAGGGCGGCCAGTGCAAGAGGCTACTGAAGTTCCAAGCTTCCCACTCGCCACGATCTCCACAAACAAAATGAGTATATTCACCTTTGATGAAATTTTACTGGTCCATTCCCAAGAAGAGAACAAATATTGTGTATCGAGGCTAGAGTAATTCATACGCCGATGAACTAATTTTAAATAGTTCTGCTTTCTCTTCACTCACAGAGAGACAACTAAGCCTTCCTTTATTCAAAATAAGATTTATGGTGATTTCAGACTCAGTACCCTTAAACCCTTCAGTGAAAAGCCGAGATAACACATCTTTCATCACGACCCACCCACCGTTATAGCTGCAGCCTACAAAGGGAAAGCACAAGAACCCCTTTCAATTGTTCTTGAATTATGCAAGTAATAAAATAGAAGGGGAGACAGAAACTCTCACTGCCTGTGCTACAAGCCAGGGAGCAAGCGTTTCAGATGAGAGCCTGCGGGGAACACTTTAGATCCCAACTGTAATATTCTACCCCTACCCTCAAGGGCTCATGGGCCCCTCACAATGCAAAAAGCATTTACTCCACCTTCACCAGTCTCCCACCGTCTTCACAGTCCTAAAACTCTTCAAAAGCCTACTGTTCAAAGTCTCTTTTGAGACTTGAGGCAAACTCTTAGCTGTAGGAATGAAAGAGTGAGCGGAATATACAGAGAATGAGAGGGGTTAGTCAAGTGATTAAGGTTTTCAAAAAGGGAGGCTATTATGGACGGTGGGACAAGAGATGCTAAGGCAAGGCAGCAAGGAGGGCGACCACACTGCTGTGCTGTAAGAATGAAGTAAGAGTGTGGAGCTCCTGCGGCGTGAGGAGCAGGCTAGAGGGAGCCCCATTAGGGATGTCATTATACAGAGCTACAGAGGGTGGGGAGCCAGGGAAAGCTTTTAAAGAGAGGAGTGACATGATCAGACTGGTGGGTTGAAGAGGGATCAGAAAGGGATAAAACAAGGGCGAAGAGTAAGGCCGGTCCTCCCAGAGTGTGAATGGAAGAAAGGAGAAAGGCGCCATGGAGACAGGGCAAGGGATGAGCAAGCCGCCTTGAAGATGAGTCAAAAGACAAAGACCTGCTTCAGTTCTATATACCACAGAGCACTGGGGCTGGTGACTGGTCACCGGATAAAGCATCTATTGCACAAATGCGAGGGCGGTTATTCAGATCCTCCGCAACCACAGGAGGCCAGGCAGGCGTGGTGGCTGGAGGTGGAGACAGAGGATCCCCAGGCCCAGCTGGCTAGCTAGACTAGCCAAATGGGTGAGCTCTAGGTTCAACAAAGGGACCCCCACTTATAAATAAAGTAGAGACTGGTTGAAGGAGACACCTGGTATCAACCTCTGACCTCCAACTCAAATTTAGACTTGCATCGGGAACGTCACGTCTTCTAGCCTCTAGATGCTCAGAGGTCATAGTCTGAGCACCGTCAGTGTCAACACGGCTTAAACATTTGCTGGAAGCGCAGCATCCCAGACTTCCTGACTTAGAATCTTCACTTATGAGATCCTTTACACATAGAAACGTGAGAACTATGGCACACCAACTCTGGAGAGCTTCAAGGGATTGACGGAAGCACAAAAGAACAGTGAAGGGTTAAAAGACAGCGAAAGGAGAAAGGAGAAAGAAAAAGAACAAATTCATATTGGTCAGCCGGATAGTAGTATCAGTGTTTGGCAGGAAGGCACACAGAGACATTCCGAGTGAATGTGACCACACTGAGGACAGGCCATAGCACATCCTTCTCACCTTCTACACCAATAATCCTAAAAACCACAGCAAAGCACAACACCTGGCGTTCAGTGAGGTCTCTGACAAAATGTATCAGAATACTCTTGTAAACAAGATGAACCACGTGATGTGGGCTGGGTGATACTAATGCTCTGTGCACTCATAATTAGTTCCACAATTACTCCTGAAAGACTATCACTGATTAATTAAAATCAACCTGGAGAAGCAATCTTGCCCCCTCACCACTAAACCTTTTTAAACTAATCATTTAAATGAAGATATAAAAGACACATAGGAAAGGTCACTGGGAGCAATACTGTCACATAGCATAATCGGATCCCCCACCCCCAACTAATAGGCTGTTAACGGAATTAAAATATCATGATTAGCTGGGCATGGTGGCACATGCCTTTAATCCTAGCGTTAGGCAGGCAGAGACAGGTAGGTCTCTGAGAGTTCCGGGCCAGCCTGGTCTACAGAGTGAGTTCCAGCACAGCTAGGGCTACACAGAGAACCCTTATCCTGAAAAACAAAAACAAACAAAAAGTTGTGATTAAATTTAGGTTAAGAAATGATTAAAGTGCCAATCTGACCTCTTAAATCTGGTAAAGACAAGACCAATGAAAGAGGAGATAACAACAGCACATGAAATAAAGACTCAGTAAACAGTTAACTCAATGGGTCAACGAGTTATCATCAGCACAAGTCAACAGGATTACATGAAATTTAGTTAAGCCAAGTTCCCCACAGCCTAATGTCACAAAACTCATGTTGAGATTCGAAGAGGGCAGAAGAGATTTAATCCAGCCTTTGTGCTCATGGCCTGAGGTGATTCACAAAGGTTCCAGAGTCAAAATTAAAGATGTCTAATACCAACAATAAAAAGGCCTAATAAACAAGGCAAATCACAGAGAAATGTACTTCCAAAGCTGCCCACCTGCTCCCTGGTTGCCTATGTTCTAACAACAGATTTGCATGCTAAATCTGTCACAATTCTTCCCAAAGCCAAATAGCCCTTAATTGCTCTTTCTGACCACCCACATGCCCTCTCCAATCTCTCTGTGCCCAGCTGAAAACAATCTTTAACCGTGGTCCCAGAAGACGGTAGAAATAAATTTGATTGAAATGATTCAAGGAGAGAAGAATCCAGAATATATGTGCTCAGACTCCATGGGGTGTTGTTTGAATCAACTGAAGTTTTGTGAATCTTAAAAAATTCTACCAAGAACAAGTAAAGAAGGATTTGGGATTTTTTTCTCAGTATATGTATTAGAATAAGGACACTTCAGGAAGTCCCACCATTTTTCTGACAGCCCAGTAGACTATCTGGTCATCCATGCTGAGATATGAGACCTCCAGGGCACCCAAAAGTAATGAAAAGATAGTGATGTCATCCAACACAACATTTATAAAATGATTCACCATAAAAAAACAAACGTCAGAACTCCCCTCCTGCCTTTAGAATAAGTAATTTAATGACTATTTACAGGATGGGGATTTTCACAGAGATAGTTAGCAGGAACGGGACTTGGAAATTCAGTGATCTCATCCATTAAGTTTTGAAGGGGTCCTGCCCAGTCGCACGAGAGTCTCTCTTTTCCTTATATCCTCCTCAGCCTTCAGGTAACACTGCTCATTAGAGTATGAGTAGAGGAAGTCGAACACTCAGTCCATAGGAAGTAGAACACTCAGTTCATAGGAAGTAGAACACTCAGTACATAGGAAGTAGAACACTCAGTACATAGGAAGTAGAACACTCAGTACATAGGAAGTAGAACACCCAGTACATAGGAAGTGGAACACTCAGTCAGTTCATAGGAAGTAGAACACTCAGTCCATAGGAAGTAGAACACTCAGTACATAGGAAGTGGAACACTCAGTCAGTTCATAGGAAGTAGAACACTCAGTCCATAGGAAGTAGAACACTCAGTACATAGGAAGTGGAACACTCAGTTCATAGGAAGTAGAACACTCAGTCCATAGGAAGTAGAACACTCAGTACATAGGAAGTGGAACACTCAGTCCATAGGAAGTAGAACACTCAGTACATAGGAAGTGGAACACTCAGTCAGTTCATAGGAAGTAGAACACTCAGTCCATAGGAAGTAGAACACTCAGTACATAGGAAGTAGAACACTCAGTCCATAGGAAGTAGAACACTCAGTACATAGGAAGTAGAACACTCAGTCCATAGGAAGTAGAACACTCAGTACATAGGAAGTAGAACACCCAGTACATAGGAAGTGGAACACTCAGTCAGTTCATAGGAAGTAGAACACTCAGTCCATAGGAAGTAGAACACTCAGTACATAGGAAGTGGAACACTCAGTCAGTTCATAGGAAGTAGAACACTCAGTCCATAGGAAGTAGAACACTCAGTACATAGGAAGTAGAACACTCAGTACATAGGAAGTAGAACACTCAGTACATAGGAAGTGGAACACTCAGTCAGTTCATAGGAAGTAGAACACTCAGTTCATAGGAAGTAGAACACTCAGTACATAGGAAGTAGAACACTCAGTACATAGGAAGTAGAACACTCAGTACATAGGAAGTAGAACACCCAGTACATAGGAAGTGGAACACTCAGTCAGTTCATAGGAAGTAGAACACTCAGTCCATAGGAAGTAGAACACTCAGTACATAGGAAGTGGAACACTCAGTCAGTTCATAGGAAGTAGAACACTCAGTCCATAGGAAGTAGAACACTCAGTACATAGGAAGTGGAACACTCAGTTCATAGGAAGTAGAACACTCAGTCCATAGGAAGTAGAACACTCAGTACATAGGAAGTGGAACACTCAGTCCATAGGAAGTAGAACACTCAGTACATAGGAAGTGGAACACTCAGTCAGTTCATAGGAAGTAGAACACTCAGTCCATAGGAAGTAGAACACTCAGTACATAGGAAGTAGAACACTCAGTCCATAGGAAGTAGAACACTCAGTACATAGGAAGTAGAACACTCAGTCCATAGGAAGTAGAACACTCAGTACATAGGAAGTAGAACACCCAGTACATAGGAAGTGGAACACTCAGTCAGTTCATAGGAAGTAGAACACTCAGTCCATAGGAAGTAGAACACTCAGTACATAGGAAGTGGAACACTCAGTCAGTTCATAGGAAGTAGAACACTCAGTCCATAGGAAGTAGAACACTCAGTACATAGGAAGTAGAACACTCAGTACATAGGAAGTAGAACACTCAGTACATAGGAAGTAGAACACCCAGTACATAGGAAGTGGAACACTCAGTCAGTTCATAGGAAGTAGAACACTCAGTCCATAGGAAGTAGAACACTCAGTACATAGGAAGTGGAACACTCAGTCAGTTCATAGGAAGTAGAACACTCAGTCCATAGGAAGTAGAACACTCAGTACATAGGAAGTGGAACACTCAGTTCATAGGAAGTAGAACACTCAGTCCATAGGAAGTAGAATACTCAGTACATAGGAAGTGGAACACTCAGTCCATAGGAAGTGGAACACTCAGTCCATAGGAAGTGGAACACTCAGTCCATAGGAAGTAGAACTCTCAGTACATAGGAAGTGGAACACCCAGTCAGTACATAGGAAGTAGAACACTCAGTCAGTTCACAGGAAGTGGAACACTCAGTCAGTACATTGCCACATCATCCCAGCACTGGGAAGGCAGAGACAGGCAGGTCTCTGAGGTTCCTTGGCCAACCAGCCTAGCCTTAGGTATCAATGAGAGGTTCTGTTTAAAAAGTCAGGTAGATGGCTCCTGAGGAATGACACTGAGGTTCACCTCTGGTTTACGTGGAGGCAAATAATCAAAATAAAATAATAGCAGAACTGGTACCAGTTACTCCAAACCATCTTCTCATCCTTCCCTTCTCAATTTCATCTTTGTAAGAAAAGGTTGGCTGCAGACAAGACTACTCCCTGAAGAGGAGTAAGGTCTCCTAATGACCTCGGTCCATTGCATAACCGACTTTCTCTCCTCTAGTCTCTGGGCATTTGTCCTCATTGTTTGACTCCCAGGACTATATGCTGGGGATAGGGGATGATGCTGACACCTACCTGCCACCTCAATAGACTCTGAGAAATTGGTCAGGCGTCCCTCAATCAATGTGAAGCACCTGCTTAAAAATCACTAGCGTCTCCAGCAAAACAACAAACTCTAGGAGAGCAAAACAACCCACTAAAATAGAATTTCTGTTAGGAGAACTAAGGAACCTGTTGTTTGTTTGGTTTTTTTGTTAAAATGTACTGATGGGTCTTCTTTCTTTCAAGATTTATTTATTTATTTATTTTATGTATGTTAGTACACGGTTGCTGTCTTCAAACACACCAGAAGAGGGCATCGGATCCCATTACAGATGGTTGTGAGCCACCATGTGGTTGCTGGGAATTGAACTCAGGAAGAGCAGACAGTGCTCTTAACCACTGAGCCATCTCTCCAGCCCAGTAACCTACATTTTTAACAGGAGTTTGACCAACCTTTTTTTTTTTAATCTTCTTTTTTGAGACACTCATATGTCCCAAACTAGCCTCCAACTCTCAATGTAGCTTGGGATAACTTTGACTTTCTGAACCCCTCCTCCACCTCCTAATTTCTAGTATCATAAGAGTACCACACTCACTTTATATGGAGCTACTGATACAGCCCAGGGCCTCCTGAGTCCAAGAATCTTAGCCTGTGGTGACAATCGCAAAGGAAAGGCCTTATCTGGCATCCATCTGGCTCACCAACAGAGCCAGGCCAGACTTCACCCCTCCCCCCAACTGTGATCCTCACCAGCTAGAGCCCATTGATTTGTTACTAACAAGAAAAATGATTGGGTGCTCTTCAGAGCTAAGTCCTACCCAATCTTAACAAGGGCAACTTCCCACAGAGAAACACAGTTAGCCCTCCAGTACCTCACCCTCCCTTTCACACAGGCAGATGGCTTCATTTTCAGACTGCTCATTGGTAGATTCATTGCTGCTAACGATCTACAGTCTTGGGAGCAAGCCACAGAAACAACAGGACACACATAAAAGATGCTATTCTTGTCAATCGATGAGAGGGGTTAGGAACTGAAATTTGATTATTTTGTCTCTGTGTGAGATTCTATTGAACTCTGTGTTCCTGGAAATTAAATTCACACTCACATAGACTTGGGAGAGTTATTCTTTCCTTTCCACTTAGCAGCTTCAAAAAGTGTTTCTTGTCCTAAGAAACTGCACAGTAGGTCCCAACAAAATGTAGCTGTAATTAAAGGTGCAAATGAGTACACACGAGGATGCCGGGAAAAACCAGGGAGTCAATAGCACTTACATTTAAAGCACACAAGGCAGAGATGTCCTCAAATATCCTGGCTCAGAAAATACAAAGTTATTCCTAATACAAGGCACTCTCCAATTACTTTATCCAGAACAAGTAATGAATTATCTGAACTTTGGAGATGGCAGGATGACCTGAAATTATCTGTTGATGATATATTAGGTCCACTAGAGGTCACCGCACAGGATCAATAAAATCTGAAGGAGAAACCATCAGTCTTTATTCCTGACCATGTAAGTTGGAAAGTGCGAGCTTTGTAAGGGCTCTGAAAAGTGTACCTCATTGTATCGTGGAGTTTGTGAATGGAAACCACACAAATGGGGAGAAGGAAAGAATGCCACAAAAAGATCAGACCCGTTGCTTTTGGGTTGCTGTGAAATATGCGGCGGCCATTGCCATCTGTGAGTTCTTTTAAAGGATAGTCATTTAGTGTCTCGGCCCCAGAACTTGAAGCAATGGCAGTAAACCCTCGAAATGTAAAGGGTTCTTGTTTGATTGTTTGTTTGCCTCTCAAGTTTTAAGTAGGTATACACTCTCTTTCTAAATAAACATAGTGCCGTGTGACTGGGAAGAGAAAATATGACCAAGGCACCAGATGGAATGGAGCATTGTACAGTGAGGACCCAGAACCTGAGCTGGAAAGATGGCTTAGTGCTTAGCAGTGCCTGCTCTTGCAGAGGACCAGCATTCAGTATCCAGAACCAACGTTAGCTGGCTCACGACCAACTGTAACTCCAGCTGCAGTAGATCTGAGGCCCTTTTCTGTCTTCCATGGGCACTCATACACAAGTGCATACCCACACACAGATGCACACATGCACGCAAGCATATACCCACACACAGGTGCACACATACACAAGCGCATACCCACACACACAGGTGCACACATGCACACAAGCATATACCCACACACAGGTGCACACATGCACACAAGCATATACCCACACACACACAGGTGCACACATGCACACAAGCATATACCCACACACAGATGCACACATGCACACAAGCATATACCCACACACACAGGTGCACACATACATAAGCACATACCCACACACAGGTGCACACATACACACAAGCATATACCCACACACAGGTGCACACATGCACACAAGCATATACCCACACACAGATGCACACATACACAAGTGCATACCCACACACAGATGCACACATGCACTCACATAATTCAAAATAAATCTGAGAGAGGGGACTGTAGACTTCATGGCTGGAGAGATGACTCGGTGGTGATGGATGCTTGCTGCACAAACATGAGGTCTTACATTCAGATTCCCCAGACCCATGTAGCACACCATGAACATCTAGCCCAGCAGCGATGGGGGTGGCTGGGGTTAATGGCACTCCAAGGTGGAGAGCACGAAGGAGACATCACTACCATCAAGGAGACCTGGAGACTGTGGAGCACTTGCTGCAGCAGCCATGAGCAACATTTCTCTGCCGTCTGTATCTCTCTCCCTTATCCAATCCTTTGCCACAAAACCCAGCCAAGAAAGCCTGGCCAGAGACTTGAGATGACTTCACCTCTGCTTATCCAACTTCAGCCTTCGGCCAAGCAGCAGGTCTGGACCGGGGATTTCCTGAACAGGAGAGCCTTTTGTTTTAAATAGAGTTTGGTACCTGGACTCTTTCACCTGACAGCACACAGAGTGTGTGGCTTAGGAATGACCAGGAAAATGTGGACAGTTGTCCATATATTCATCCAGAAAAGGACATATAGGTGGAATCAAACTAAAAGGGAAAAGGTTATTGATACATGCAATAATTTGAATAATTTTCCAAAATTACACTGAGTAAAAAAAGAAAACTAATTGCGAAAGGTCATGTAAGATATGTGTTCATCTATATAATGTCATTGAGATAGAAAATTACCTAAATGGAGAAGACACTAGTGGCCCAGGACAAGGATGGCAGTGTGGCAGAAGAGAAGTGTGTGTGGCAGTGACAGAAATGGCAGTGAACCCTTGGTTGTGATACTGCACCCCACCTCACACACAAACCCCACATATGCACTGATTTTGTACTGCAAAATGATGTCATTAGGAATCGGAGTAAAGGACACAGGTTCTTGCTATGTAACCCAAGCTAGACTCAAACTCACAATCCTCCTGGGGTTACAAGTGTGCACCACCATGCCCAGCTGTCTGCAACTGCATAGGAATCTGTAATTATGTCCAAGTAAAACCGGTTTATTTTGTTTAGACTGAGAGCTGTGTATGCACAAGTTGACAGAGCAAGTGACAAGCAGCCTTTGTCAGATATGCATGCCACTAGCAGGCGATGTTTCATCAACTCATTTGTAAATCTACTACTTCCATTGTGCAGACTTTCGCTCAGTTACCGGTTACCTTGACTAGAATGACGATAGTCCACTCCTTTGGGTTCTTATTTGGTCCCTCTTTCACTACTAAGCTTCCATAGCATACTGATAGAGGGTGTTTCCTAACATCTAATAGGAACAAAAAAGCCCACTCAGATCCTACACACCCAGGAGCCATGTTTGAAAGCAGAGATAGCCAAATGTCAGCTGATTCCTGGTGACAACGTCCACCTGTCAGTCACTCCGAGCCTCAGTCATAGGAAACGTCATGACTTCAGAATACTTCTAAAAATACCTCCAGTCTTGCCTAAGACCCCAAAGACTCCACAATCTATAGTGATGATCTCACAGACCTTACTTACTCTGCCTGTTTCAGACTGCGTCATTTCGTAGATTCACTCTAGCTTAAATCAAGCCATAAACTCTTCCCTGTGGTTTCCCATCAAAAGAGCTGCCATCCTTCCAGAGGCAACTCTAGAAGGCACTGCTCCAGTCCACTGGGCATGGCTTCATGTATCTGAATCTTAGCTGTGCAAACTTCCGTATCATTTCTATGTGTTCCTAGGTCTTGGGCAGACCAGGAAAGAAGTTAATTAACTGTTTGTCCTCACGAATATTTCAAATCACTTCCTGTTGGATACCAACTATGTGCCAAAGAAGACAGACATCAGAGACACAGTAATGCTTGCAGCAAAGCCCCTGTCCTCACGCAGAACAGGAGAATACACTGCACAAGTACAATCATTTCTGGGGATACAATTTCTACAAACGGGCAGATATAATAGAAGTGGGGAGAGCTCCTTAGATAAGTTCAGGGGAAAGGTCCTGTGACATGTAAGCTGCAATTTAAAAGAGGTCATAATGGTGGGAAAGACAGAAGCAGGAAGATCAAGAATTCAAGGCCAGCCTATGCTGTGTATTGAGAGAAGGGAGAGGGAAGACAGGAGACGAGCTATGAGAAACAACCAGAGAAGAACACTCCACAGCATCCGGGAAAGCCTTCCGCTGGACTGAACTTGATGTGTCAAAGAAGCCAAGAGCAGGCGCAGGTGGTGTGTGCTGCGTCTGCTTCGGCCTCTCCTGCTCCTTGCTGTCTGCCTTTGTACTCTCTGCTGAACCTGACAATGCAGTAAAGGGCCTGGCCCAGATTCCTCTCAGTGCTCGGATGCGTGGATCTCCTGTTAGCAAAGCTTTCACTGCTCTGCAAAGCCCGGGCCACTGCTCAGCTGACAACGCTCATTTCAGCCTCACAGAAATGGCCTGCTGGATATTGGCCGTGAGAAGCAGAAGACACAAGGCAGCATGTTTTCCAACCACACACCTGCCAGATGTCCAGGACTTCCTGCAGGTGCCCCAGAATGACTACAGTGAGGAGTGTGATTCTCATGCCTCACCTTTAAGCCTTGTCCCCAATCAGAGGTTGGAAGCACTAAGAATGCAAAAGCCAGCTTCCATCCAACCCGGAGGCATTCTGGGTAGCTACATCTGATGACGGCCCTTTTCTAACACATCTAGGTTTTCTTTCCTTATCATTGGGTTTTTATATTTATTACCAATGGTATTTATGTGTGAAAAGATGCTGAGTAAAAGTAAATGTTTAAATGAGGATTTAAAACATCAGAGGCTGTGTGGTGTTTCCAGACAGTAGCTAAAACATTTCCTGATTCAATGAATCACTTCTGGGCTTCTGCTTCTATGCAGCCATGACTCTCTTGCCAGACCCTTGGTTGCTAGCATGACCACATTCCAACATTCATGACCCCCAGAGCCTGAACATGACCTTCTATCCCTGACCTTGTCCTCTGCTGGGCCTGACAATCCTCAGAGCCTGTGAGCATGTCTCTACAGTCAGTGCCTCTCTGGCTCCTGCTGGGTTCTCACAGCTTTGGGTTTCCAGTGCTGCTCACTCAAGGCGTCTGGTTTCCATTGCACAAGGTCTTCCTGGATGTTAAATTGTGCTATTAAACTAGCCACCAAGCCCTTTGCTTCTTTTAATCCAAATATGGGATAAGAATAATGCTACTTCTGTAAATTTTGTTGTTTAAAATTTTTAAAAAGATCTGTGGTTTTGAGATCTGTGTAACTGGAAAATACAGAGATAGAACTAGACTCCCGGGCTCCAGGGAATCAAACAGTACCAGAGCACAGTCACTCTGACTCCCTTTCTCTCTCCTCATCTCATCCTTACATCTGCCTCTCCCACTAGCCTCATAGCCTAAGCAGACAGCTTTCAGTATCCATTGGACTACTTACCAAACCCTTGGGGAAAGAGGGCTTCTCTACCAACAACTCCATATTAAGCACCCTGATTGATCTGACACATAACATGCATCCCATGTTAGTACTGACATATCTCCATGGAAAAGTAAACATGATCTAGGACCAGCAAGGCTGGCTCATGTAACCCTTTTCTCTCCCAGGGTAAGAGTGGGGTTAGGCAAGACAACTATCGAAGGGCTATCTCCAAAGAACAAGAAAATTACAATCTGGAGGTTGTATCGAATGCCTATTGCATGCTTTGTTTGACAAGACTGTGCTCCCTTCTGCAAAACCTAAAATTCTTATAATTCCTCTGCTCAAGTAAGCACCGTTCTTTACTATATGACTCTTCTTTGGACAATGTGATCTTGATGTTGTTTAGATCTGGGATATCCCCTGAAGGCCCGTAAACTGATGGTTTGGTATCCATCCTGCGGCCCCGACAGGCTGGAGTAGAATCTGTAGGAGATGAGGCCTAGAGAAATGAAGCTAGGTCCTAGGGATATAGCCTGGAAGATGTTGGGACTCCAGCATCTCCTTTGACAGTTGCTGCCTGGATGCTGTGAGAGGAGCTTTGTTTCACTGCACTCTCTGCTGCACTGTTCCGCCTTACTACAGTCCCCAAACCATGGAGCCAAACAACCAAAAACTAAAACTAAGAACCAACCAAACCTTTCCTCCATATAAGACTAATAACCTCGGGCATTTTATGACAGTGACAGAACGCTAACACAGCTCTGCTGTCTCCGGCAGGCACGCTCCAGCTAGTCACTGTTGGAACTTTTGGGTTTGTACTATTAGAGAGAAAAGATTTAGTTAGAAAAAAATATCACTTGCCTCATTTCACATAGTTAATGTGATAGAATGAAATAGCATGGTTTGTGCCCCAAACTAAAAAGCTCTGTGTGAAAGTGAGGCTACTGTAAGTTATCTTGCTTGATGGGTACCGTGCTGGTGGATAAGTCAAAAGTGCCTAAATCATCAGAGGGAGGGAGAGAGAGAAGAGGGGAGGAAGGGAAGGACGGAGGGACTGAGGGACGGAGGGATGGAGGGACGGAGGGACGGAGGGGGAGGAGAGGAAGGGGAGGGAGAGAGACACAGAGACAGAGACAGAGCGAGAGCAAGAGCGCGAGAGAGAGTGAGAGAGAGCAAGAGAGAGATTGAACAAGTTTCCTGAGGACAGCCACTCTAGTTTTCAGTGTAAGGTTAATAAGAAGAGTCTTTGTGCACTAGGGGAAGGGTTACTGTTTTGTTGTTTTAATGGATACAGTAATAGCGGGAAGGCCTCAGGACTCTTACTTGGTTTCTTGACTTTTGCCCACACCTTAGAGTATGTTGAGAAAGTTTTTATTCATAATTACTCTCCTCTTAATCCTTATAATTCCACTATAGGCAATACTCTAGCCTATAGTGGAATTTTTAAGAGAACCACACAAATCATGACTAAACAATTAAATTATGGATCTAAGCTCAAAGAGGGATCCTGGAAACCGTCAACTAGATAACAGTTACTAGTTCCAGTGCAAAGGCTAAAACTGAGTTTTCAAGTATTTTGGCTAAACATCTCCTGCCTCAATCTCAGGCTTGCTCCAGTCCTCCCTTGAGAAATTAAGTTTGCCTCAGTCATGCTGTGGGCTCTCCGTCTAACCCAAGGGCTACAAGAATCCAAACGTGTTACATTGTAACGACAGGAAAGATGCCTTGGGCGCATTTCAGGAACAGGCAAGACTCCAGCCATCCTCGGTTCCAGGGTGCAAAACTACACTCATTTAAAAGTGTTTCTTTCTCAAGGGAAGTGCTAGGATTGAAGAGATGGCTCAGCAGTTAAGAGTACTTGCTGCTCATGTACAGGATATAGGTTTCATGCCAGTTCCTAGCACTCCTTTGGGGTTGCTCACAACAGCCTGCAACTATGGTTCTTGGGATTCCAACACCCTCATCTGGTCTCCATAGACATCTGCACACTTGTGGTGCACATACAGACAATCAGGCACTCACATATACACATAAATAAAAATAAAGTTTAAAAATAAGATGATAAAAAAGATAGTGTTATTAAGGGGTCTCTACTTTTCAAAAGAGCTCACTAGGTGTCCTAGTTAAGGGTACTAGTGCTATGATAAAACACCATGATCGAAGCCAGCAGAGTAGGGAAGTGTTTTCCATAGTCCAGCCACTCAGGTACTCAAAGTTGCTGCAGCCATGGTTCAAGAGGCCCAGGCTACTGCTCAAACTGGCAACAGAAATGGGCATGTCATAAATGTTGCTGATTTTGCAAGGATGCATAGTACAAGAGTTACAGGGTCATGAAGGCAGCCACCAACATTCAAGAGAAAAGCCAGTGAAGTCAGGCAATATGTAGCAAGATTAGATTCCTTGTAGGAACTCCTGAGAGGACTATGCATAAAGCTGTGAGGGGAAAGCCTACTTGAATGAAGACTCCAGGATGTTGAAGATGCCAAGAACATGGGTATTTGTCAAGGCAAGTTGTGTGTAGCAACTCCAGAAGCCATGTGGGCTACACATCACACAGGTATAGAGGAGATGGTACCTAAAAGCCTGTTAGAGCCTCTCCACTGACACCACATGCTCTCAATATCAGACATGGAGCTATGATGATCAATTCTACCCTAATGACTTTGCCTTTCTTTGGTCTCATCTATGCTCTTAGTCCTCCATTTTGGAATAGGAATTCTGTGTCACTGTATGTTGTAAGTATATGACTCTCTTTTAAATGTAATAGGGCCTGCAGCTAAGAGACTGTCTTGGATTTCAGTAGACATTTTGGACATGTGAATCTTAGCAGTATGGGGACTGTTAAGACTTTAGGGACTCCAGAAGTTAGACTAGATGCAATTCTCACTGTGCGATGGCTATGAGCCTTTGGAGGCTAGCACGGAATGTTTCCATTTAAATCTGAGGTGTTCCACACAGACTCGTATTTTGAACAACTATTTCCCAGGTGGGGGAGCTATTCTGGGAGGTTTTAAAAACTTTGGGAGGCAAAGCCTAGCTGACAGAGAGGGACAGACTTCTGGAGGCTTACCTAACCTCTGGTTCCTATCATGCTCTCACCGAGTCTGCTGTGGTATGAAAAGCTTGCACCACACACTCCTGCCATCATGATTCTCTGACATGATGGATCAACCCCTCTAAAACCATGAGACAAAGCAAATTTTCTCCTCCAGCTCCCACCTGGAGTTATTTCCATCATGGATTATGGCTACAGGGATACAAAAGTAATCAATACAGATGTAAAATTATAGTTTAATTCAATGTCAAACATGATCAAGTACCGGAAATATAAAAGGGATGGAGAGATGGCTCAGTGGTTAGGAGCACTTGTTGCTCTTACAGAGGACCAAGGTTCAGTTCCCAGCACCCACACAGCAGCTGACAACTGTCTGTAACTCTTGTTCTTACACACTCTTCTGGCCTCCACAGGCAACAGGCACACACGTGGTGCACACGCATGCAATCCAAAGCACATACACACAGAATAGAAAAGTCATCCATATATTATTAAAGTTAAAGATGTATATACATCCATATATAATGTACATATGGGTATATACATATTTAATTTTTTTCAGGCTAGATTCCCCACTATTGTGCATTCTTTTCCAATTCCATTTTTAAATGCCAATTTTCCAAAATCTCACAAAACGGTTTTATTCTAATAAAATCTCACCATTCCACTTCACGGCAATTTAAATTTGGTTAAAGGCATCTGGCATCGAGCACTGCCATCCCCCTAATTCTTGTTTTTAATGTGCTTCCTTTGTTCTTCAACTTCTGACTTTGGCAACAAGAAAACAAAGCACAGACAACACACAGAGTTGGGGGGGGATAATCTGCAAATTACCTAAGGGTTTGGTGTCCTGGCTATTTACAAAACTCCCAATTCAACAACAACAAAAAAAAAAAAAAAAAAAAAAGACCAAGGATTTGAATAGATGCTACTAAAAAGAAGATGCTCGAATGGGTAACGAGCACATGAAAAGACGCTTAGTGTCATTAGCCATTGGAGAAATCTACACTGAAGTCACAATGAGATACCACCTCATAGCCACCAAATGTGGGTACACAGAAAATAACAAACCACGACATATATTAGCGTAAATAGAACCCCCAAATACACCGCCAGCAAGAAGGAAAGATTATGCAGACACTTCGGGAAACAAGATGACAGTTTGTAAAAGGATAACCACAGAGCTCTCCCATGACACACCCACTCAAGTCTAAGGTATGTGACCAAAAGAACTGAAAACACATCCACACGAAAGCTTACATAGTGAACACTCATAGCAAGCACCGTTATTCGCAGTAGTCAATAGGTGAGTCACCCAAATGTCTATCAAACGATGAATGGATACACAAAATGTGCTGAGTCCAGACTATGAGATGCTACTTAGCGATTTTTACACTTACTCATCTACACAGATACATACCCAAGTACATACTGTATCTGTGCATGCGGGCCTGTGTAGAAGTTAAGGGACAGCTTGCAAGAGCACGTTCTCTGCTTCTTCCTCTCAGGTCATCAGGCTCTTTGGTAAGTGTCCTGCTGAGCTATCCGGCTGGCCCCAATACAACAACTTTATAATAAGAAGTGAGAGTTGAGAAGGAATAAAGTTCAGTGGAAAAGGTCTTGCCTAGCACACGGGAGGCCTTAGGTTCAATTCCCAGCATCACAAGGACAGAATAAATAATAGTGATGACATTCTGATACCCACTACAATGTGAATGAAGCCTAAAAATGCAGTAAAAATATTACCAAGGAAAGAAGCCAGTCCTAAATGATAACACATTTGACTTCAAATATATGAGATGTCTATAATAGAAAGTCCTGAGACATAAATGCTATAACTCGAGTACTGAGGAGATTGGCATAATTGCTAATGGGCACATTTTCTTTGTAGAATGTTTAAAATGTTCCCAAATTAAATAATAATGAGATGGCCCAACCCTGTGAATATACTAAAAAAACCAAATGGTAAACACTGTAGCATATAAATTTTATCTTAAATGCTGGGTTTTTTTTTTTAAAAAATGGTTTTCAACAGAGAATTAAATTTCCAAGAAGAATTAAAAAGCGGAATGATGTATCATACATAAGCAGGAAGAAGAGAGCAGCAAGGGGTTATAGCCCTTCACTCAGACGGCGATCAGAAGGAGCGCCTATGCTTGATATACTGTAGAAAAACAAAATGTTCACTATTTTGGATTCTACCTTTACAAAATTAAAACAGGGGGGAAGTGAAGGCTTAGGGGAATATCCTTGTCAATAAAATGATTGCAAACACAAGGACCTGAGTTCAATTTTCAGAACCCACATAAAACGCTAGGCACAGTGGAGGGTACTTGTAACTCCCGAGCTTATGATGCCAAGGCAAGGAGGTCCCTGGGGCTCACTGGCCAGTCTGTGAGCCCAGTTAGTGAGCTACAAGCCAGTAAGAGATCCTGCCTCAAAGGGAGCCGATGGAAATACTGGAGAGTGACATCCAAGGTTGTCCTCTGGTCTTCGAAGGCACACACACACCTGAATATACACATGCACATACACACCTGTATACACACATGCACACACACACCCCTGAATATACACATCTACACACACCTGAATACACACATGCACACACACACCTGAATATACACATGCACACACACACACCTGAATATACACATGCACACACACACACCTGAATATACACATGCACACACACACACCTGAATATACACATGCACACACACCTGAATACACACATGCGCACACACACCTGAATATACACATGCACACACACACCTGAATATACACATGCACACACACCTGAATACACACATGCACACACACACCTGAATATACACATGCACACACACACCTGAATATACACATGCACACACACACCTGAATATACACATGCACACACACCTGAATACACACATGCGCACACACACACCTGAATATACACATGCACACACACCTGTATACACACATGCACACACACACCTGAATATACACATGCACACACACCTGTATACACACATGCACACAGACACACACACACACCTGTATACACACATGCACACAGACACCTGAATATACACATGCACACACACAAACATAAGAATGTAGGGAGTAGAATGGGTGGAGTAAGCTTCTTTCATATGAAAATCAAAGATTGTGCATTCAGACTCACTATATTGGGTTTATCTACCCAGGCTAATTACTGACCCTGCCATGTCCTGACTCTTTAGGTCAGCTTCTATATACATTATTCATAGTCTCTCTCTCTCTCTCTCTCTCTCTCTCTCTCTCTCTCTCTCTCTCTCTCTCTCTGTGTGTGTGTGTGTGTGTGTGTGTATGTGTGTGTGAAGATAGGAGCTTGTGTAGCTCAGCCTAGCCTTGAACTCACTATGTACTTAAGACTGGCCTTGAATTCCTTATCTTCCTACCTCCACCTCCCAAATCCCAAATTCTGAGGTTACAGGTGTGTGACACCTTGTTTTCTATGTAGTCGATACATGTTTCTAGACATGACAAAACAGAAACAGCATACAGATGTAAGGTAGCTGGCATCATGTTACAATTGTCTATAATTATGGTTAACCAAAAAACTATTCTATATAATTATGAATTATGAGCACAAGCTAGCATAATACATCATCTGTCAAACATTTAACCAGGAAACTCTAAGAATCATCTAGCTAGTATCAAAGGCACAAATATGATTCTATCAAGTATCATAAACATTGCTTGTACGCATGTGATTTTGCTGGACTATAAAAAACAAGAAGCAAAATGGTGTTTATCATCTCTCTGTTGAACAGATTCAACAAGCCATTCCCTGCTTGTACGTGCTAGGCAAGTACTCTACCTAAGTGAGCTGCATGTGCCTTCTTCCTATTTTTCCTTTAAAATGAATACTTTAGGCCTATAGAAATGGCTCAGAGGGTTGGAGTAATCACCCTGGAAGCATGAGGACCTGAGTTCAGATCCCAGCACACGTGTAAAAGGTCTCGCTGTAATCCTAGTGGGAGTTGGGTGGGGGCAGAGACAGGAAGATAGTTGGGGCTTCCTGGCCAATAGCTTAGCTGCAGGTTCAGCAAGAAACCCTGTTTTGAAAGAATAAGACCAAGGGTGATAGAGAACCTTTTCCTCATGGTCATCAGTTTCACGGTCATTCACTATATACCAGTATAAGTATAATGGCCTGCCATTAAAAAATAATCAAACAAAATGTGTAGATTGAGTAGCTTGAACAACATTTATTTCTAACAGTTCTGGAAGCCAGGAAGTCCCAGAGGCAGTGTGGGCAGGTTCTGAGGAAGGCTCCCTTCCTGATTTGTGGACTCCTGCCTTCCTGCTACATCTTCACAAGATGAAGAGGCAGAGTCTGTGAGCCCTTTGGCACTAAGCTTGATCTCATCTAAACTTTCTCCAAAAGACCTGCTTCTTACAGACCTTCACCCATCTGCAACACATAAATGCAGGAGGCTGCGGGTATCCAGCAAATATTCAGCACGTAGTTGGCAAAGGAAGTCAACTTAAAAACAAGAACCATTTATGCACAACAGCCTGGCAGAAGGAAGAAAAGCTGATCTCTGTGTTTTAAAGCACTCTAAGATAAATTTCAGTGTAGAAATACTTACATGCCGGCTATTGTTTGCAGTGGTGACTCGAATGGGAAATTCCTTTTTTAAAACTGTCTCCCATGCCTCCAAGGATAACAGGCACAGGTGACAAGTAATCTGGGTAGGAGTAGCTTAGTGGTAATAGTCAGTCATAACTACTGACCTTCTACGTCAAAGCAACAAAGAGAAATGTCCTCTGCGCGTATTTTCAGTGTGAATCCAAGGAGACTTGGAAAAGAAAGATCAGTCCTGTGGAGCTTGGGGTTTTTTTGTTTGTTTGTTTGGTTTTTGTTTTTGTTTTTATTTTGTTCTTGCTTTTGTTTTTGTTTTTGTTTTTCAAGGCATGGTTTCTCTGTATCGTCCTCACTGCCCTGAACTCCCTCTGTAGACCAGGCTGGCCTGGAACGCAGAGATCTGCCTGCCTCTGCCTCCCAAGCACCGGGATGAAGGGCCTCTGAGTTCTATCTTACTGGAAATGGTGACTCCAAGTCTTTCTGAGTCTTCCATTTCCAATTGCTGACGCTCGTGCTGTGAGCCACCTACCAGACAACCTAAATTATATGGCTCGCTTCCAGGATTCCCAGGTAACTGAAGGCATCCCGAGATGTTGTATCACGATGGCTGAGAAACTCTCATTCTCTCAGATCCCCAAAGGCGCATTATTTGAGCAATTCTTGAGTCATTTTCGGCACGGTAAAGAATATTCCTATGACTGAAATATTAAGTTATCGCAAGTTACCGGGACATTTTCCAGTTAAAGCGCTACTTTAAAAAAAAAAAAAAATGCCTGAAGTTCTGCAAGCCAGCAGTGCCAGGGAAGCATTCCTGAGGATTAATGAGTCTCAGGGAAGAGAAAGAGATTTGGAGGATGTGCGAAGACTGTTTGTATCTGTTCAGAGAGACGACATAAAGAACAACCCATCTGCCTGTGTTTGAGATGAGAGGCAGGTACACTAAGTCATGGCTAATCTACCATTAGACAGCATTCCATCCTCCAAAGACTTTACCTTCCTCCTACTGCAAATCAATGACTTCCCTCTATTTCTGAGGGAATAATGCACCTTTTGGGGATCTGAGAGAATGAGAGTTTCTCAGCCATCGTGATACAACATCTCGGGATGCCTTCAGTTACCTGGGAATCCTGGAAGCGAGTCACATAATTTAGGTCTCGTCTGGTAGGTGGCTCACAGCACCGCTAGAGTCAACAGTAAGAAAAGAAAGACTCGGAAACATTATTTGGACTTTGGCGCTGTATTCCCAAGTTTACACACCTTGCATGTAACTGGACATAGCTTTGACCGTAAGTACTGAGCCTCAACTGGCATTTCCAGGAAATTCTCCTGGTCATAGATCTGTTTGGATGGATCAGATCCTTCTCGAACAATGAATCAAGGACACCCACAAAGAGCAAGCACACACAGGACAATGTTACAATTCAGCTATGTTTTCAAGGAAACATGAAATGCTACCTATATTTGTATTTTCTGGAAATAGAAGAGGGCAAATAGATTTCTTAGTAGATCTAGTCAGACATAACCAAAGAGCAAGGGGAAATGAGTCTTTTTTTTTTTTTCAGACCTATCCATGAAGGCAGTTTGGCATGCCACTCACAAGTGCTGTGTGGGAAAGAACTTAAACAAGAGCCCATTTACCTAAAAGTTCCTGAATCCAATGCAAGGAAAGACAGGGAAGAGAAAAATGCAGAGAGATAGCAGGAATAGCATTTAAAGGCCCACTGCTCACCATGTCTTTTGTAGACACACTATCTATCTTCTATTCCAATTATACTTTAACTTTCTAGATTCAATCTATGAACAAAATTTCAACACCAAAATTGCCATGAGTGAAAGCTATTATATGTCTGTGCCTATATGTACATATATATGATATATATAGGAGAGATGTGTATATTTGAAAAATCCAAAGTCATTGTCTGCCTTTCCCATTAATATATATTTTAAGAGGAGTAATATTGGAATTTTACTGTTTTCATAGTACTTTTGCATAGTAAATGTTTAATTAGTGATTGTTAAATGAATCTCAGAAATATTCAGAACATACTTTTTATTGTGTAAATGTGCATTTAGCAATCCACTTGAAAGCACACATCTAGACGTCACAGGGACAGCTGAGAATACCCCAAGGACAAAAAGTGGAAGATAGCTATTACAACAGAATGGGCTAGAATGGTGACAACTTGAGAAAGTATGAAGGGAAATTCCAAACGTTATTTTTTTCCAAATATAGTCTTTTAATATCTCAGATATCTTGGTTTCCATGGAAATTCCCAAGTGTCTAGAAAATATAATTTATTTTGACTTTGAAACTTTGACTTCTCTTCTCCACAACATCCACACATAAATTGTAATCTTTTCACATTCTTACAAATGTCACAACAGAGAATTTAAGCCTGTTTGCTAGTATCCACTGTGCTTGCCAAACCTCAATGGAGCACAGTCTGATTGTACTGTTTATCGTTTTAAGAGTTGCCCTAAAGAGCAAGAGCCATTTAAGAGTAGAGAGAAGCAGAGGTGAGTCTCAAGCTAGCCCACACACATTTTACTAGCCATTGCACAAGAAATTACAGGAACAGTAATTCTTTCATCCTTCTTAAGTCGGGCAACTCTTTTTGAAAACCGATTCAATGCCCTGTAATGGAGTAGCGGAGTTCATTTTGGTCAATTTATTTTGTTAATCCCCTCTGAACAAGGGAAGCAATCTATAATCTATTGTGTGTGGTTTGAAACATTGTTTTTTTTTTCCTTATCTCTGTTATGCACTTAAAACACAGATGGAGGCGTCCAGTGGGCTTCGTTTTACTCAGAGATTGAAGACAATGTAAAGTGTAACTTCACATGCTCCTTAAAAAAAAAAAAAAAAAAAAGCCACCGGGTCCCTGGTCCCCTGTTACTAGAAACAAGCCAAAACTGATACGTAAAATAGAGCTCTTTCAAAAATAATTCTTATATAGGAAATAGCAGCGCAAAAACGCATCTTGGACTGATTGAGTTAACATTCCTCCATCAGTAACAAATTTCCCCGGAATCATTGCTCTTATTTGTAAACAAGAGCTCGAGGCAGCGATGCTCCTGGGCACCAGAAGGTAAGCGGTGATGCGCGGAGTCTGAAGCGTTAGGCAAGGACTGTCTGGACAGGTCTTTCGCCAGAACCCCTGTACACGTACCATCCTGCCAAAAGACGCCCTGTCCCAACTCTTCTTCTTCCAACCTCCAGGCTAGGGATGACCGCCCTCGCTTAACTTAAACCTCCTTCAACTCCCCGCACACTGCCGGGCACCCTGCATCCCACAGCGGATCTTGCGTCCTCCGGGAAACCCGGCCCGTTGGTGGCCCCGCAGGTTGGCTTACCGAGCAGCGAACCAATGAAGATGACGACCTGCACGGTGGTGGTGAACTGGCGGTACAGCTGCGCCTCGCTCAGCTCCCCGAACGCGCTGCTGTTGGCGCCAGCCTGGGCGCCCGACGTGTTACGCGGGTGGCTGGTGTTCGGTGACACCCAGCTGCCGTTGTGCCCCATAGCGAAGCCGGGGGCTTGTACTCTCCTGCCCGGCCTCTGAGCCCCAGCGCACAGCCGCTCCTGCCCCGGGCGCGGAGGGACCGACGCTCGGGAGCCAGGCAGCGTCCTGCAGAGCCGGGCAGCCGGCTAGCCCCTCACGTCTGCTCATCGCCTAACCAGCCGTCCTCGAGATGGGGTGGGAGGGAGGCGCGGCCGCGCCCCATGCCTGCTCCCCCCTGGGCCCGTCAGCAGCCACATGGAGGCGGCACGGTCACAGCGCATCGCTGGGCCCTCCTCCCGAGGGGGGGAGGCGGGCAGCGCGGCCAAGCCCACCCAGCATACACATAGGTGGCTGCGAAGGACCCGGCGCACGCTCCGGACCTCTCTGGCTAACGAGAAGGGAGCACTTGGCTGAAGCTATATTTCAGTGCTGCTAGCTCCGGGGCTGGGGAGGTGCGAACCCCCATGAAATGCTTCAGTGTAGTGATCGTAGCTGAGAGGGTGGGGGCTAGACCCGGTGGGCAGCCAAGGCTGGGCAGCAGGCTGGCCCCCGCACACTGGGCTGAGCGCCAGGACTCCAGAAGCTCAGCTGGGGTCCAATCCCGCCTCCCCAAGGCTGTCTGGACCAGTTCTGTAGCCCCCTTTGCCTCTACAAGCCGCCCCCACCCTTGGCCTCAGCACCCCCACCCCCACCCCAGGTCGGTTCTTGGCTTGGACGGATTGTCGTGACCTAGCAGGGACCGGGGAGGACGCCCCTAGCGGGGCAGTGGCGCCTCCAGCTCTGCTGCCAGGCTCCCAGCGCGTGCCTGGGGCAGTCGGGGCCGCGCGGCAGGCAGGCGAGGTCACGTGACGCACGACCCACCCACCTCAACCCCCTCCCGCCCCTCACGCTGCTTGGGAGGGACGTAGCGCCATTTTGCCCCAGTGGAGCGTGACTTCGTCGCGGGGCGCGTGGGAGGCGCGCAGTTTCAGTGTCTGGCTGCAGAAGGATGCGCTGCCAGCTGCGCTGCGTTTGCTGCTGTGGTTACTGCCCCATTCGTCCTTAGGGTGCAGCCTGCAGTCTCTAAGTCATTTGCCACTGACTTCTGGACAGGAATCCCAAGCCTCCAGGGCCCTCGGTCAAGCCAAAGCCTTCGAATGGTGGACTAAAGGAACCCACTGATGGTTTCCCAGGCCCTTCCATTGGACCTCACCTCCACAAGGGGCACTGCTAATAAATTCAGCGATGAAGACTTGGAGGGGGTTTCCTGCAGGCTGATGTAAAGCATTGGGAAGTTGGGATAAGCAGGCAAACAAGAAGAAACAGTGAAGCAGGAGGAGCGAAATGGAAACAAGGAACCAAGAGAGGGATCAAGGGAAGAAAAATGGAGAAATGAGCCGAGCATAGTGGTGCACACCTCTAATCCCAGAGTTTCGGAGGGAGAGGCAAGACAATCAGGAATTTACTACAAAATAAATTGGCACACTTGAATTTGTGAGACCTTTCACTGCAAAACAAAACGGAGGTCGCCAATTTGAGACACACAAGCCTTATGAAATCACAGAACCAAGGACAAGGTAACATCAGTCTTACAGTCACATCTTAGGTGAATTTTCCACTGACTCCAATGATGAGTCAAGGGGTTGGACATCATTTAAATGTTATACTTTCTGGGTAGTATGCAACAAATTTATAAACTTCAGTAGCTTGAACAACCTATCGCCGGTAGTTCAGCCAGTGGCAGAGTCTGGAATCTGGAGGCTCTTCGTGGCTGGCAGGAGATACTGGCTGTACCTCAGAGGTCGGCTGCAACTGTTCTCTGAATGATCTCCACGGGACCTTTCCATGTAGCTGCTTAGCTTCCTCATAGGTAACTCTGGTCTTCAAGTGAGGACACACAGAAACCACGCTGACGTTTATAAGTCATTTTAGAATTTAGGTATCATGTCCACTGCACTGGATTTGTTGTAAGTCACAAAACCACACTGCGTTTAATCAGGCAACCCTCGGGTGACAGTCACTCCTAAGATGAACAGGTAGAATTCGGAGCATGGTATTGCAGTCATTAAATAAAAATATGTCAAAAGAGTTTCCTATTGAAAAAATTTTATTTAGATTTTTTTTCTAGAATTGGGCAGGTCAAAAACCGGAGGGATTGTCCTGATCTGCACAGGCTACTATAACAAAATGCCCTATACCATGCAATTTATAAACAACAAAGTTTTGTTTCTGGTTGTTCCAGACTGGGAAGTCCAAAAGAGCACTAAAGCTTGTATCCGTGAGAACTTGTTTCCTTTTATCCCTTCATTTGTGTTCAGAAGAATTCTTGGATTTTAACATTCTTAGACATTTATTAAAAAGCGGAAGGATCCTGGGCAGGAGGAAAACAAGATGGAGCCGGATTGGGATACTTGCAAAGATCAAAGTGATGGTTAAATAAGACAGATCCTATGAGCTGTAGTTTTCTTTCCTTCCTCCTGACCCTCGTCTCACTGAAGGGAGAGAGAAGAAAAGCCGGGAGAGACAAGTGTTTTCTCAGTCCTGTGGTAGGTGACTTCCCATCTCAAGTAGGCAGTTCTGTATTTCTATGTGGTCAGTCGTGTGCCTATAGCCCTGTGCCTATAGTCGGTGGTTTGCTGTGCGGACATTACTCAGGTTGACAGTTTCCCATTCTCTTCTTCTAGACACACTGAAAACAGTCTCTCTCAACTGTCATTTCAGCAAGCAAGGCCACGTGACTATTATGACTAATGAAATCTGAGCAGAAATGATGATGTGTTTGTAGGCCGAAACAGTGAAATGTTATCTGATTACCCAGTCCCTCTTCTGCCCTGCCACAGTGGTTGGGAAGGGAGTCTTGTTCTGAATGGAACTGCCGAAACACAGAGCAGCCTCTGAGTCACCACCACATGGGAGGACTCATGTCCTGGAGACATAGCCACCCACAATAAATTTTGTGTGAGCAAGAAATAAACAGTGTTGTATTAAGCTACAAATATCTTTACAGTTACTCCTTTTTACAGCACAGCCCAGCTTGTGCTGGCAGACAGTCATGGAAACAGGCCTGCATATTTAAAGGAACATCCTTCATTTATGTGCATAGCAGGTATTAAGTCGGATACTTTTTTTAAAATAAGAAATCTCTGTGTATATTGGAAGTGGCTATAGAACACTCTTGGTCCTCAGGAAATGAAAGTGGTAATGGATAACAGAACCTCTGGGAACCTTTGAATTAAACTGCTGGGCTTTTCATGTCCAACCTGTGTCAGTCTCTGATAAATTTACTTCGTTTAAATGGCTTATTGGAGTGTATTTAAACTTAATATGGGCAATACGCCATTTCTCTTCTTCTGGAAACCTAGACTGATTTTTGAGACAGGCAAACATACAAACCTTCTCAAGATCGCAGAGTCTAAGATAGCCTGAGGGACAGTGGGAGCAAAGGAGGAAGAGCATGAATAGTGATCTTACAAACCTGTGTGCAAGTGTCTGTGCCAATTCGAGCCCTCTTCACCTCTGTGAACTTGGTGTCCTTCTCTATCAAATAGATGTAGGGTGAATATAGCTGTTTGTGGAGACTTTTTGAGACTATAATACTGAATTAATCAAAACCTCAGGGTCACATATGTTAAACTTCACTATTAGATCAAGTCCTGTTTATTGATGATTAAAGTAAACAAATACCACAGAGAGGAAAACCCTCCCCTTCCAACATGTTAAAGCATTCTCTCTGTGGGCTTCACTAAAACGTTACTTTGCAGACCTTGGTTCCCCATGGATATGAATCTACAAATATGTTTTAGTAGCCTTTGTTCCTAAAGACTTGCTATTAAAGTTCTCAAGATATTACAAAAATAGGAAGTTTTTTCCCTCTGAAGGAAGCCTCAGAAGTC